>NC_073252.2:166772651-167075681 GCF_029289425.2 Pan paniscus | reverse complement strand
GCCTTTAGTAATGTGGTGGTATGGTGTTGGGGTGGGGAAGTGTTCTATAATTTCACGATTAGGTATCTGTCCTTTAGGCAGCCTGTGCCTCTGGACTGTGAACTTCACAGATGTGTCTCAGTTCCCACCCTGCACAGGTGGACTGAATGGCTAGAGTGGGTTGGAGTTGGGCATTTATTTTCCCTGGGTCAGTTAGGGTCTGATGAAACCCCAGCAGGTTAGGCTCTGGTTAAATAGTTTCTCCTGAGGGCAGGCATTAAGAACACAGTTTTCTGGCGTATTTCAAAATGGTTCCTTTTCTCCTCCCCATGCCAGAAGGAGAGGATTCTTCTCCAATATTCACTGCGAGGAACTGTTTGAGCTCCTGGAGGGGGACTCAGTCCCCTGGAATATTTATTAATATCTCTCAAACTTGTCCACACTGAGCCTCCAGCAATTCATCAGTTGCAATTCAGGTTTCCCTTCCCCAACACAGGTTCCTGAGAGGTTTCAGCTTGTGGGTTTCCGCTCAGTTGCTCCATTATGGGGGCAGCAGTTTGCCCTGTGACTTCACTTCTCTTATGGATCTAAGAATAGAATTGTTGATTTTTCAGTTTGTTCTGCATTTTATTTGTGGTGGGAAAGAGTAGCAACTTCTTATAAGCTAGACTGGAACCACAAGCCTATTTTTTAGTTTGGTTTTCTTTAGGTAGAATGAATGGAGGCAGGACGAAAGTGGGAATCCAAGTTTTGAAATGAGTTATTTTGAGACCTCAGGTGTCTGATTTGAGCAGAGTGTATCGCATTCATTGGCCTTTTACATATATCCTATATCGTTATTCAGAGATTGGTTTGATTTCAACTTGGCCCTGGGGATATGAACCTAAATACGGTACATTTTGAGTGGGATCCCTGATGTGATCGGCCCTGAATGATCCTATCACATCTCAATAAAAGTTGACTGGAAGGACTCAGATTGCCTCTCTTTGATCCCATCCTTAGGTTCTTCCGTTCTCTCCCGTGCGCTGTTTCGTCTGCGGCCCCCTCCCTTCTGGAGTTCTGTGCGTGTGCTCCGGTTGACCTGGCTCCTCCTCTCCAGGCCTGCTGCACCGCTCATACTCGGGAACGGCCCCGCACTGTGCTCCCTGCCGGGATCGACTTTTTCTTAGTGCTCACATTTTCTTCTTTCTTGTTTTACTCTCTTGTTTGCTTGAGGACATCTTCACATTACCTATTCATAAAAATACTCGAGAAAGAGGATTTCTGAGGGGTTTCAGGTCTGGAAATATTTTTGCCCGTCTTCCTACTTAAATGATAGGTTAGCTGGCTCTAAGAATCATTTTCCTCACATATTCTACCACAGCTACCTAACGTGCACCTCTGTGTCTCCTTTTCCTCTCCCAGCTCCATGTAACTGTAACTCCTTCTCAAATGGAGCCTAGGAGGCAGAAGGAAGGGCATGCAGGGTTTTAGGTGCTGTGGGGATTCAATACAGAGAGGGCCTGTACTGGACCTGGGCCGGAGCATCCTTCAGGCCAGAGAGAGCTTGGGGCCTGAGAGGTACCTTGAGGCAAGGGTCACAGCTCTGAGGTTACTGAAGAGAGCTTGGCCCATGGGATCCAAAGACAAGAGAAAAGACAAGAAGGAGAATAACCCAGCTGATCAGTGCAGCCCAATTTTTTTTTCTTTTTTTTGAGACAGTCTCTCTCTGTTGCCCAGGCTGGAGTGCAGTGGTGTGATCTCGGGCTCACTGATCCTCCGCCTCCAGGGTTCAAGTGATTCTCACGCCTCAGCCTCCCAAGTAGCTGGGGTTACAGGCACCTGCCACCACGCCTGGCTAATTTTTGTATTTTTAGTAGAGACGGGGGTTTTACAATGTTGGCCAAGATGGTCTTGAATTCCTGACCTCAAGTGATCCGCCCACCTCAGTCTCTCAAATTGCTGGGATTACAGGTGTGAGCCAACACGCCTGGCCTTAGGGCAGCCAAATTTACCCAAAAGAGAGAAAGAAAGGACACACAGCTAAATTCCAACTTCACCAGCCTGGGCAACAAGGGGAAACCCCGTCTCCACAAAAAATACAAAAATTAGCCAGGCATGGTGGTGCGTACCTATAATCCCAGCTACTCCAGGGAGCTGAGGATAAGGGATTGCTTGAGCCCAAGAGGTCGAGGCTGCTGTGAGTTCTGATTGAACTCCAGCACTCCAGCCTGGGTGACAGAGTGACACCCTGTCTCAAAAACAAAACAAAACAAAAATTGAATTTTAGATCAATAATGAATAATTCTTTTTATGTAAGTCTGTCCCATGTAATATATTCTACCCAGCAACCCAGCCTACAGCTGACACAACTGTACCTAGAAGGACTTGCTGGTCTCTCTGGCCCTCAAGGAGTGGCGAATGAAATAAGACTTTGTATCTTTGGCCAAGCTTGGTGGCTCACACCTGTAATCCCAGCACTTTAGAAGGCTGAGGCGGGTAGATTGCTTGAGCTCAGGAGTTTGAGACCAGCCTGGGCAACACTGCGAGACTCCGTCTCAATTATTTTTAAAATTTAAATAAAAAAAAAAAGACTTTGTATCTTTACAACTAAGAGAAAATTAACCTTTGTAGCTAAGGAAACTGGGGAGCAGAGAAGATAAGATAAGCATTTTCCAGCTGAAGTCTTGTCTGTCTATAGGATCAGAGACCATGGAGCCTCCTGTACTTAAGAGATAGCTGCTGCTGAAGACCTGGCCCCAGGTGAATAACATAGGCAAAGGAACAACAAAGCCAGAATGGGGAAGAGTGAGCAGAGCATCCAGAAATGGCGGTTGCCAACAAAATAGAACTGCTGAAAAAGGGCATGGCAACTTGAACAGAAAAAGTAATTAGTGCAATTGAGGAGCTTCAATTAGAGCGTTAAACTGGAACTCAAGAACATGATTTTTTAAGTTTAAAAATATAGCAGATGTACTGAAAAAGTGTATGGTAACTATTGAGAAGTGAACAGAGGTCTGGAAGTACAAGGGAAAGAAATCTCTCAAAAAAGCAAACATTTAAAGACAGACATCAAAAAAACAAATATAAAAGAACCAGAAGATGGATCTAGAAGTTGTAACTTGTAAATAAATAGGAATTTCAGAAGAGTAAAGCAATTGAAGGAGGAGAGACAATATTTAAACAAACAGGTGAAGAAAATTTTACAGAGCTAAAGATAGAGTTTCATCCTCAGAATTCTTTGAGTTTCAAGGAACAGGGGATGAAAACTGGAACACACTAGAGATTCCATTACTGTGTTGTAATTCCAAGGGTAATGACAAAGTTCTACAGTCTTCTAGATAGAAAGAACAAATTGTTTACATAGAAAAAGATTAAGACTGGCTTTAGATTTCTAACCACAACTTTAATATCAGAAAGTAGTAGGATAATAACTAGTGGCAACTGACAGTGTGATTTAAAAATCAAAACCGAAACACATATTACTTAAGAAACCCACGTTAGGCCAGGCACTGTGGCTCACACCTGTAATCGTAGCATTTTGGGAGGCTGAGGCGGGCGGATCACTGGAGATCGGGAGTTCAAGACCAGCCTGGCCAACATGGCAAAACCCTGTCTCTACTAAAAATACAAAAATTAGCTGGGCGTGGTGGCACATGCCTGTAATCCCAGCTACTCAGGAGGCTGAGGCAGGATAATCACTTGAACCCAGGAGGCAGAGGTTGCAGTGAGCCCAGATCATGTCATTGCACTCCAGCCTGGGTGATAGAGGGAGACTCCACCTCAAACAAACAAACAAACAAACAAACAAAAGAAACTCACTTTAAACAAAGTGAGAAAGAAAAGTTAAACTTCAGAGGATATGTAAAAAGATACTGCCGGGCGCGGTGGCTCACGTCTGTAATCCTAGCACTTTGGGAGGCCAAGGCAGGTGGATCACCTGAGGTTAGGAGTTCGAAACCAGCCTGGCCAACATGGTGAAACCCCTTCTCTACTAAAAATACAAAAAAATTATCCAGGCATGGTGGCAGGCGCCTGTAATCCCAGCTCCTTGGGAGGCTGAAGCAGGAGAATCGCTTGAAGGCAGACCTTGCAGTGAGCTGAAATCATGCCACTGCACTCCAGCCTGGGCAACAGAGCGAGACTCCATCTCAAAAAATAAAAAGATCCACCAGATAAATATAAATCAAAAGAAGTCAAGTCTGGCGGTCCTATTAGCGGTCCAAACAGCATACATATTAATATGTAATGACAAAAGGCAAATTGATAACGGAGGTATAACAATCATAAGTCATGTTCACCAATCATTGTAGTAGCTAAACATATAAAGCATAATCTTTATGTTAGGAGATTTTAACACACCTTTTTCAGACTCACATATTATCTAACAGACAAAATAAATAGAAACAGAAGAATAGAATAAAACAAACAACAAATTTGACCTAAAACATGTATGGAATGTTACATTTCATAACTATATTTCTTTTGTGTTTTAATGGAAAATTTACAAAAGTTAATCTTGTTTTTGTTTCCAAAGGATATCTCAGTCAATATACAGGAGTAGAGATTTTATAGGCCACATTCCCTGATTATAATCCAAAAAAGAAAATAAAAGGAGTAAGTAATGAAAAGGGATACCCCTCAAAAAACCCTCTAATTACTTGAAAATTAAGAAACAATATTCTAGGCCAGGTGCGGTGGCTCACGCCTATTATCCCAGCACTTTGGGAGGCCGAGGTGGATGGATCACTTGAGGCCAGGAGTTTGAGACCAGCCTGGGCAACATAGTGAAACCCCATCTTTACTAATACAGAAAGAAAAAAAGAAAAAAAAAATTAACTGTGTGTGGTGGTGCGTGCTTGCAGTCCCAGCTACTTGGGAGGCTGAGGCATGAGAATAGCTGGAACCCAGGAGGCAGAGGTTGCAGTCAGCTGAGATTGTGCCACTGTACTCCAACCTGGGTGACAGAGCGAGACTCTGTCTCAAAAAAAAAAAAAAAAAAAAGAAGAAGAAAGAAACAATATTCTAAATAACTCTTATCAAAATGTAAACAAAACTGAAATTACAAACCATATACAAAGCAATGAGGAAAAAGTTCATACCAAAATATACACAACATAGTTCAAATTATTCCTATGGGAATTCATAGCCTTAAATATTTTATTATTAAGGAAAAAACTTAGGCCAGGCACAGTGGCTCACCCCTGTAATCCCAGCACTTCGGGAGGCCAAGGCAGGCAGATCACTTGAGGTCAGGAGTTTGAGACCAGCTTGGCCAGTATGGTGAAACCCTGCCTCTTCAAAAAATACAAAAATTAGCCAGGCATGATGGTGGAACCAGGAGTCTGAGGTTGCAGTGAGTCGAGACTGTGCCACTGCACTCCAGCCTGGGCGACAGAGTGAGACTCTGTCTCAAAAAAAAAGGAAAAAAATTTAAAAAATATTTAAGGTCCAATTAAAAAATTTAGAACAAGAACACCAAAATAAACAAAACATAAAGTTGGAAGAGAGAATAAAGATGAAAATTAATGAACAGAAAACAAAGTATAAAGGGGAAATAAATCTAAAAGCTGATTCTTATGTAAGACTCCCCCAAAGAGATAAAATTTCAGGGAAATCTCCAAAGGCTCAACTGCCGCACACCAAGAAAGAACTAGAATTTGAAAATGTGATGTGAGAGAGATCATATGACAGGCAAGGGAAAAGTGCAAACAGCGCTGCTGGCGTGCCTTCTTCCCCCCCACACACTGCCCACCCCAACTCTGGAGGAGCCTTGTGGGGGTGATACGGTTTGGCTCTGTGTCCCAACCCAAATCTCATCTCTAATTTGTAATCCCCATGTGTAGAGGGAGGGAGGTGACTGGATCGGGGGGCAGTTTCCCCATGCTGTTCTCATGATAGTGAGTGAGTTCTCATGTGATCTGGTGGTTTTACAAGGGGTTCTTCCCCCTTCGCTTTCTCCTGCCACCTTGTGAAGAAGGTGTCTGCTTCCCCTTCCACCATGATTATAAGTTTCCTGAGGCCTCCCCAGCCATGCAGAACTGTGAGTCAATTAAACTTCCTTCCTTTATAAATTACCCAGTCTCGGGTAGTATCTTTATAGCAGTGTGAAAACAGACTAATACAGGGGGGCAGGTAGGTAACAGGAGCGATCAGACCCCTCCTAGCCAGCGGCATGGAAGGTAGTGAATCAGGCCTGAGCTAGGGAGAGAGGATAAACTTTGAATTGGATGAGATACTGAGGTTTTAGTTTAGGTTGGATGGAACTACATAATCTAAAAATGGTAGTGTTGTTAGAATCTGAAGTGACTGAAAAACTCGTGGGATCTATCGGAAAAGTCACTAAGAGCAAGGAAAATGTTTCTGACAAAAAATGCTTGAGGCAAGAGTGGAAGAAAACAAAGCTGTTCCCTGACTACACCCTATTAAGCCCGGCTAAGTCAATAAGCCTGTTGTTACACCTGTGTTTCTGGCTATCATTTTCCTTCACTGGACTGGGAGAAATTAAGCATCAAAATTATGAATTAATGATAGTAACACATATAGTCCTTTGAAGGAAATTAAGAACCATGAGTACATATTGGTACATATAAATATATGAATAAATTAAAAGTTTGATAAGAGAGTATTTACTTAGTTTCAAAGTACTTCCTGAAAGAATACTAGAGAAAGAAAACATAAATTCATGCTGGAGAAGAAGAAAAGACATCATCTTAAATAAACTATCAAATTGGACAACAAATCCAAGGCATGTGCCATCTGACACAAGGAATACAATGTTGCTTCTTGCTTCATTGAATTTTTTTCCAAAGGTGCATAATTTGAATCTAATAATGAGGAATATTTTCAAACCCAAATTCTACAATATATCTGGCCTATAAACTTAAAAAGAATTCAAGAATGAGAAATAATTTCCAAGTTGAAGAAAATTAAAGACACATGAGAAAGAAATGCAATGTGTGCTTCTGAATGGGATGGCTTTTTTCTCTTAAAGCAGGGGTCCCCTACCCCTAGGGGCCATCACTGGTACTGCGTCACACAGCAGGAGTTGAGTGGTGGGCAAGCAAGCTAAACTTCTGTATTTACAGCTGCTCCCCATCACTTGCATTACCTCCTGAGCTCCTGCCAGGAGGTAGTGCAGATCAGCAGTGACATTAGATTCTCATAGGAGCATGAACCCTATTGTGAACTGTGCATGCGAAGGATCTAGGTTGTGCACTAGGTTATGAGAATCTAATGCCCGATGATCTGTCACTATCTCCCATCACCCACAGATGGAACTGTCCAGTTGCAGGAAAACAGGTTCAGGGCTCCCACTGATTCTTATGGTGAGTTGCATAATTATTTCTCCTACTGATTCTTATGGTGAGTTGCATAATTATTTCATCATATATTACAATGTAATAATAATAGAAATAGAGTGCATGATAAATATAATGCACTTGAATCATCCTGAAACCACCCCCTCACCCCTGGTCTGTGGAAAAATTGTCTTCCATGAAACCAGTCCCTGGTGCCAAAAAGTTTGGGGACTACTGATCTAGAGGATATTATTGGGGATTATTATTATTATTAGCAAAATTTACTGATGGCAATATATGAATGTTAATGTCCCAATTTTGATGGTTGTATTGTGGTTATGTAGGAGAATGTCTGTGAGATGCCAGGGCATCACATTGGCAAATTATTCTGAGATGGCTCAGGAAAATAAAAGTTCTTTATATTGTACTAGCAACTTTTCTGTAAGTTTGAAAGTGTTTCAAAATTGTTTAAAATTAAAAAGTTATAGAGAAAGTGAAAAGACTATTTACCAACTGGGAAAAGTATTAGCAATGCAAATATCAGATAAGTGGTTAACTTTTTAACATACAAAAAGCCCTTATTAAACTGAGGAGATAAACACTAATCAATTCACGGGTGGGCACAGTGGCTCATGCCTGTAATTCCAGCACTTTGGAAGGCCGAAGTGGGCAGAACACTTAAGTCCAGGAGTTCCAGACCAACCTGGGCAACATGGCAAACCCCAGCTCTACCAAAAATACACACACACAAAATTGGCCAGGCAGCATGGTAGCGCGGCCTGTGGTCCCAGCTACTTGGGAGGCTGAGGTCAGAGGATCGCTTGAGCCCGGGAGGCAGAGGGTGCAGTGAGCTGAGATGATGCCACTGCACTCCAGCCTGGGTGACAGAGCGGACCCTGTCTCAAAAAAAAAAAAAGACTGATCAATTCAACTAAGAGAAAACCCAACTGACAAATAAACTAATTAAAAGAGATTACTAGTAGTCAGGAAAAAATGCAATTTAAAATACTGGCCAAGCATGGTGGCTCATGCCTGTAATCCCAGCACTTTGGGAGGCTGAGATGGGCGGATCGCTGGAGGCCAGGAGTTGAGACCAGCCTGGGCAACACGGTGAAACTCCGTCTCTACTAAGATTACAAAAATTAGCCTGGCAGTAGTGCACGCCTGTAATCCCAGCTACTTGGGAAGCTGAGGCAGGAGAATCGCTTGAACCCAGGAGGTTGCACTGAGCAGAGATCATGCCACTGGACTCCAGCCTGGGTGACAGAGCAAGACTCTGCCCCAATATATATATTGGCCGGGCGCGGTGGCTCACACCTATAATCCCAACACTTTGGGAGGCTGAGGCAGGCAGATCACCTGAGGTCAGGAGTTCGAGACCAGCCTGGCCAACATGGTAAAACCTCATATCTACTAAAAATACAAAATTAGCTGGGCATGGTGGCGCATGCCTATAATCCTAGCTACTCAGGAGGCTGAGGCAGGAGAATCACTTGAACCTGGGAGGCAGAGGTTACAGCGAGCTAAGATCGCGCCATTGCACCCCAACCTGGGCAACAAGAGCAAAACTCTGTCTCAAAATAAATAAGTAAATAAATAAACACACACACACACGTATATAACCACACATACATACATATATACACATATATATAATATGTACATATATGTATATCAGATATCATGAGGCACCTACCAAAGTAATACAAATGTAAAAGCACAACAGCCAGCAAGGGTGATTTGGGAATGTGGAATGGATACTTTCATGCTTTCATGATAGATATCTGAATGTTCCATTTTTGTGGTATGAAATGTGGCAACATCCATTAGAAATACGCATTCCCCTTGACCAGCAAATTCCATCCTGAAGAATCCATTCTCTACGTAAGGATATAGAAACAAGAATGTTTATTGCAGCTTTGTTTTTCATAGCAAAAAACAAAATAATGAATGACTACTAACAGCAAAATGATTGCGGGCTGGGGGTGTGGCTCATGCCTGTAATCCCAGCACTTTGGGAGGCTGTGGCAGTAGGATGCTTGATCCCAGGAGTTTAAGACCAGCCTGGGAAACATAGTGAGACTCCATCTCTACCAATAAAAAATAAAAATAAAAAAAAAAAATGCTGGGCACGGTGGTGTGTGCCTCCCACGGTGGAAAGGCTGAGGTGGGAAGATTGCTTGAGCCTGGGAGATCAGGGCTGCAGTGAGCCATGAGTTGTGATAGTGCCACTGCACTCCAGCCTGGGAGACAGAGTGAGAAAGAAAAAAAAGAAAAGAAAATTAAGAAAGAAAAAGAAAAGAAAAATGATTGGGATACAATCATCTCATGGAAAACTATGCAGCCATTAGAATAAGTTAGCTCTATGCCAGTTGACTGAATAGGATTCTTACAATATATAGTTTTAGAGAGGAAAAGCAAGATGCAGAGAAATGTATATGTATAAAACAGAATCCTTTTTTTTTTTATTTTTTTAAGAGACAGGGTCTCACTATCTCATCCAGGCTGGAGTGCAGTGGTGTGATCATAGCTCACTGCAGCCTCAAACTCCTGGGCTCAAGCAATCCTCCCACCTCAGCCTCCTGAGTAGCTAGGACTACTGGCGCACACCACCATGTCTGGCTAATTAAAAAAAATTTTTTTTTGTAGAGATAGAGTCTTGCTATGTTGCCCAGGCTGGTCTCAAACTCCTGGTCTCAAGCAATTCTCCTGCCTCAGCCTCCCAAAGCACTGGGAATTATAGAAGTGAGTCACTGTGCCTAGCTGAATCCTCTTTTTTTCTTTATATGTACATATGCTTTATAAATGGTTACATGAGCATGTAGAAAGATAGGAAAGCAAGCCACATAGCCATTACATTGGTTAGGAGGGAATGATGGATACAGGTAAGAAAAAGGAGATGAAGTCCAGGCACGGTAGGTCAAGCCTGTAATCCCAGCACTTTGGGAGGCCGAGGTGGGCAGATCAAAAGGTCAGGAGATCAAGACCATCCTGGCTAACACGGTGAAACCCCGTCTTTACTAAAAATACAAAAAAATTAGCCGGGCGTGGTGGCGGGCGCCTGTAGTCCCAGCTACTGGGGAGGCTGAGGCAGGAGAATGGTGTGAACCCGGGAGGCAGAGCTTGCAGTGAGCCGAGATTGCACCACTGCACTCCAGCCTGGGTGACAGAGCGAGACTCCATCCCCAAAAAAAAAAAAAAAAGAAAAGAAAAGAAAAAGGAGATGAAGAACTTTGATGGTATTGTTGCATTTTGACTAATTTCTATCACTCTACTCACAAGTCTTACGATATAGGTTAATTGATTACTGAGATGCTAGCAGTGTGGATAAACTAAGTGAGAAAGACTGCTACTGTGGAAACAGTGAGAAGAAATCGTCTGCTGCCAAGCCTCAAGTAATAAGGCTGGATCTGAGAAAACCAGCAGTTGGAAGCAAGACAAGTGACTAACATGCTCAGAAAAAAAAATGTGAGAACGGAGGTCCAAGAAGAATTAAAGATAAAATCTACAGGGAAAGATTATTTACCAAAAGTGGGTGAAGAGGTGGTGAGTAGGAGAGGAGGATTCCAAACGTAAGAGTCAAGCATCAGAGGATGGCACAGGCCAAGAATGTGTAAAGACTTAGGATCAGGTTCTTACAATGAGAATCACGTCAATGAAATCTGGGTCTGGAGCTCAGCAATATCAGAGAAGTAAAGGTGCTGGCAAAGCAGTATGTTTGGAGTGGGCCCTCCAAAACTCTTCCTCCTATATGGCACTTCCAAACCCTCACCATTAGAGGTTTGGGTGGCTTCTGATGGCTGTAAAAAGAGAAGAAGGAGAAAACAAAAGAAAAGTTTCTAAGTACAGTCATGCATAGCTTAACAACAGTGATATGTTCTGAGAAATGTGTCACTGGTGATTTCATCTTTGTGCAAACATCATAGAGTACCCTTACACAAATGTAGAAGGTATAGCCTACTACACATCTAGGCTATATGGTTTAGCCTATTGCTCCTAGGCTACAAATCTGTACAGCATGTTACTGTACTCAATACTGCAGGCAACTGTAACACAATGGTAAATACCTGTGTATCTAAACAGAAAAGACACAGTAAAAATATGGTGTAAAAGATTTTTTAAGTGGTACACCTGTCTAGGGACAATTACCGTGATTGGAGCTTGCAGGATTGGAAGCTGCTCTGAGTGAGTCAGTGAGTGAGTGATGGGTGAGTGTGAAGGCCTAGGACATTACTGTACACCACTGTAGACTTTATAAACACTGTACACTTAAACTACACTAAATTTATAAAAAAATTTATTTCTCCAATAGTATAGTAATCTTTGCTTACTGTAACTTTTCTACTTTATAAACTCTTTAAAAATCTCTTTACTCCTTTGCAATAATACAGCTTAAAACACAAACACATTGTACAGCTATACAAAAATATTTTATTTATATCCTTACTCTACAAGCTTTTCTCTATTAAATTTTTTTATTTTATTATAGATTCAGGGAGTACCTGCGCATGCTTGTCACATGGGTATATGTGTACTGGTGCAGTTTAAACTTCTAGAGTGCCTATTACCCAAATGGTGAGCATTGTACTCAACAGGTACTTTCTAAATCCCTGCTCCTCATCCACCTTCCCTCCTTTTGGAGTCCCCAATGTCTATAATTTCCACCTTTATTTCCATGTGTACTTATTGTTTAGCTCCCACTTATGAATGAGAACATGTGGTATTAGGTTTTCTGTTTCTGAGTTCACTTGGGTTAATGGCCTCAAGCTCCATCCATGTTGCTGCAAAAGACATGATTTCATTCTTTAATATTTTTTTTTCATTTTAAACTTCTTTGTTAAAAATGAAGACATAGGCTGTGCGCGGTGGCTCATGCCTGTAATCCCAGCACTTTGGGAGGCCGAGGCAGGTGGATCACGAGGTCAAGAGATTGAGACCATCCTGGCCAACATGGTGAAACCCCGTCTCTACTAAAAATACAAAAATTAGCTGGGTGTGGTGGCCCATGCCTGTAGTCCCAGCTACTCAGGAGGCTGAGGCAGGAGAATTGCTTGAACCAGGGAGGCGGAGGTTGCAGTGGGCCGAGATTGTGCCACTGCGCTCCAGCCTGGGTGACAGAGAAAGACTCCCATCTAAAAAAAAATAATTTAAAAAAAAGACATAAGCACACACATTAGCCTAGGCCTACATGCTGTCGGGATCATCAGCATCACTGTCTTTCACCTCCGTATCTTGTCTTACTGGAAGGTTTTCAGGGGTAATAGCACACATGGAGCTGTCATCTCCTACGATAACAATGTCTTCTTCAGGAATGCCTCCTGAAGGACCTGCCTGAAGCTGTTTCACAGTTAGTTTTGTTTTTAATAAGTAGGAGTACACTCTAAAATAATGATTAAAAAGTATAGTAGAGGAAATACATAATCCAGGAACATAATCATTTATTACCATTAGCAAGTATTATGTACCATACATAACTGTATATGCTATGCTGTTATACCACTGGCAGCACAATAGGCTTGTTTCCACCAGCATCACCAGAAACATGTGATTAACATGTTGCACTATGACTTTATGATGGCTACAACTTCACTAGGCAACAGGAATTTTACAGCTCCATTATAATTCTGTGAGACCACCATCATATATGCAGTGTGTTGTTGATGGAAAAGTCACTCTGTGGCATGACTGTACAAGATTTAAAAATATAGAATTCTAGTGTTATCAAGAGGAAACTGCTACTAAAAGCCTCAAGGCAAAATAATCATGGCAATACCAACACTAATACTAATAATACTAGGACTGGTTAAGCTTTACTGAGTTCTAAGTCCCATGTAAATACACTAAACACTTCGAATGTATTACCTCTTTTGGCTGGGCGCAGTGCCTCACGCCTGTAATCCCAGCACTTTGGGAGGCAGAGGCTGGCAGATCACTTGAGGTCAGGAGTTTGAGACCAGCCTGGCCAACGTGGTGAAACCCCCATCTCTACTAAAGATACAAAAATTAGCCAGGGGTGATGGTGCACACCTGGAATCCCAGCTACTTAGGAGGTTGAGGCAGGAGAATTGTTTGAACCCAGGAGGCGGAGGTTGCAGTGAACCGAGATCACACCACTGCACTCCAGCCTGGGTGACAGAGCAAGACTCTGTCTCAAAATAAATAAATAAAAATTAAAACAAACAAACAAACAAATGTATTATCTGTTTTAAGCTTCACGACAACCTATGAGGTAGAGACCATTATCTCCATTTTACAGACAATGAAACTAAGGCTCATATCTTAGTTTCTTAAGATAGTTTCTAAGGCTTAAATATCTTTCTTTTTTGTTTTTGAGATGGAGTTTCACACTTGTCGCCCAGGCTGGAGTGCAGTGGCGCGATCTCGGCTCACTGCAACCTCCGCCTCCCAGGTTCAAGTAATTCTCCTGCCTCAGCCTACCTAGTGGCTGGGTTTAGCGGCATGTGCAACCACACCCGGCTAATTTTGTATTTTTAATAGAGACAGGGTTTCTCCATGTTGGTCAGGCTGGTCTCGATCTCCCGACCTTAGTTGATCCACGTGCCTCAGCCTCCCAAAGTGCTGGGATTACAGGCATGAGCCACCGCGCCCAGTGGTTAAATATCTTTCTTAAAGTCACATAAGTAGAAATTTTGAGCCAGGATTCAAACCCAAGTCTGTCTGACTCTATAGTCTTAACTACTACGTTTGTACAGTAACTGATGTTTATAATGATGGCTCACAGTCATCTGTAAATGTTAATTTTTTCAATGTCCTCTATTTCAAAAGTCAGTGATACATACTATATATATATAATATATATATATAATTTTATTTATTTACTTATTTATTTATGTTTTTTGAGACAGAGTCTTGCTCTGTTGCCCAGGCTGGAGTGCAGTGGTGCAATCTCAGTTCACTGCAACCTCTGCCTCCCGGATTGCAATGATTCTCTTGCCTCAGCCTCCCGAGTAGCTGGGATTACAGGCATGTACCACCAGGCCTGGCTAATTTTTTTTGTATTTTCAGTAGAGAGGGAATTTCATTATGTTGACAAGTCTGGTCTCAAACTCTTGACCTCAACTGATCTGCCTGCCTCAGCCTTCCAAAGTGCTGGGACTACAGGTATGAGCCACTGTGCCTGGCCAATACCTACTGTATTTTAAATGTTTTCCTCCAAATAAGAGTTGGTTTTTTAAGGCGAACCATTCTTTAATAACTCTGGAAAGCTGTAACTTTAACTATACTTTTTAGTAATTGGAGTTTTACAAATTGATTGAAATTGAGTCGCAAATAAAAGTTTTATGAAATGCTATAAAATATATTAGTTGTAAATTCTGAGTACTACATAAATTCTATCTATTGCATTTCCTTGTGAACTTCAATTTTTAAAAAGCCTCTTTAATGTTTTTGGCAGGATTTTTTTTCTAAATAATGCTTCAATAAGGACTTTTTCTTGGCAATCCATGTGATTTCCTGGAAGTTACTGCTGAGTATATACTTACTATGTAAACATAAAACTTGATTCTCCTAGTAAAAGCATCAACCATTTCCAAATGCCAATAGGCTTTATAAGTAATTTGCAGCTTGTGAGTAAAGCCATCCCTCTTTTTTCCCCATATTTTCTTTAATGCTTTGTAGTATGGGCCACAGACTATTTTCAAATTCTTCTTTGCTTTAAGATCCTCCCTCCCCCTGACCTTTTGACTAAACATTTCTTTATTTTCCTATAGTGAAGGATCTGATTTTAAAACTCTGGCCAACTTACCTGATCACATTTCCTCTAATATGTCAACTTAGCCATAACAGCTTTGAACATCTAACCTTTCCTTAACCCCTGTCACATTCATACAACTACACATAACAATATATACAGTTCCTTTTCATTTATCAAAAGAAAGAATCCTTGGGGAATAAAGATTTGACAGCGCCTGTTACAAGATAATTGTAATACTTTAAAAAAGGAGAGAAAGAGAGATGAGACAGATGGTGTACACTGGAGACATGTGGAAGTTTGCTTGAAAAATAGCTTCAGAAATTCAATTGAGACTGAAAAGAAATTATGCAAATCATCATTTTTGCATAAAAGCATTATGGAAAACAAGGAAATTATCTTAATCTTTAGTCTTCCACAATCTTGTCAAAGAGAAAGAATGTCAACTGGACTGATATCATCTTGGGTTCCTATTTTTTTAAACACTCTACAGTCTTTTATTTGAATTACAGGGGAAAGAGATTATTTGAGAAAGATTATTTAAAACATTATTTTCTATATTGCTACACTTAGGTTTAATTCAGTAACATCAATCATTACTAAATTTTTTGATGAGTTACTCAGCACTTTTATTATATGTATAATTTACATGGGGAAAGCTTTGTAATAAATGTATCAGATACTCTATCAGATTAATTTATATGGCATAAAAAGATGATGGAATTTAATTTTTAAAGTTATGTTGGCCAGGTGCGGTGGCTTATGCCTGTAATCCCAACACTTTGGGAGGCTGAGGCAGGTGGATCACTTGAGGTCAGGAATTTGAGACCAGACTGGCCAACATGGTGAAACCTCATCTCTACTAAAAATACAAAAATTAGCCAGGCATGGTGGCATGCGCCTGTAATCCCATTTACTAGGGAGGCTGAGGCAGGAGAATCACTTGAGCCTGGGAGGCAGAGACTGCTGTGAGCTGAGATCGTGCCATTGCACTCCAGCCTGGGCAACAGAGTGAGGCTCTGTCTCAAAAAATAAATAAATAAAAATAAATAAATAAATAAATAAATAAATAAATAAATAAATAAATAAATAAAAGAGTTAGCTATAAACAGAAGAAAATGTTATGATGGGATCATTTCTACTCATTATGGAATCAGAGAATATAGGCTTGTATTTGATTACACATATGAATTAGGGTGGGTAAAACTGATAAAGGCGGCCAACATCCTTTGCCTAACACTATAATTTAAAAAGAAACCTGGGTCATAATTTTTGAGTTTCTGGTGAATCCATGCACATGTTTGCTTTTTGTGTGTATTTTTAAGCTGGCCTATTTAGATGCATTAGAAAAGTTTACCATTATCTTTAAATTTGATCAGAAAGAAAGAAATCTGAAAATTGATAAATAATCTTTAATATATAAAGATGGTTACCGAGGAAGATTATGGAATTTCATTTCCTGAAGATGGTTAGATAAAGTGATGGATATTTATCTAGTCTCTCCCTAATACTTTGGTTTAGGTAAAGTTTGCTTGTGAGCAAAAAGACCACTTCAAGGTTTGAACTTTTAAAATGATAATGGCATTTGACAAGAAAAATTAGTTTTAATAGAAAGGAACAACTCCTATTTTTTTTTCCTCATATAGGTTAAATTTATCTTTGAACTTTGGTCAGAAATATATTAGAGGCATCTAATTTTCAGGCATGTTTTTGTTGAAATCTAACAGTACTAAACAACAGGACCTTCTGAGGCTTGACACGGGTGACCTCTGTTCACATTTGGGGTCCTGGAGTGGGCTGGGGCCAGCGTGTGTGTTTCTCTGGGCAGGCTAATATTTTAGCTCCCTTTTAAAACTGATATCCTTTAAAAATCTGTCCAGCATTTATTAAGAGGAGAGGCTGAGTGCTGTATGGAGGGTGGGCAGGGAAGAGGGGCACAGACTGGAATGAATGGAGGTGGCCACACTCAATCCCTCTCCTATTGTCCCTAGCAAACTAGCTCTGGCTCATAGATCCCATATCCTTCTCAACAAAAACAAAGCCCTAGAGTGCCCTTTTAAAATTAGCTCCCCTGGTCAGTGCCTGGGTTATTTCCTTTTAAATGTGCCTCTGGACAAGCCTACATTTGTGTTTCTCAGTTTGTGGTCCCAGCATCATGTACATGAGAATCACCTGATTCTTGAACCCAGGCTGGACCTACTAACTCTCCAGGGATGAGGCGAGCACGTCTGAATTTTAAACCAGTGTTGCAGGTGGTTCTGATTGCATTAAACCTCAAGAATCTCTCCCTGAAGGCTGGGTTAGAATTAGTCCGTATAGAGAACTCTAACTTTCTCCAGGTATTTCATTGTCAAACACAGCTTCTCTAGCTGGGTGTGGTGGCTCATGCCTGTAATCTCAGCACTCTGGGAGGCCAAGGCGGGTGGATCGCTTGAGCTCAGGAGTTTAAGACCAGCCTAGCAAACATGGCAAAACCCCATCTCTACCAAAAATACAAAAACTTAGCTGGGCATGGTTGTGTGTGCCTGTAGTCCCAGCTACTCGGGAGGCTGAGGTGGGAGGATCGCTTGAGCTGGGAGGTGGAGGTTGCAGTGATATTGTGCCACTGCACTGTAGCCTGGGTGACAAAGCAAGACCCTGTCTTAAACAAAACAAAACAAACCAACCCAAAAAACAGCTTCTCAAATGTTCAGACCTGTTTCAAGAAGGCTGGAGGAAGATGCAGTTCACTTACCTCCTACTCATCAGTCTAACTTTCTTCCTAGCATCCTTCCTGATCGAACTGAAATCCTTGGGGAGTGCCTATAAATATTCCATCTGCTCAGATTTTTTTGCCAGACAGTGGAGTTTGCACCACCTTCCCACTACTGCAGACCAAAATAGCCTCTCTGGGCTTGCCTGACTCTAAGAGCCCAGTTTCCTGACAACTATGGTGCCTCATGACCACTTGGCTTTATACAAGGGGATTCCATTGCCCTTAGATGTCCTTTGTGCAGTTGGGATGGAAATAATTAACGCTGGAAGGAACCTTAGATAGAATCCAATCCACTTCCTAATTATATGGAAACAGATGCAGACAGATACATAGTAAAAAAGGCAAGAAACAAACATTTTATTGGGTCCCTACTAAGTGCCAGGAAGGTGCTATACTAGGTTTTTCATTTTGTCCCTAGTTTTTTTACATCAGGCTTTCAAAGTATATATTATATCCATTTGTATAGATAAGGAAGTTGAAACTCAAAAAAATTAAAGAAATTTGCAAAGTCATTCAGTTAGGTAGTGGATCTATAAAAATAATACTGTCATTTATTAAGCACTTACCATGTGTCAGGCATAGTTTTAAGCATTTCATTTTTATTAACGTATATAAAATCACCACAAAAACTCTGTGGTAGGTAGTATTGTTATACCTATTTTACAGGGGGAACTCAGGCACAGAAGACTGGAAACTTGCCCAAGGTCACCCAGTTAGTAGGTTGTAGAAACATTGACTCCAAAGCTCTCTCCATAATCAGGTACACTAGAGAGAAATGGAAGCAGGTACTTATTGTCCAAGTAGGAGATAGGCAGGAGTGAAATAAGGGTTGGGAGGAAAAGAGAGATGTAAGAAGCACTTCTGATGCTCTCTGGATCATCCATCTGGATGGTAGGAGGGGGAGGGATCAGGGGGAGAAGGGGAAGCTGAAGATAATCTGCATTTTCTTGCTTGCCTGGGGAACTGAGGGGATGGTGACGTCATTAACTAAGACCTTGAATAAAGATAAACTGGCATTGCGTTTATGTTCTGTGTTACAGAGCTGGTGTTTAGCTGTTTCTGCAGCTTAACTGTGAAACATAAGAGGAAGAATCAAGAATCATGTGTCCTCATCTTCTATATCAAACTTACTGATTGATAGTTTATAAGAAAGACTCTCAATGGAACTTGGAACATTGCTTGCCTGATTTCCCATCTGTAGGGCAGTGAGGTACTAAATATCTATGTAGATTTAGGATAGCAAGAAATGTAACTGTATACTTGATTAACTCCTTACTTGAGAATTAGTTACTGGAACCCACTATGTGTTGGCTGTGAAGGACGTAATGGTAAAGAAGACAGACCCAGTCACTGACTTCAGGGAACTTATATTCAGGTAAAGAAGATAGGCAATAAATAAGGAATCAAAAAAATTAGACTGCAAAAAGTGCTGCAAAGAAGACAGAAAGAGTACTATGCTGGGATGCAGTGGTGCAGGGTCCAAGTGGCAGTGAGTCTTGTAAGACAAAGACTATGTTTGACTCTAAATTTCAGGCATGATGGGAAGTAATTGATGAGTTTGGAGCAATGTAGTAACTGATATGTTATGCATTTTTTGTTGCTCACTCTGAATGTTACTACATTCTGGGCGAGATTATGGGGACAAGAGTGGAAACAGAGAGGCTGGTTTAGGACAGACAAAGGGTGATAGTGGCTTAAGGGCAAAGGGCACTGGAGTCAAAGGAAAGTGGGTATAAATTGAAATATATTTAGGGAGAAGCTAGCAGAATTGATGGAGAGGAAAAGGGAAATCAAAGATGACCCCTAGGTTTCTAGTTTGAACAACTGAATGAAGAGTGCTATCATTTACCAATATCATGGCAACTGGAGAAGAAACAAGGTTTGAAGGAAAATGATAATCAGACACATGTATATATATCCGTGTGAAAGCATAGTACCAAAGTTTACCAAAGAGTGCTCTGGATTGGATATTTAAGTACCTGATTTTTGTCACCACTTAGAGCAATAACTTATCTACATCTTGTTGTTTCCCGTCTACATGGAAATAATCATATCTGTCTTTACCGCTTCTGAGGGATGCTGAGAAGACAGATGAGATAATATATATGAAAGACCTTTGAAGTCTTGGGAGGATAAGAACTGTGTAAACGCAAGCTATCATCATTATGTCACAGGGTGTGTTTTATGTTTTTCATGGTTCTACTCAAAGTCACAGGGATCTTAAGCACAACATGCTTACATTCCTTCCTTCATGTTCAGTTCCCAGACATGAAAAGATGAACATGCTTCTCTTCCCCAACTGCCCCTTTCCCTATAGTATTGACAGGACTTTGCAATTACTAGAATTATACCAAACTTATTTATTTATTCGAGACAGAGTCTTGCTTTGTCACCCAGGCTGGAGTGCAGTGGCGCAATCTCGGCTCACTGCAACCTCCACCTCCCAGGTTCAAGCAATTCTCCTGCCTCAGCCTCCCAAGTAGCTGGAATTACAGGTGCCTGCCACCATGCTTGGCTAATTTTTTTTTTTTTGTATTCTTACTAGAGACAGGTTTTCACCATGTTGGCCAGGCTGGTCTTGAACTCCTGACCTCAGGTGATCCACCTGCCTCGGCCTCCCAAAGTGCTGGGATTACAGGTGTGAGTGACCGTGCCTGGCCTGTCCCAAACTTTTTTAAGACCCTGGGAAGAAAGGACTTTGCCCAGAATAACTGCCTGGGTGATTCTTGGCAGATTATGATAATGATGCTATCTGACTTTAATAGAGATATACAGATTACAAAGAACCAGCATGTTGTCTCATCTAGTCATCCCACAACACTCTGAGAAAGATATTTTTTTTTCACCATTTGACAGAAAATGGCTCAGGAGGTTAAAGTAACTTGCCTAAAACTTCACTTTACAGCTGGAGTAACTAAAGCTAATAAAAGTGTTGTGTTCTAAAAACTATAGAACATGCACCAGGGGCATTCAAAGAACTGCAGCCACATCCCAGATAATATTCATGAGATGTATGCCAGATTCTTTGACCACTGCAGTCTTGGGACACATTGTCTTCAGTTCTTTGAAAACGGGTGTGGCCAGGCGCCGTGGCTCACGCCTGTAAACCCAGCACTTTGGGAGGCTGAGGCGGGCAGATCACCTGAGGTCACAGGAGTTCGAGACCAGCCTGACCAACATAGAGAAACCCCATCTCTACTAAAAATACAAAATTAGCCGGGTGTGGTGGGTGCCAGCCTGGGCAATAAGAGTGAAACTCCGTCTCAAAAAAAAAAAAAAAAAAAAAAAGAAAAGAAAATGGGTGTGACTATTGATTTTCTTTTGCCGGGAGTTTCAAGAGCTGCACCATTCTACCTATGACCTTGTGTGCTGCTCTCTAAAAATACATAGGAAACCAAAATAAGAACACAATAAAAACTGTCCCTTGCTTTCGAGTAATTACATGATTAGCAGTTTCTTCTTTCCCTTGGGAAGAGACACACTGCTTTGCTTTGCCTAGGGTGGGGATATGACGGTCCTGTCCAAAAGACAGGGCCTTGGAATGGTGGAAAGAGAACTGGACTTGGAATCCAGAGAGCTGGGACTGAGTCTTGGTTCAACATTACCTACTGTGTGACCAGGGGAAAGTTAACCTATTTGAGCTTCAGTTTTAATAACTGCAAATAATCCCTATCTGTTTATTGACTGTAATCTTCTGGTCAGCCTCATCTTCATCTATCTGCCCAGTTCCACATGCAGAACTAAGTAGTAACTTTCAGTTTGCAAACTGGACTAGAAATTCTCCATTCCATTCATTCCTTCCGTCGTCTTTCTCAGCTCAAATGCCCATGTATTTGCTCACTTCTAATGGAAGGGGAAGTGGGCTATTATTTTTGGTTTTCATACATTATGACTCTCAGCATATGAATCTATTTAGAACAAGGCTGAGAAAAGATGACATAGAGGGTTGCTGTGAGAATTGAACTGATGCATGAAAAATGTTCAGCACAGTGCCTGATTTACAGTGAGTGATCATTGTTAGCTGTCATAATTTTTTCAGGCTTATGTGATCCTTATGTCTTGAATGGTTCAGCTGTGGCCCTAGCTGGAGACTAGAGGATAAACTGAGACTCCTCGTCAAATCATAAACCTAGTTGGTGGCTGGGCAGAGATTTCTTGCATCATCTGTTGTAACCCTTTCTTCTTATAACCACCTAGTTTCTGCCCACCTTTGAGGAAGGGTATTTGGGATAACTTTTTGTAAATTGATGGTAAATGCAAATATAGTAATGTCAACTTTAGATCAGTGACAAAATTTTAACTTGCTTCTCCACTAAATCGAGACTGAAAAACCTCAAAACCTATGGACAAGATGTTTTTCAAAACTCCACTTCGGTTTACAGGTGTGTGCTTGGGGCAACCAAAACAAAGATTACTGCGATGATGGCAGCCACCCAGGCTCAGATAAAAGAGGCGCCTCTCAGCGTGCTTTGCGGTGCCAGCCCACCTGAGGTCAGACTCAATTCTCCCCACTTAGGGCAGGGATAACAGAGCCCCCGAGCCTGGGTTGGAAGTCCGTACTACCGTTTTCCTAGTCTTGGGCTTTGGGGTCAGCGGTCCTCCAGGCTTGCTCCGGTTTGGGTCGTGGGGTGACTGATGGCTGGGTGCGGACAGGTGGCCGCGGCACTGTCCCCATCGATTCACCACGCCGCTCTCGGCCCTAAGGGGCAACACTTCGCTCCGACTCTACCAAGTAAGTGTCCGGGGTGGGCAACCAGACGCAAAGCGCAGCGGGATCGGTTCCCGCCAGGGCTGCTCCCCCCGCCTCCGCGGACCCAGCCCCTCCCGCGCCGCGACTCGCCCAGCCTGGGGAGGAAGGGTCCGTCCAGGGCGCCCAGCTCCGCCGGGGGGAGGAGGAGGCGGCGGGACCCTGTCCCGGGGCTTCTTCCTGCTTCCCCCAGCCTCCACTCCCGCCGCCTCCCCGTCCGGTGGCTCCATTTTTCAGGCGCGTTCTCCTCAGGCAGAAGGCGTCCGTCCCCGAGCCTTCCCCTCGTAGTCCCCTGGGGGCCCCGCTCCCCATCCTCTAGGCTCTTGCAGCGCCCCCTCAGGCCGCCGCCCCAATCCCGCCCCCGGGCTCCGGCGGGGTACTGGGCGCAGGTCACCTCAGCGCGGGAGGCCGGCGCGGCGGCGGGTGGCTCCAAGAGGTGCCGCGCCCGCTCCCGGGGAAGGCGCTGTGGCGCGGGGCCGCCCCCTTGCGCCCCGGGCGCCGGCTGCGGCCCGGCCTCCTCCTCCTCTTCCTCCGCCCTCCTTGGCTGGGAAAGTGGGAGGCGGCGGCGGCGGCGTGGTGTGTGTGCGCGCGTGAGGGGGGCAGCAGAGAGGAGTCTCCCGGTGCCGCCGCGGCGTCAGAGACACTGCGAGCGGCGAGCGCGGTGGGGCCGCATCTGCATCAGCCGCCGCAGCCGCTGCGGGGCCGCGAACAAAGAGGAGGAGCCGAGGCGCGAGGTAGGGCGCGCGGCCGGCGCGGGGTCGACGGGGACCCAGCGTCGGCGGACCCCTAGCCGCGGAGAAGGCGGTGGTCTCGACATTCCCCCATCCCCGCCCTGGGTCGGTCTCTCTCTCCTCTCGCCCTCGGGTCCCCGTGGGCCGGGAATCAGGACCTGCGGAAGCGGAGCAGCCCGCGGCCTCTGCCTTCTCCGGGCAGGAAGCTGCCAGGGCTCCGTGCCGCGGTCTCCCCGGGCGCAGCCCAGCACCCCCTGCTTCCCGGATGGCGCGGTCTCTCTGGGGACTGTCGCCTTATCTCGGCTGGGCTAGAAAGCTGCTTCCCCGTGGCACTCTGTGGGGCTGAGTTTCGCAACTTAAGCCTGCGCATTTATTTTTAAGTCCTTGAAAACTTCCCGCAGTCGTGTAGAGGGATTTGTGTCCCCGGCCTGAGCTAAAGGGAGGCGGAGATGAGGGAGGCTGTAGGGTGAGATCCCCACGCTGGGACCGGCCGGGCCGCAGCCCCAGGCCGTGACCGGCTCCTGCCGGGTGCCGCCGACACCTGGCCCCGGGGTGTGTCTGCGGCGAGCGGCCGCCGCGCCTCCCTGCGGGCTTGGGAGTACCTGTGCTCGGCGCCGTGGGAGCGGGGGTGCAGCCCTGGGGCTCCCCCGCCCCGGCTTTGTCAAGAACAGCTGTTAATGCTCCCAGCCAAATCTTTTTACTCCCGTTCTCCTGGGCATTCACTTTTACATTTATTTTGGCGGTGGGGGGAGAGCGGCGCAGTAAGTGGCTTGCTTTTTCCTGAATGGCCTCATTTTCATATGCCCACAGTTTCCAGTCCAACATTCCATTGTCGAATTCTTTTGGTGATAATTTTGCCAGCTTTTCTGAATGGGATTAGGACAGGCCGTTCAGAAATGTGTTTCAGAGTTTATCAACTACTGCCCTGAAAGGCGCTTTTCTGTTTTAGCTGCTTTCAAGCAAATCTGTGTCTTTTAGAATTGTCAACCTTCAGCTCTTTTTGGTTGGGCAAAATTAAACAGTTCTATTTTTAATAACAGCAAAGAAACATATGTATTTAATATTGGGATCATTTACCACGAGCGATCACATGAGGCATGGTTTCTTAAACGCTAAAGTGGCTTAAAAAAGGGAATTTAGTTGGATATAAAAGTAAATTTCAGGTAGAGGAAACTTTCAATGGCCTCTGTCAGCTTCTCCTATGAGTTGAAGACTTTATTAAGGCAGCTGATACCACTTTCAGAGCTTAAGAAATTATGTTCCTTATTGCACTTCATAAATCCTTCTGCGGGAATTATGTAATACTCTGTGCCTTGTGTTTGCCCAGTGAATCCCTAGATATCTTTAGGGGTTAATTTTGCGTTGTTTAGAAAGCCTGTTTTGTTTTCAGTTGTTGACTTTGGAGTTTAGGAACCCACATTCCAAAGCAAAGCTACACTATTCAGACAGGGAATAGTGTACTTTGGGTACTTTTTGATTCTTGGCTCCTTTATGAACTTTTCCCCTAGATAACAACACTCATGTTCTCTTTTCCCCATGACTCTAGAGCAAAGTCTGAAATGGATGTTACATGAGTCATTTTAAGGGATGCACACAACTATGAACATTTCTGAAGATTTTTTCTCAGTAAAGTAGATAAAGATGGATGAATCAGCCTTGTTGGATCTTTTGGAGTGTCCGGTGTGTCTAGAGCGCCTTGATGCTTCTGCGAAGGTCTTGCCTTGCCAGCATACGTTTTGCAAGCGATGTTTGCTGGGGATCGTAGGTTCTCGAAATGAACTCAGATGTCCCGAGTGCAGGACTCTTGTTGGCTCGGGTGTCGAGGAGCTTCCCAGTAACATCTTGCTGGTCAGACTTCTGGATGGCATCAAACAGAGGCCTTGGAAACCTGGTCCTGGTGGGGGAAGTGGGACCAACTGCACAAATGCATTACGGTCTCAGAGCAGCACTGTGGCTAATTGTAGCTCAAAAGATCTGCAGAGCTCCCAGGGTGGACAGCAGCCTCGGGTGCAAGCCTGGAGCCCCCCAGTGAGGGTAAGTAGCCTACAGAGGTAGTTTGGTGAATAAAGGTGGTAATGTCCACATTTTTTCTTTATTCTTTAGCTTGGTGTTTTCGAAGTCAACTCATTGCTTAGGAAACCATACATACTGGAACAGATAGATTATACCTCTGAATATTTTTTTCCCCCATCTTGGAATGAGATTGGATATAAATAATACATTTTATTGTTTTGAAAATTATCTCTAGATAGTCTCTGTTATCTTTTAAGATAAATTTTGGGAAACAAGTAGCAATTAGTGAATGAAATCTAAACCAGCTTTTGTTCTGTGCCCATTTTAAAATGGAAATTTGGTATTTCATCATTTTGATGGGGCTGAGAGTCATAATTACATGTATGTAGTACATATGTAGTATATATGTTGTAAGTATGTGTGTGGGTAAATCATAAATAGGAAATCAAGCCTTAATTTTTATGTTGCTTAGAATCATTCTATTGGTTTTATGAATACACAGCACAGAATTTACTCGTTGGTGGAATTCTTAACAAATCATGGCTACAGGTAGCAGAGTTTCGTTGCTGTAGCAACAAAATGTCACTTAGGACTACACTAAAACATCTAGCTTTATGTTGGGCTTTATAGTGAATGAAATGAAGTATTTCCATCGAAATGATTTTTCTTGGGATTTGAGTTTGGGCTGAAATAATTTTAGATGAAGCTAATTATTTGGACAGCTACCACAACTGTCACACAAAATTTCTGTATTTATTAGAAATATATATAAATAATCTATATTTATTAGAAATATAGGTATTTCTAATAAATATAAATTATGTTGCAGGTGATGGATTCCTGATAAAATGTGCTTTCTCATTTTTGCAAAAATAAAAAGTGGTCAAGAGCATCAGTAATTAAAACAACTTCATTTTTGTAAGAAGAAGGAATTCTAAATTATTGGCCAAACTGGTAAAATCTGCTTTTAAAGAACAATTAATCTAGATGAGAATATTTTTTTCAAATGTCTTCAGTAAGCACTCAAAAGTGATGTCTTTCATTTAATACAGGAACTGCCCATTGGGATAGCATTAGATCCCATAATTCGCAGATGTGGATACCAGGCAGTTTTAACAGAATAGTTTTCCTACTTCTTTCTCAGGCTCATCTTTTGTAAATGATAGGAAGTATTTAAGTATATAGACCATTTTAATCACTAGAAAACCTGATCAGAAAACAATTTCATCATTAAAGCTGTCAGGTTTCTTTTGACATATTTATTTATTTAAAGATAGTGAGAACTTTGGGATAGGGAGGTTTTCTTTTCCTTATTTGGAGCCCACATGTTGTGAAACTGATCTGCTTACAGTGCTTTTCTTAGATTTCCTTTATTTTATGGAGTTTACTTATTTGGACTCGAATATTTTAATCCCAGAACCAGTGATCAAGTTGATAATTTCTGAGACACCTGATGTAGGTCTGTTTAGCTTAATAAAGGTGTAGATTTGCATCTTTGGAAAGGTTTTGCTTCCCTGTTAATTAGACTAGGGAAGGCATGGCTTCCTGGAATACTGTATCTTAGTTGTTGACACTGCCTTACCTGTTGTGAGGAATGCATTGAATGTTTGTTCACCGATAAAGAGGAATTTAAGGAGAGGCTCAAACACTCAACTTAATGTCTTTTGAATTTTAAGTTTTCTTGCTAACATGGAAATTGACTATGTAATTCTCATTTATCTGAACTGTTAAGCTCCCAAAATTGAACTTCATAGGTAAATTATTTGGAGATTTTGATCATGTTAGTATTATTTTTCTGGTTTATATGCTTTTCCTAATTTACTTCATGTTTCTTCTTTAGCATGAGAAAAATTACTTGCCAAGAAACTCAACTAAACTTGAGCCTTATAACCGGGATAAAATAGTTGAGGTGGATGGAACAGGAAATATGTCTGTTACTTTGCTGTGGGAGGATGGAGGACAAAAACAAACCTATTCAGTAGTCTGAGTTGATGCAATTGATGCAATACTTAGAAAAAGAACAGCCTTTTTTCTAGTTTAAAATAGTTTTTCGAGCCAGGTACTGTGGCACTCGCCTCTAGCCCCTAGCTACTTGCATCTTCAGTCCTAGCTACTCCAGAGGCTGGGGCCGGAGGATCACTTGAGCCCAGGAGTTCAAGTCTAGCCTAGACAACATAGCAAGACCCCTCCCCCTGCTACCCCTCCCCCATCCCCTGCCCCCCACCCCCCTTTTTTAAAAAAAAGCTTTCTCAATAAGTTACTAGTACCTTTTGCTTTCAAATATTCAGAACAGTCAGGGCCATACATATAGTTCAAACACCTGAAAGGTCAATACATTTCTAGAAAAGACTCCTTTTAAGAGTGAGAATTCTGTAACATGAAGCCACATGGATATTGTAAGGCACTTCTTTGGACACTTCCCTTAGGTGAGTGACTGTAATAAATCCCAAATGTGCATCCTCCTCCCTTAAGTGTTCTGACACAACCAAGTGGTGCAGTGAGCCTGTTTCCATATGTTGTGCAAAGCTGAAAGTGATAACGTGGAATGTTGCTTCAGTTTATTAGTTATGTTCTGTGTTTGGTTAGGCTGTGACCATGTGGCCTCCTCATGCGTTTAGCCAAAGTATATTGAATGTTGTCAACAGATTTGAACATTTCCAATGTGTGACGCACATCTTGTTCCCAAAATTTTAGTGTTTCCTGCCTAATTTGAAGGAGAAAAGGAGAGTGTGGGATTGGAATCACCATGGGAATCCATCAGTTTTTTACCTCTAAGTAAAGAATTCCTGTTGGTTTTAGGCCAAAGTCAAGCAGTGGAATGAGCCATAGGGAGAGGGACACTGCTGATACCTGTCAATGGCCTAAGAAATGTAGCTGCAGAAGTTAAAATGCATATATATAAATTAGATAAGGAAAGCATGGTTTTTAAGTAGTTCCTATAGAATTTAGACCTAATAGTTTCTGCTTTTTATGCGCAGTTCCAATGATTTAAGGAATCATTAAGTAATGATATGTAAACATAAATATGCATAGATATTAACTTCTCTTTAATATTCTCTTAAGCTGGCCAGGTGTGGTGGCTCACGCCTATAATCCCAGCAGTTTGGGAGGCCGAGGAGGTGGGTGGATCACTTGAGGTGAAGAGTTCCAGACCACCGTGGTCAACATGGTGAAACCCCGTCTTTACTAAAAATACAAAATTAGCCGGGTGTGGTGGCACGTGCCTATAACCCCAGCTACTCGGGAGGCCGAGGCTGGAGAATCGCTTGAACCTGGGAGGCAGAGTTTACAGTGAGCTGAGATCGCACCCTTGCACTCCAGTCTGGCCAAAAAGAGCGAAACTCCATCTCAAAAAAAAATTCTTTTAAGTTCTCTTAATATCTCTTAACATTAAGTTCTCTTAATATCTGTGCATGTTTCTGTTTAGATATCATTACTTAATGATTTCATGATGCCTCTACTTCACAGCAAATTTATTCATCCAAAAAATAGATCACATGAGACCCCCTGATTTATACTAATTTATACTTAGTTTATTCGTTGCTTTATTTAATAAATACTTCTTAAGCACTCATTAGGTGCCAGGCACTACACTAGCTGCTAGATAGGTAATGGTAGACAAACCATTCTTAGCTTTTGAATGTGTAGTCCATCTTGTGGGAGAGACACATTAGGTTTTGAATGTGTAGTCCATCTTGTGGGAGAGACACATTAATAAAATAATAACAATGCAGGCATGTAATTAAGTAAGTTCTAAGACACAAAGCTAGGGGAGAGGATAGAAGAAAGACCTGCATTTAGCGTGAGGGTGAATTGTGTGTGTGATCTTCAAAAGCTTCCTGAGGAAGAGGCATCTGAGCTGAGATCTTAAGGGTGAAATGATATTAATTAGGGAATGGGGGCTGGGCAGGGAAGGGGCAGAGGTGAAGAATATTTCAAAGGGGCTGACCTAAACAGGAAGGGGTGTGCCTCCTAGGAAGAACTGACAGAAGGTAAGTGTGAACTAGGCAAGCCGCAGGGATGGTGTAAGATGAGGCCTCAAATTTGATAATGTAGAAGGCATCAAGAACTGCCCCAAGGGCCACGTAGGGTGAAGGGTCAGATGGGTAGGATAGATAGGAAGTGCTCTGCATTTGGGATAAGAAAGAGGGACCATTGGGACTTAGACGATTAGCAGGGCTTCAGAACAGATACGGGATTGGAGCTTGTGTCAAAGAATGGAGAGATCGGGAAAGAAAGGTAGGGAATTCTAGATATGAGGGAACACACATGAAATTTATTTTCCCCTGTAAATGCTGTGTCTGCTTTCATTTCTCCATAGCACGGTCATACCTCCTTTCTCCCTCTTTCCCTATTGCTGACTGTTAGGGGCTGAATTATGTCCCCCAACATTGCTACGTTGAAGTTCTAACTCCTAGTACCTCACAATGTGGCCATATTTGGGGATAGGACCTTTAAAGAGGGGGTTAAGGTAAAATGAGGTCACATGCATGGGCCCTAAACCAGTAAGACCAGTGTTCTTATAAGAAGAGGAGATGAGGATGCAGACACACAGGGAAGACCATGTGAAGACACATGGAGAAGATGCCACTTACCAACCAAGGAGAGTTGCCTTCAAAGGAAGCCAACCCCACTGACACCTTGATCTTGGACTTCCAGCCTCCAGAACTGTGAGGAAATACATTTTTGTTGTTTAAGCCACCCAGTCTGTGCCCTTGGATGTGGTAGCCCTAGCCAACTTGTACTCTGACTGTAGACATACTCCTAAAGGTCAGCCCCTTGAGTGGTCTCTCGGTCCACTGCCAATCCCTTCAGTCCTGGTTTCCCCAGAAACTGGCAGTGGTCCAGCCTTCTGTGTTCTGTCATGGAATACCTTTGAGAAGTTGTTCAGCCCCTCCCTACTCCCTCAACTACCCACATTGCCTGGCATAATTTCTTAAAATAGACAGGCATGTTATAAGGAAGTTGAAGTTTATGTGACAATATACCAGATGCACAGAAAGTTCTGGAGGAAATGAAGGAAATATTGAGAGGGGAAAACTACTACTTTCTTATCTCTGACAAATTGGATTGATCTGTAGCTGGAGTCTGGAGAGAGTGCTTTCCAGGACTCAGTAGTACCTAAGGCATTACTCAAGGGATAGGTAATGATGGACAAACCAGATACAGATCCTTACTTGGTGCTTTCCAGGGCTAAGTAGCACCCTAGTAAGGCATTCTAGGCTTTATTCCAAGGAATGGCATTGGCAGAAAGAATTGAAGGAAGTAGTGGGAGAAAGTTAGGACAACTGAGTTGCTCCAGGTTTGGTGTGGAAAGCAACTGCCAGCTGTGAACTGTGCCGTGGGACATCTTTGACATCCATGTATGAACAAGCACCTGTAGAGAGCTTTCAGGTCCAGTTATGTTCAATAATCTATACTAGGTCAAAGATGACATTAATGCATGTTTCTGTTGAAAAAGTTTACATTTGGGGGAGGTAACACACAAGAAACAAGTAAGGCAGCAGATAGTGAAGCATCAGGGGGTGGGATAAGATATAGAATAAGTCTCTATCTATGATGGGGTTCTTTTTTGTAGTTCGTGGTCCTTGGATTAAGTCCATGGTCAAAGAATACCAAGTGTGGACCAGAGTGGTTGGGACATGCTCCCCTGGCGTGTAAGGTTCACTACAAACACTGACGGACAAAGGAGTTGTTGTCTTCGCACAGATGGGGATGAGGATGTGTATTAACTCATACCGGACCCAAGCAAGACATTTAATGTGGTGGTTTGGATGAGGGAAATGTTTCTGTGTGTTTCAGAATGATTGAATTAAAACGGAAAAGGTGGGTTTTGTTTGTTTGTTTGTTTGTTTGTTTTGGCTAAACCATGTTTGTTGCATGCTTGACCTCTTATTTTATCCATCCTTGATCGTTACTCCAGGCTTCATGTCTGCCCCATCCCTGACCTTTACTTCATTCCTGAGCTAGGCTTGATGGTGAGGCTCGGAGATGAGATCTTGAACGGGGTAGAAGGAAGGTATGGGAAAGGGGGTCTGTGGTGCATACTAATTGATAATTTTTTTTAAAAAGTAATGATTCTTTTTTATATCACATAAAGTATCATGTAACCATAATCATGGAAACCTCACAACAGCTTTCTGGGGTCAAGTGTTATCATTTTATTTATTTATTTATTTATTTTTTTGAGACAGAGTCTCACTCTGTCACCCAGGCTGGAGGGCGATGGTGAGATCTCGGCTCACTGCAACCTCAGCCTCCTGGGTTTAAGCGATTCTCCCACCTCAGCCTCCCAAGTAGCTGGGATTACAGGTGCCTACCGCCATGCCTGGCTAATTTTTGTACTTTTAGTAGAGGTGGGTTTTCACCATGTTGGCCAGGCTGGTCTCCAACTCCTGACCTCAAGTGATCCACCCACCTTAGCCTCCCAAAGTGCTGGGATTACAGGCGTGAGCTGCGGCACCCAGCCTAAGTGTTATCATTTTTAAAATGAAAAAGAATGTAGATTTCAAAATGTATGTAAAAGCATTCTGGTTGTAATAAAAATTCAACCATATAGAAGAATATGTTATTAAGTGTGTATATACTTGCAGATCTTTTCATATACATTTATATGTGTATGCATATAGTTTCTTGATTTTTTGCGGAACTAGAATTTCATGCTCTGGAGATTCAATGATTTGCTAATTCATTTACTATATCTATGAAATCTCTTCATGTTTAAGCACATAGACCTACTCCAGTTTTTGAAAAAACTCTTTATTGATGTATAATATACACATAGAAAAGTGTACTAATTATGTGTACCATTCATTTAATTTTTCATAGTATTTTTCTCATAGTATTTTTACTCATAGAATTTTTCTTGATAGTATTTTTCTCATTGCATTTTTCTTTCTGTTTAAAAAATACTCAGTGTAAGAAGAATACTCATAGTATTTTTCTTTGTTTTAAAAATTAAAAATAATACATGCTTATGGTAAGAAATGTAATAGTAGAAGATGATGTAAAGGAGAAAATCAAGGCTTCCAATATCTCTACTCCTTTGTTCCTAATCTCTAGGGGTAACCACTGTCACAAGGTTTTTTTGTGTTTTCTTTCAGACAAAAAATTGAATAGAAATGGAATCACATTGTATATGCAGTTCTGCAACTTGTGGTTTTTAATTTAATGATAAAACTTGGATAGCTTCTGTATCTACTCACATTGATCTATAAGAAGCTATTATGCATTCTTTTTTTTTTTTTTTTGAGATGGTCTCACTTCTGCCCAGGTTGGAGTGCAGTTGGCGTGTTTACGGCTCACTATACATTATTATTCTTATTTCATGGATGTAGGAGGGGTGGCTGAAAGACTTTAAATAACTTGTCCAATTTCTGATCCCAAATGCTTCCTTCCCTTACCTGCAGTTGACTTAAGTGACAAACATTTTCCCTGGGACCTCATGTTGCTTTTAGCAGGGGAATCTTTTCTCAGTTGCAGCTGGCAGAGGTTATTCTTTCCTCACTGTCCTTGCTTCCTATTTTGTTTTGACAAAAAGAGGACAAATAAAGCTCCTTTACAATGACAGTGGACCAGGAAAGCAGACTCTCCTTAGCTTGATGTATGGGGAAGAGTGTGGTTTGGAGGTCAGAAGTTGTGGCCTCTGGTTCCAACACTGCCATGGGCTGGCTGTGGGGTTTGTCTGGGCTTCATTTCTTCAGCTCAAAGATGTGGAGCCATAGGGACCTAAGCTCCATGCAGAGTGGTTGTGGGAATGGGGCTGGTGAGGGGGCTGAGTTTGGTCCATCTTTGACTTTTCAGAGCCGTTTGTAGTGTCTGGCACAGAGTACACACTCACAAGAGGTTTGTTGAATAAATGAGTGAATAAGTGAGTGGAGTACCAACCTCTCTAGGGATCCTTAGCTGTGTATTTAATTTCATTTCTATTTGGGATGATGAGAACCAAAGTTACTGAAAAGATACAGAAAAGATTATAAAGTGGATGTAGTGTTTGGCTGTAGAGCTACATAAAATACAGACATGAACTCAGTTATGTTGGTTTCCTGTGTGTGAAAAGTAGCCTGATGCAGATCTCTTTGGCAACCGTGATCCCCCACCCGTCCCAGTTTCCTTCATTTATTATCACTATTGCTCCAGTCCTTATTTATTTATTTATTTATATTTCTCTTTTGGGTGACTGAAGGAGAGAAATTATTCTGTTACTGCTGGCTGGGCAGGGAAAAGGAAAATCCGAGGGAAAGGGAGGAAAGAGATAAAATCTAGTTTTGCTTTAGCTGGAGGTCCATCTTGTTCTTGAGTTTCTTTGAAAAGTTCCACCTCTGCCCTGGCTCTCTGGCTTTAGCACTTCATCCCTGGCTTTTGCATCAGCTGCTGTAGAACCTGTGTTGAGTGTTAACTTCTCTGCCTTGCAGCACCTTGCACTGCCCTGGCCTGCAACTGTGGTCTGTTCTTTCCAAGTGGCTAAAAGAGGCGCAGTGGGGAGCCGGTAGAACAGACAGGGGGAGCAGGAAAGCAGTCCTTCTCCATTGCCTTCCTAAAACTGCTTCTCTGGGTTGTCTTCTCAAAATGCTTTGTTTTGCCCCATAATTAAGTCTCTGGTCTCAGAAAAGCAAAAGAATAAAATCAGAGGCTCAAAAAAGGCATGTGAGTAGGGGCAGTATGTCAGTTCAAGCCCCTGACTATTTTGCTGTTGCCTGTGGTCTTTTCTCAGCATTCCACGAGCCCCCAGCTCTCCTTTGCACACCTCCATTCCTTAACTCACTCTATTGGGAAGAATGCCTGCTTTTCTCCACTCTGGTCAGATGCTCACTCCATTTATTAATCTATCCCCTCTCTAGTATATTGCTTAATGTAGTTTAAGCAAACCCAAGACAATATGTAAAAAGACTTTAAAATTTTAAGGTCAAAAGGCAAATGACTTTGTAATTCATGCTGTGGCAGGATTCTTCCTAAGGATCCACAATACTGTAGCAACCTAGCACAAATATTATAGTGAGATGTACTTGTGATAGAAATACTACACATAGTGACATAGTATGGATAGTGAGGAACTCAGATAGCAGGCAAGCCTCATTTACATAGCAACATAGTATAGTGAGGTGTACATATGATAGAAATATTATGCATAGAGGCTGCCTTGCTGGTAAGGCTCCCTCATTTAGAAACTTCAACTCCCTCACCCTCCCAAAGCTTTTATTATAAAGAGTACATGTATCTTCTGCTCTCTTACAAATTTTGATTTTTAGTTTTTTCTGAAGGTAGTAACCTTAAAAAGAAAAATTCAGAGCCCCAGGCACCCTTTTTCGTGGCTCTGCAATCCTTTTGTCACGTATATGTCTGCCAATGCCTAGTCAAGAGGATGGTAGCAGTTGCTTCATGAATGGTGACATATGGGTGGCTGTAAACACAGCCATTTTAAAGATAGATGTGTGAGTGGGCTCTTTCGGGGTAGCTGGGAAGGGAATGGAGGTGCCATTTCAGATGGCTGACAGAGCAGTTAAATAGTAGATTATTTGCGTTGTGAAACATGAAAAAAGTGAGCAGTAGGAGGATGTGCAAATGAATTTTTAAGTTACGTAGTGCAGAAAGGCAAGGGCTGTCAATGTTGAGCATTTTTCTGTTAGCCTAAGGAAATAAATTCCTTAAGGATTAAGGAAATTATTATTATTATTATTTTTTGCCAGAAAAAAATCCTTTTGAAACACTGTAGTTTCACTGCTTATCAATTCAGGAATGAATGAACAGGAGTGAATTTTCATTATTTTAATATGTAATGAGTGGTCCTAGGCAATCAACATTTATACAGAAAGAAAGCTAAAGTTAGCTATAGGATGCTTCATATCTAGTTTTAATTTATGTGAAGTACCCCAAAATAATACCGTAGCAATGTAAGTAAGAGTGTCAGTGTGGGATACAAATATCCCTAGCATTTGTATAAAGTTCCTGGAAATGTGAGCAGTAATGTTGAAAAGCTGAACATTAGATATGTTATAAGGAGATTCAATTCTTGTAGAGCTAAAAAATATTCTTACATTCCTAATTATATAACTGCTTAGTTTTTAAATATCCTTAAAAAACTTTAAAAGTTTTTAAAAACAAACACATAGAATAAACATTATATAATAAAACTAGATTTCAGACCTTAAGTTTTCATTTGCCCACTTTATCCAGAGTGACATTTAGTTTACTAATCTCTATTATTTCAGTTTTTTTCAAAATCTTTGAACAGTTTTTTCCCCATTATTGAACTTGTGTTTTATGCACAGTGATGATTATTTTTCAGCATTTCATATGCTTTTTTTCTGCCACAGTTGAAGTCTGAGGCTAAATATTTTTGCCATCTTTGGTAGATCTTATTATTTTCATTCCTGTCTTAACTGTACTATAGTAGCACTTTTATTTTTCTTTTTTCTACTCATTTTTGTAAAACAAGTCTGAAATATTAAGAAGACACTGGAAGTGTTAACACTGTTGTACAAAGCCTGTGATGTTGCTGAAGCTGAAGTGTTGGTTAAAGGCCCCAAAGTGTGACAGCTTGAAATGTTTACATAGCAGCTGTTCCAAGAAAGTTCAAATCTGGCAGCAGAAAAGTACTGGGTCTCCATATATGAAGCATGAAAATATATGATGTGTGGAAGCTGAGAATCACCTATATGGTGGAAAGAATGAGGAGACCTGCTTTCTAGTCCTGGCTATGTGATTTGAGGCCAGTGTTTTCTCTTCTGTAGGACATAGTTTTCTCTTTTATAAAATGAGGCTTTTCTGATATCTGAGTTCTTTTGTAGCCCTGAAATTTAAAAAGTAATTACCGTAGCAAAAGCCAACTTTGATATCAAACATTTAGGACAAACTCAGATTGGCACCTGGATATGATCTTGGTGCATTGAGGTGACATGTGGCTCTCACATTTGCCCATTGACACCAGTAATCTGCCTTTAATGTTCCCTTAGAAGCCCACACTGTGCCTGCCACAGGAGCCTTCAGATGAACTGTTAGATTTAGAAGTGAGGTAGAGCAGAAAAGCAAGGACAGTTTAGGGAGCCTGACTTTGGATTAAGCTCTAAATGGGGCTGGTTTGCTTGCTAGATCTCATCTGCTAGAATTATCCACCTCTGTTCTGCCAGATTATTATCTTCATCTAAAGTTGTTACACTGCTTGAAATTCCAACAATTAGAGATTGTCTGCATATTAAAATGTCCTGCACTTTAGAACCATATTTAGAATTACCTAACCATATTTCTTTTCTCAGTTTTTACTGATGTGAGAACCCCTACTTTGATGGACAGGGCATTTATTATGCTGAAAGAGCGGGGAGGCAGGTAACTGAGCTTCTTTGAGGTCAGGCAAGCCTGGATGGGGGAAGCTGTAGTGAGGGGTTTAGGCAGAGCGACCATGTCGTTTATCCTCTACCCTGGGACATTTTTGAGAGTGAAAAGGATGTTGTTGATAATTTTGCAGAGTCAACAGGAGTAAGTCAGGACTGTCTGAGGCGAACAGGGCCATAAGTTTACCCTAGCTGAGAGCAGTGTGAATGAGCACAGGATATAGAAAACAGGATTCATTAAGCATAGGGGAGACGCCAGAGAGTACAGAACTTTTCAAAAATGTTCAGGGGAAATGCAGAGGAATTAATTTCTTCCTCTGAATGTTCCTTTTTTGTGTGCTCTGTGATTCCTGCTGGACAGAAAGTGTCTGGTAATAGGAAAAGCAGGAGATTTATTATCAGGCAGAACTTCCTCTGTTCCTTGTTATCTGTGTGGCTCTTGGGCAAGTTACTTCCTTACCTAATTTCTTCATTTGTAGAATGATGAAGAGCTGCTTTCCAAGTTTGTGAGGATTACATGAGATAAGGAATCTCAAATGCCCAAGACCTAGTACATGCTCAGTAAACATTAGTATCTTCAGTTTTCCCTCTTTCTAGAAATTAGAACTTTTAATACCATATCACAGTTATATTGTAAAATAAACTCTGGGGCAAGTGGATTGGCTCACATCTGTAATCCCAGTGCTTTGGGAGGCCAAGGTGGGAGGATCAGTTGTGGCCAGGAGTTTGAGACCAGCCTGAGCAACATAGTCGGATCCCCATCCCCCTTCTAAATTTTTTTTTTTAATTAGCTGGGCATGGTGGCATGCACCTGTAGTCCCAGCTCCTCAGGAGGCTGAGGCTGGAGGATCGCTTGAGCCCAGGAGTCTGAGGCTGCAGTGAGCTGTGATCTTGTCACTGCACTCCAGCCTGGGTGACAGAATGAGACCTTGTCTCTAAAAGAAAGAAGGAAAGAAACAAACAAAACAGACTATTGGTGTGTATGTAGTCTGGTAATTTAATTAATTAACACTTATATGTTAATACCATAGAACGTTTTGTTCTGTTTTAAACAGCTGGCTTAAATTCAGATACCCAAGCTGTTCATAAATTAGTGACTACATAAGATAGTTCTGGTTTTACAACTATAGTGTGACACTGGTTGAGTCAGTCAGCTTCTCTGGGCCTCATCTGTAAAAGGAAATGGAGAGCAACATTATCTATACTCCCTCCCTCCCTCTATTTCTCCCTCCCTTCCCTCCTCCTTCCCTTCCTCCCTTTCTTCCTCCCTTCTCCCTTTCTCTCTCCCTCCCTGCCTCCCTCCCTTTCTTCCTTCTCTGCCTCCTTCCCTGTGATTGGGGAAAATAATAGCTCAAGTAATTTTTAAAAAATTCAATTTAGTTATTTCTTTAGCATAATACTAAAGACTTAGACTCCTAAGACTTTCCGTAAGGGAAACTAGATGTGCTTTGTAGTGCAGTCCTGATTTTTAAAATTTAAGGAGCCCAGGCATGGTGGCTCACGCCTATAGTCTCAGAACTTTGGATGGCTCAGGAGGAAGGATTGCTTGAGCCCAGGAATTTGAGACCAGCCTGGGCAACATAGCAAAACCCCATCTTTACCAAAAACAAAAAAATTAGCTTGGCATGGTGGCTCGTGCCTGCTCTCTCAGCAACTTCAGAAGCTGAGGGGGGAGGAACGCTTGAATCCAGGAGGTCGAGGCTGCAGTGAGCCATGATCACGCCACTGCACTCTAGCCTGGGCAACAGAACGAGACTCTTGACTCAAAAAGAAAAAAAAAGTAATGTTAGGAAAGATTATTATGCCCATTGTTAAAACATGGATGTTTTAATGCACTGTTGGATAGATGGATGGATGGGTGGGTCAGTTGATCTATCTGGACTCTGTGTGTGTGTGTGTGTGTATGTGTGTATGTGTGTATGTATCCATGCATATGCACATGTGTGTAGTGTTTTATTCCTTTGTGGCTGATTTTTGCTTACCCTTCCCCAACCTTGCCCACCCTTCCCCTCACTTCCATACCATTAAGATTATGTGGCTTAAGTAGTTATTACTGGTCAGTTTTTCCATGTTTTGGTTATTTTTTAATAGCTCATATCTAGAGCAGCCGATTTCCCTTTAAAAAAATTGTGACATATATAAACAGATATAAACAAATGCATTTATATACTTTTCTGATGCATTTTGCAAATGCTGCAACAGTGAAGAGCCTTGCTATGCTTCAAATTTCAATGTTTATATATTTTTTAATGGAGTTTCTATTTATAGTTAAAATATTCACCTACTGATTTTGTAGCTAAAATATTCATGTACTGTTTTGGGTAAGAAACGACACTGGGTGAACATTTTTTGAAAATGGTCATCTACTGGGTTTTTAGAAAGTCTCTTCTAAAGGACGTTTCAAAAGCTTGTTGATACAAACTTATTCCAGTGCCTTACCATCTTCCTAGCCAGAGGAGGTTCTTTTTTCTGTTAAACATAAATTCCTGTCCTTGCAATGTACTCTCATTCCTTTCATCCCATCCTTAATGGAAAAGAGGTGCTCCCCTGTACCTCTTCTTCCTGACCTTGCAGGCTGTGGTGCAGCCCTGACCTCCTCTCTTTTTATCTGCACTGAATAACTGAGTTTCATTTACATGTCCTCAAAGGACCCATTTCCTAACATTTTAATCATTTTAGTCACTCTCCTTTGGACGCTGTCCAACTCCTGCTTGCTGTGCTTGGGTTCAGGTCCAGAAGAGCTCTTAGTGTGGTGATAAAGTTCTGAATGGGGCTTCAAGTTGTGGAAGGGCTGTCATGGGACCCTCCTGCTCCTTGTTTTTACATCCTCATGTTATGTACCTTTAAAAATAACTCACTACGTTGCTGGTTCATGCTTTGCCTAGATCTCAGATTTTCTCTTTTCCTTAGATAAATTCAGTTTCCCCCATCTCTCGAGTGGTTAGTTTTTACTACCCTCCGGATTAAACTTGTTTCTGTAATCTTTACGATAGTGTCAGCAATTGGCCACTATCAACAGGAATTGAAAAATGCCAATCCAAAATGCAATTGCTTTAATACATATTTGTGATCATATGGATACCTGATCTTAAACACATATATACCTTGTTTATTACATTTATTTTGAATATTCTCTGGCCCCATTTGGTATTGTTCTCTAATTAATTGTGCTTTAGTGTTGTCTCCTGTACCAAGTTATAAGGAACTTGAGATCAGGAGCTCTTTTGAATTTTATACCTCTTTTCTGCTCATGACTGTGGAAAAAGTAGTAGGTGGTCAGTTCAGTAAATACTTCTTGATGGAACTGATAGATGACTACTCACATTCCAGAATTCCAAGGTCCATTGGAACACATTCACATCCTTGTAAGTTTGAGTGTCTAACCACACGTATATTTTGGTAAGCTTAATCACATTCATTTTCCCACTATTTAAGTCAGCAATGACAGTAGTACTCAAAGGCTAGGTAAACCCTTATGAAACTTGACTGTAATTGGATATTGAATAACAATTCTCTTGAGAATGGCCCTTGAAACATTTTGGTTGCACCCACCATGGTGGTCTAGAAATCATGTTTTCCTAGTTTATTAGAAAGAATGTTCTGCTGAGTTGAGTCAAAAGCCTTATAAAAGTTAAAATATGTGATATGTTATCTCCTATCCCCCAGGCACATCATTCTGACATAGAGGAAAATGAAATTGATCTAATAGGAATTGGCTGTCCAACTGTCATGTTGATCTTTACCAAACACCTTATAATTTCTCTGCTTGCAAATCTTTTAGAATGCAAAATGTTACATGTATAATGGCTTCTTTTGATGCAGATCATCTGTATACTAAGTAATTCCAGAGGTGGGTAATCCTGTGGATGGTAGGAAGCACAGGTAATGTGGTTAGCAATAGCACCTCTACATTTTGAATCCTATGAGACGCAACATGCACATTCAAAATTAATTAAAATTCTTGAGAATGGAGCGGAAAGAGGGAAGAAAAGGGCAGTTAGAATAAATTAGTCCCAAGGGATCCTTTCCAAGTCTCAAATCATAAGCCAGCCAGCTGTGATATGAAACATGACAAAAGCCCATGGGCTCTCTAGCTCAGAAAGCTGCAAGGCTGGATTCTCTGTGATTGTTAATGTATCAACAATTTAACTATATACATGGAAATACCTTGAGTTATTACTTCTCTCAGGAGACTAAGCTATCTGATACCTACAAATAAGTAACACTAGGTCTACCTAACATTTCCTTATGGATTAAAAAGAATGGCAGATTTTGAGAAGCAACATGCTAGGAAGGCTTGGTAACTTTAGAAATGTGCCACGCTGTGGTTTCTAGGTATGCTATGAATGAAGAGCTTTGTGTGTAAGAAGTGGGAATTCTATGTGAATATTTATTATGTAAATTCTCATGTGTTACTAGGTTTATTTAAGTTTCTTCTTTGCGATCCAAACTTTTCCTTGAGAGGCAAGTTTATTTTTCACATTAACCTGATATGTAAATTTCTCAGTCACCCCCACCTCCCACCCCTAGGGCTTTTTTCTCCATCCAGTTTCATGGTATCAGGTCAGTATTTGGGCAGAGGGTGTTTATCATTAACAACTAGCTAGAGTCATATTTTTGTTTAACTTCCCTTTTGCTATAATCCACCCATCCTGCCTGTTACTGTGGGTTGTTGCCAGTTTAGGATTTATTTAACATGCCTTATGTTCAGTGATATATGTTGAAATTTAGAATGTATGAAAAAAGAGCCTGTGTTTTGCTTATGAATACATCAGTCCATCAGCACGTATTTATTCTCTGTCCCTGAACTGAAGGTCATCGTTTCTTGGCAGCATTACTAGACATACTGGGATATTAAGCCAAAAAAATAGAATAGGTTGGTTAAAGATAGATTGAGGCAAAAATTGATTCACAGTTTGATACTTAAAACCAACTTTCCTGGTCAGTTGACTATTATCTGGCAATCAGGCAGAGTTGCTAATTATTGGCACCCAGGTGCCAGATGGTAGGGAGTAATTAGATTACAACTATCTTATCTATCAGTAGCTTTAGAATGAGAATAGTAGCAATTTTCATAGCCCTTTTCAATGGTCATGAAAACATTTTAAAAGCTGATCCTATGGAATATTGTATATCTGACTCCAGAAAGTAAATTTTTGACACATTACCTTGGGGAAAAATATGTAACAAGATATTTTATAATCTTGAAAGAGAGAAGTAATATTTTAGCAACTCTGTGTCCTGTTTGTTGCATCTGGGTTAGCCATGAATGAATTCATTCTGTTCTCAAAGAACTTGTTTTGCATTGATATCACTGTTTGAAAAAGTAAGCTGTGATAGAATTCATAAGCTGGAAAACTCAACATGCTATAAAATGTGAAAACGCAGGCCTTCTTAAGTGCAACCTGAAACAAGAGTGAATTGCCTTTACCTAACACATCTCACGTGGTTCTTGAGTTGCTGCGGAACATACCAGAGTCCTCGCTCTTGTAGGCACACCACCTATCTTTTATAGGCTTCAACTGAAAAATACACTTAGTTGGCACAAACACATGTATGATCAAAGGTGATCTGAATAAAATATAGTTTTGATTGATGAATATGCAAGGCTTTTCTTTAATGTTTGAAGGAAGAATGATATCACAGTTTTGTTAATAAAATAGAGGTTAAAGAATGGAATTGTTTCTAGTAGGCTGCGCAGCCCTAAATCAGTCAAAAGTAATGAAGCAGTTTTCTGAAACAGATTGGGTTTCCTTACGAAGGAAGCCACCTTTGTTCCATGTCACTGATGCATTCCTTGTAGGTGAGGTCACTCTGCATTGCTGATATCTTCCTCCTTTCATAAAAGGGAGATGGGGACCGCTCCCAGTGCATTCCATTTCTCACAATCTGTAAAATAAGGCTTAAATGTACCTGTCCATTAAAAGCTTTTGAAGGACGAAAGCCAACCTCAGAGGCTTTGTGAACCATGAATTGACAATGAAAGACAGTATGCTTCTGTTTTTCAGATAGCCTGTTTAAGGACAAAAGAACTATTCACTCTTACATGACTTTCATTTAGTTATAATAAAAGGGATGAGGATGGTCATCTTGTTTTGTGCACGATTTTAAGGCTGCTTGACTGAGATTATCTGAAACAATACTCTTCAGTTATTCTGACTAACAAAGTCACTGAGAGGAATGTGTGTTACAGCGTGTATACATGACTTTACGTGTATTTGTTTAGATGTAATGAAATTTAAAAAGTAGTTTCCTACCTTCCACCCTCCCTGTAAAACCTAAAGGGTGAAAGCATTTTGAGGATATCAGGTTAGGCTCTATGTATTGACATAGTCTCCTAACTAACCTTCTGTCCACTTGTGTCTCCCCAAGTAGCTCCCTTGAACCTCAGTTAGTGTGACATGTCACTCTTGCTCAAAACTATGCTATATAATGGTCCATTAGACTTCAGTCGCATAACTGAGTCCTGCCCTTTTCCTCCACCTTATCTCCTCAGCTTAAGTATTCTGCTCCAGCCATACAGACTTTCTTGCTGTTTATCAAACCACCAAAGCCTAGGGCCTTTGCACTTAGTCTTTGCCCTGCCTGGAAGGAAGGTCAGCTTTTACCCAGGTCTCAACATGGCTTGCTCCTTTCCTTCAGTTTGGTCTCTTTTCAAATGTCTCTTCCTTATAAGGGTCTTCTGTGACCACCATATCCAAAAAAAGCCCCACCCCTCACTCTACTGCCAATCTTCTAGCCTTGCACTGCTTTGTTTTTCTTCATGGCACTTATGTCTATCTAAAATCACATTATACATTTATTTGTTTAATCCCTCCTACCCCCATCCCCACTACCCCACAATAGGCAGTAGGCTCCATGAGAACCAGGACTTTGATTAAATTTATTCCTGTCTGTATCCCCAGCAGCTAGAACACTGCCTAGTACATAGTAGGTTCTCAATAAGAATTTGTTAACAAATAAATCAGTGAATGGTTATACTTGATGTATGTTGATGTTACTGAGCACACCTCATGTTGAAAAATATTGCAAATAGGAGAATGACTGTTATTCATTCAGATGTTTAAATTGAAACAGTTTTAATAGATGAGTAAATTAAAGTGTCATATATGCTTATTTGGCAATTCACTTTGTATTGTTTTATGAAGATAAATGTGGAATGATTTAAAAAATAATCTTGCCGCAAGCTTTTTTTTTTTAAACCCAAGAGATGAGCAGTATGATTCCAAACCATAGCAGCATCTCTGTTTTTAGCTCCCAGAAATGAATACAAATCCTTTATAACTGACAGCATTGGTGTACTTCAGTGTTCATACTTTTAAAGCTACCCAGAACACCAGAAAATGAGAGCATGGAAAGGAATGCTTTTTTATGCATTTCTGCAAATTTCTATGCTTAACATATTCTTAGGAAGAGAAGTGACATTGTTTTTTGTACCTAAAACTGTTTAAGGAGTGGGTGGAAACACCTATTAATCTTGGCTGTGTCGTGACTTGAGCATATTTCCTCATTTGATATAGTGTGGATTCAAATTAGACTTCAGATAATCTTTTTTTTTTCCTTTGCAAAATAATACAACCATATTGTGGGCCGATTCTGTTGAGTGTCTGGAGCCTGATGATTAATGTCAGAGATGAATTTCCTTTTTCTAATATAATCATTGCTGTATGGGTTATATGTACAACTCATTGAAATCTCTCTGTATAAGTCACTCATAAACATGACTGCAGTCATATGCCTCACAATTACTGTACTTTAATCTGCACTTGCTTCCTCCTACGTATTTACTTAAAGAGTCACAGCTTGCTGGAAATGTATCCTTCCTACTGTTGCTCTGTGTGTCTCCAACGGGGGGATTGGATCCTTGTATGTTTTTTTAACCAGCAGATAATTGTGTGCTTTAACATGCATTGGTACATAATCTGCTTTCCACATAGAATTAGAGAATACCCTTATATCTCCAGTGGAGTGTCTTAGTCCATTTCTGCTGCTGTAACTAGAGACTGGGAAATTCGTAAAAACAAATATACCCCAAATTTATTTCTCACAGTTCTAGAGACTGGAAGTCCAAGATCAAGGTGCTGGTAGGTTCAGTTATCTGGTGAGGGCAACTCTCTGCCTCCAAGATGGTTCCTCTGGAGGGGAGGAACACTGTGTCCTCACATGGCCCTCTATGGGCAAGCTAGCCTAATGGTGGGTGAAGCCTCTTTTATAAGGGGCTTTATCACATTCACAAGGGAGGAGCCCTCATGGCCTAATTGCCTCTTTTTTTTTTTTTTTTTTTTTCTTTTTTTGAGACGGAGTATCGCTCTGTTGCCCAGGCTGGAGTGCAGTGGCACGATCTCGGCTCACTGCAAGCTCCGCCTCCCGGGTTCACGCCATTCTCCTGCCTGAGCCTCCCGAGTAGCTGGGACTACAGGCGCCCACCACCACGCCTGGCTAATTTTTTTGTATTTTTAGTAGAGATGGGGTTTCACCGAGTTAGCCAGAATGGTCTCGATCTCCTGACCTCGTGATCTGCCCACCTCGGCCTCCCAAAGTGCTGGGATTACAGGCGTAAGCCACTGGGCCCGTCCCTAATTGCCTCTTAAAGGCCCTACTTCTTAATACCATCACATTGGCAACACCTGAGTTTTAGAGCGAAGCCATTCAAACCATAGCACAGGAATCACCAAAAACAATGTTGAGTAGTTCTATGAGGTCACTGAAAGTAAGCAGTGCACTTCAATCTGGAGTAGCCTTTGTTGTCTGTGTCTGAATAGTCACAAACACCCACCAGGTGAACAGCTCCCAAGTTCCAGATTGGGAAACTGGACTGCTCACGTGGATGTTTCCCCTTTTCCTATTACTTTTTTTGAATTTTTTAAAATTTTACTTGAAGTTCTGGGATACATGTACAGAATGTGCAGGTTTGTTACATAGATATACATGTGCCATGGTGGTTTGCTACACCCATCAACCCATCATCTAGATTTTAAGCCTGGCATGCATTAGGTATTTGTCCTAATATTCTCCCTTTCCTTGCCTCCCACCCCACAACAGGCCCTGGTGTGTGATGTTCCCCTCCCTGTATCCATGTGTTTTCATTATTCGACTCCCACTTATGAGTGAGAACATGCGGTGTTTGGTTTTCTGTTCCTGTGTTAGTTTGCTGAGAATGATGGTTTCAGCTTCATCCATGTCCCTGCAAAGGACATGAACTCATTCTTTTTTATGGCTGCATGGTATTCCATGATGCATATGTGCCACATTTTCTTTATGCAGTCTATCGTTAATGGGCATTTGGGTTGGTTCCAAGTGTTTGCTATTGTAGATAGTGCTGCAGTAAACATATGTGTGCATGTGTCTTTATAGTAGAATGATTTATAAACCTTTGGGTATATATCCACCAATGGGATTGCTGGATCAAATAGTATTTCTGGCTCTAGATCCTTGAGGAAGTGCCACACTGTTTTCCACAGTGGTGGAACTAATTTACAGTCCCACCAACAGTGTAAAAGCATTTCTGTTTCTCCACATCCTCGCCAGCATCCGTTGTTTCCAGACTTTTTAATGATCGCCATTCTAACTGGAGTGGCGTATCTCATTGTGGCTTTGATTTGCATTTCTCTAATGATCAGTGATGATGTGCTTTTTTTCATATGTTTGTTGGCTGCATAAATGTCTTCTTTTGAGCAGTGTCTGTTCATGTCCTTCATCCACTTTTTGATGGGGTCGTTTTTTTCTTGTAAATTTGTTTAAGTTCCTTGTAGATTCTGGATATTAGCCCTTTTCCTATTTCTATTCCCATTGTTAGCTCCACAGTTTCTATCGTGTGCAGGAATGTCATGATGCCTCCTCAGACTCAGATCACAAGGTCCACAACCCCTTTATTGTCTTCAGAACAGTAATCCTATTCTCTCTGGCCCATATAGTTGTACTCCTATCCCCCACCCTATATGTGTTATTACCATTTATCAAGCGATGCTACTTTGTTCACCTCTCTAGATTCCAGACTCTCAGACACAGATCATGGTAGTCTGGAGTCTGCATCTTCTCCAGGCTCTAGCTCACACCTTCATACGTGCCTCGTGTTACCAGGCCTGCCTGCAGCTCTGTGGCTTCCTTCACTTATCACATGTTCATCACTCTCCCCTGGACCAGGTGCATAGCTCTAATGTTGCTGTGGATGCCGTCCACCATTCACTCTCTCAGTAAATATTTATTTGGGGGAAGATCCCTCAGTGAGTGTGTCTGCCTCTCCTGTTTACCACTGCAATCTCTGTCTAAACCTATCAAGCTCACTTTTGTTCTTTTCCCCACCTCTTCCCTTTTGGTTTGCCTCTTCTTGACCCTCTCCACTGTCCTCTTCTGGCCCCATCTCCAGTTTCAGTGTCTGAACCTTTGTCCTCAGTCATTATGCTTTTCCCAGTGAGCACATCATGTCTTACTCTGCTAAATAGCCCCTTGAAGTCCTCTTTTAATGCCTTAACTACTTTTGATTTATGGTAGAACAATCAGTGGAGAGTAAAGCACATGGTAAAAGGTAGCTTTAATAGTGTACATTTCTAATTTTCCTGCAAAATGGAACTTTATTGCTTCCCCCTTCCTCTTTTAGATGAAGAGCTATGAGATTATTCAAGTTTTTCTTTCTACAGCAGTCTTGCAAGATTGTCATATTTACCAGGGAATTATTTTATAGATGAAAAAATTTGAATGGGATTTTAGTTTCAGAATGAAATAATTGCTAGTTAAATGACTTACATTAGTGGATCAGACCCAGTTAATGTAAGTTTGTGTCTTTCTTAAAATAAAAGTTGAAAAATTAAATTTGCTCCTTGGTAATTTGATTTGTAGGAAGTGGGGAACAAAGGATTCCAAACAGGTCTTTTAAAATCAGTTCTAATTAATTGCATGTGCAGATGCATCAGCTAAGATTGGGAGGCAATTAGTCTAATTATGTTTAAAATACAGTTGCATGCTTAAATAGACAGTCACACCCTCAGGCCTGCCTATCTTTTCCTACTTTCTCCTTTAGGCACGTAGTGAATTTTTTGGCCATTAAGCATGACCTCTTCAGTGTCTGTGGAGCAGAACAAAGTGACAGAATACAGATGAGCGGGGTTGCACATACTCCTAGCTCAGTTTGATACTTCAGTGATAATATCTATATAGCACACCGAGGTGGAAATATTAAAATATGCTGGGGAAAATTTGTGTTCTCTAGTTAACTCCCCCTTTTTGGGGTAATCTTATTTTTGGAAATCTGAGCTCTCTTTATGAAATACGTGTCTCATGCTTCAATTTGGAATAAACTGTAGCTGAGTCTTATTTCAAATATTCTGAAATAATTTGATTTCAAAGTAAAACTTGACGAAGTAACACCTTGCATAGTAATATACCATTTGCATGAATGACTTTGCCAACTTCAGACACATGGTTCAGAGGGGCCAGTGAAAGTATCATCTGGGCTTCTGTAGTAGTTTTATACCCATCACATCTTCAATTGCTCTGACTTAAAGTGGATATGACACCCCTGGCAGACTGTGTTTTCCTGTTTGACTTAAGCAATTGATATTTGAACAGGTGAATGAGCATAGATGTTTATGATTGTCTTGCCTGCCTTTGATTAAAAACTAATGTGACCACTTTTCAGTACATTTGGTTTTATTGGAAGAATCTATTGAAGGTGGTCTTGTACGGATACTCCCCTGTTGCCCTTCCTTTGGTTTCTGGTAACATTAAAAATTACTTACAAATTACATTTCACTTTATAGAATATCCTGCAGTTACAAGGTTACAGTCTTTATTACTGACCTACCACCGCCATACGGATTTTTCTATCAGCTGAACTTGCTGTATTTCTGGCCATATTATTTGTAGCAGAAACTGAGGTTTACTATCATTGCTATATTTATAGGTGGATTATCCGGTTTTCTCCAAGTAGGCAAGAATGGGATCTTGAGGACAGTTAGTTGATGATGTTAGACCAATTGGAGCTTTGTTTTCTGGACTGTTTTTGCTACCCCTGGTATAAGGACATAAGCTTATGTCATCTGTGTGCTATCAAAATATAGTAGATTTTAGTGGACTATATAGATAAATTTAGATGGATAATTGAAACATGGACATTTAAATATGTAGACTATTGGTCAACATGGCTTTTGTTGTGACTTGAGTATACACAATCATTACTCAAAATTTCACGTTTTCTCCATAGATACAGGCTTAAATCTAAGTAGGTTTGCTCAGAAGAGGAAGTTCCATTTTATTTTCTTCTTTGAGGTTACTCAACATCCATCCAGTTCTGACTTCACAGTTAGTAGTTGGTAGCGTTAAAGTTGTATTTAATAAGTTGATTGTTACTTTGTTCTTTGAAACAAGTTACTCTTCTTATTGTGGTAAATATAAACAACTTCTTTCAAAATCTAGACCAATTTAGGATTTTGGTTTATAATGTAGCATGATAGATATATTATTTTAGCAGATGTTTGATGCCAGTCCTACTATCATTAAGATGGAATATCCGCTTACAGAATACGAGTATATGTACTGTAGTATATTTACTTCTGTATGTCAGGTGATCTGTATAAATAAGCAACTTTTATTTTGCAAAACCTTTTCTAAAAACTGGACTTGTATTTTTGGTTTGTTAACTTTTACCTTTTTTCACACAGTCTTATATACCACTTTTAAATTAATAAAATGTTAAATAATAGTACAATCTAAAGATTAATCAACAGGTTATAACAACAGCAAAAAACACTAATAAAGTTTAGAAAAGTGCAGCACTGTGGGGTTGTCATTGTGTTTTGGTAACACATGCGCAATTTAAAAAAATTCTGTCATGTGTTACTTTGTAAAATGTCCTTTACATATCAGTTTAGGTTAACTCTTTCTACCTACATTTTGGTTAGTCAGGATGTTGGATCTTGTGTGTCTTTCTCTGCCAAGCAGTGCTGGTTATAGTTAGATGAATTTAAATTATTAACTTACGTTGTAGGAGAATTTAGATTGATTGACATTCTGCCATTGACGGTGTAGTGTGTTCTTGAGTCCACAAAAAAGAAGTATTGTGAAACTCTAGAATTGGGTAGAAAGAGATCATCTGTGCAGTGGCTTAAAAAAAAAAAAACTGGGAAGAGCTTTTACAAAAGCAGCAGGAAGTACTTACTGAATCAGCACTGGTCCATTGTGTGGAGGGGTTTGCAGATTTTTAATTAAGCTGCTGAATACTTACAGTCCTCAATTCACATGGAAAAATTTAAAAATGGTGGTGGGTGCATGCACATTTGTGTGTTTGTGCAGGGCAGCCAAATATGATCTGCTGGGTAGTGAAAATTAGAAATAACATGTATGAGAACAGCAAGACAGATTGAAATAAATGTCTTAAAACATATTAGAACAGCAACCCAAAACTCACTCCATGTAATTTTGAGATCAGACAAAGGGATGGCCAGAGCATAATAGGAGCATGTAGAAGCCTGTTGCTAAATCAGAAATGAACAGGAATGCAGTTCAAAACCTCATTTACTACTCTTTAGTCTGTTGCCCTAGAGACAGACTTCACATATTGACTTTGGCAACTCCAGGGTAGCTTGCCATGTCTGCAGTTATTTAAGTAAAAGTATCTGAATTTGTAACTTAAAAATACAAGTTTACTGTAGTCAGTGCAACAAATTACATTTGTAGTCAGGAGGGAATTTCTAGACATTCTAAGTCATCTTTTGGAAAATCATGAAATAGAAGAAATAAATAATTCTGATTCTAAAAAGTTCAAATAGGAAAACAGTAAATGAAAGCAAGACTTCTTGAATATCCAGTGCAAGAATCTGTTGAGGACAGATTTAAATTTCAGGCATTACCTCACCTTGTGGCATGAATGAAATAACTGGAGAATATAGATAACAAAACTAATAGGGGAGTGCTTAAAATACTGTTTGAAGATTAAACTGAGGGAATTAGCCTAGCATAATCAAGATTCTATCCAGTTCTAATTTTATTATTTATTATTTATTTATCTATTTATTTATTGAGAAGGAATCTTGTTCTGTCGCCCAGGCTGGAGTGCAGTGGCACGATCTTGGCTCACTGCAACCTCTGCCTGCTGGGTTCAAGCAATTCTTCTGCCTCAGCATCCTGAGTAGCTGGGATTACAGGCATGCGCTGTAATGCCTAGCTAATTTTTGTATTTTTAGTAGAGACGAGGTTTCTCCATGTTGGCCAGGCTGGTCTCGAACTCCTGACCTCAGGTGGTCCGCCTGCTTCGACCTCCCAAAGTTCAGTTCTAATTTTAAATTATACCTTAGAGCAAGTGAGCTTTTCAGTTTTCCCTTATTCTTATATGCCTTGCCTTTTGGTATTTTTATTGTGTAGTTGTAATGAGAATAACATTTCAAAGGTTTTCTTTATTCTAGGCTAATGAGAGATTGTTTAAAAACTGTCTAATGAAATAAAAGTAGTATGGAATTGGGAGAAGGGGTTTGAAGACTGGACAGCTGTCTTGGAAATGAGTTCTTTTTCATGCAGTGCTGTTTCTCAAAGTCTGGTCCAAGGACCACCTGCATTAGAAACACCTAGATGCCTGTTAAAAATGCACATACCTGGTGTCTTGGTCCATTTGTGCTGCTATAACAGGCTGGGTAATTTATAATGATAGAAATGTATTTGGCTCATGGTTCTGGAGGCTGGGAAGTCCAAGATTGAGGGGCCAGATCTGGCGAGGGCTTCCTTGCTGCATCATCACATGGCAGAAGGCATCATATAGCAAGAGAGCAGGCAGGAGATGGATGGCAATGGGGGCCAAATGCGCTTTTATAACAAACCCACTCCCTTCATAAAGGACAGTCCATTTATGAGGGCAGAGCCCCCATGACCTAAACATCTCCCATTGGGCCCATCTCCCATCACTGTTGCATTGGAGATTAAGTTTCCAATACATGAATTTTGGGTGACACATTCAAATGATAGTATCTGGGCCCCACCTCAGATCCACAGAATTTGATTTCCTGGGGCTGGGACCCAGAAATTTTCATTTCAAACAAGTTTCCCAGGAGATTTTTATGCACACTAATGTTTGAAGAAAAATACATCCAAAATGTAAGTGCAAATCTTAGCTATTAGGACATATGAATTTAATATTTCAAATCTCTTTTTCCACTGGGGATAATTTTAGAAGCGATATTTCATTTTAAAAACATTGCTTGATAGGAAAAATTACAAAGATGTTAGAACATGGGTCACTGCATAAGTGGTATTTTTGTGGGGAGAAAAGTTTTCAAGTGAAAGCAGTTTTATATTTGTGATTAAATTATACATCAGATCAATGATTGGAATGGGTTTAGGCAGAGTATTTCTCCTTTGGGGAAGAATGAAAGAATCATTTAGCATTATAATTTTCACTCCTCTACAAAAAAAATTTTTTTAATTGAAATAGAAAAATATTTGATTAAGAATTTATAGATCCCTCCTTTCCCACCAAAGGATCCTATTTATAGTATTCTTTGACATGGAATCTTCATTGTTCATATATATAATCTTTTCAGATTTTATTTAAAATCTGAATAAAACTCTCAAGTGACTTGAAATTTTATTTCACATTTTAAATCTAGTGTTTAATGCTGTGCTTTCTGCTGTTTAACTACAAGCAAGTCTGGTAACAGACTTAGGGCCTCCAGCCATAAGGGCCAGAGAAGAGGGAAATCTCAAGGTTGACTTTACCGAGCATCTGAGGGCCTCACAGGAGGAAACCAGTCCCCATTTCCCAAGAAGTGCAGTATCTCAGTAACCATGCTGCAAGGTCAAGTTCTGCCCACACAGTGTTTCAGCAGGATTTTGTTTCAGCCTGTGTTTTTTATTTTTCATTTTAGAAAGATAGCTACATTGTCCTTGTGGTGTAGAGGCATTTCTGGAGCAGCTGAACTTGGGCCCTACTCCAGGGCACACTGGCTTTCTCACTGTCTCCTCGGGTGGAGTTGTGGAGTTCAGGAGTGCTGATGTTAGCTATGGACTGCGCCAAAGCACATCCAGATGCTTTCAACCCTAAGGCCTTTACTTCCTAAGGCCTTTACTTCCATGGATGATGGATTAAAATGCAAACAGAGCTCCTACAAAATTAGACCAGATAATCCTATGCAGAAATGGGGGTGAAGTTCACTGCCTTTCGGCTGAAGAGTGAGTTTGTTGAAGAAAATCTATTCAAGTCGCTTCTGAATAGTATTTAGCATGTATTTCCAGTATTGATTTCAATGTGTAAACTTGGATACTTTTCACATGGACTTGGGCAGTTTTATTTTATTTGTTTGTTTATTTATTTATTTATTTATTTTGAGACGGAGTCTCGCTCTGTCGCCCAGGCTGGAGTGCAGTGGCGCGATCTCGGCTCACTGCAATCTCCGCCTCCTGGGTTCACGCCATTCTCCTGTCTCAGCCTCCCGAGTAGCTGGGACTACAGGCGCCCGCCACCACGCTTGGCTAATTTTTTGTATTTTTAGTAGAGAAGGGGTTTCACTGTGTTAGCCAAGATGGTCTTGATCTCCTGACCTCGTGATCCGCCCACCTCAGCCTCGCAAAGTGCTGGGATTACAGACGTGAGCCACCACGCCCGGCCTGGGCAGTTTTAAAAAGGAAAGCTTCACTTCACTTAAAAGGCTTCCTTGCAATGAGGGGGATGCTTGGGTGATAATTAGTTTGGTCTGGTGAATACATGGATCATCTTACTGAGGGGCTTATGTACAAGCGGTATAAGTATGGTAATGAATAAAACAGGCAAGTGCAGCATGGTGACTGTGGTTAGTAATAATGTGTTATGGACTTGAAAACTGCTAGGCCAGTAGATTTCAAATATTCTCACAAGAAATGACAGGTGTGTGAGGTGATGAATATGTTAATGAACTTGATATAATTTCACAATGTATACATATTAAAAATGCTGTACACTGCAAATAGATACAATTTATTTATTTGTTAAAGAAGAAAACTCAAAAACTCCTTAATACACGTTGGTATCTTTAAATTGAACAGTTTCTCAAACTGCTTTCTTAAATAATTAAGTGAAGGGGGCCAGATGCAAGGGCTCACGCTCTGTAATCCCAGAGCTTTGGGAGGCTGAGGTAGGTCGATTGCTTGAGCCCAGGAGTTTGAGACCAGCCTGGGCAATGTGGTGAAATCCCATCTCTGCAAAAAATTTAAAAAATTAGGCGGGCATGGTGGTTTGTGCCTGTGGTCCCAGCTACCTCAGGAGGCTGAGGTGGGAGAACTGTTTGAGCCCAGGAGGTTGAGGCTCAGTGAGCTGAGATTGCACCACTGCACTCCAGCCTGCGTGCCAGAGTGAGACCCTGTCTCAAAAAAAAAGAAAAAAAAATTAAGTAAAACTGAATTTATTATAATACCCCTTGAGAAGTTTTAATTGACTTTTGAAAAGTTGATTATTTTAAGAAATACCTTGGTGACTTTACTCTTAGATGTTCCAGTGTGCAGTTGGAGTGTTTGTGCTTTGTAATTCTCACTGTAGATGTGAATTACTTTTGTTTTTTTTGAGGCAGTCTCACTCTGTTGCCTAGGCTGGAGTAAAGTGGCGTGATCTTGGCTCACTGCAGCCTCTGACTTCTGAGTTCAAGAGATTCTCCTGCCTCAGCCTCCCAAGTAGCTGGGAGTATAAGTGCACACCACCACGCCCGGCTTATTTTTGTATTTTTTTCATTAGAGACGGGGTTTCACCATGTTGTCCAAGCTGGTCTTGAACTCCTGACCTCAGGTGATCCACCAGCCTCAGCCTCCCAAAATGCTGGGATTGCTGGAGTCAGCCACTGCACTCGGCCGATCTTAATTACTTTTAAAGAAAATTTCTAATCTTGTGGTACATCTTGTGGTACATCTTGTGGTATGCCTTGCAGCTATTCTGAGTATCCTTTAATGTACTTGCTTTCATTAAGATGGAAATGTGTGAAAATAAGGTGGACTAACCATTGCTAAAGGTAGAATGGTTAAATTTTTGAAACCTTAACGTGATGCCTTTTTATTTCTTCAGAAGTTAACTTGGATGAAAGTTAACTTTGAACAGTTATTTTAATAAAAACATACATACATATGGACTGAATAACAGTGACTAGTTCCAAGGTCAGCCTTCACAGATGTGTTTTTTTGTTTTCTGAACAGCACTTGTGATTCAGAACTCACTTCATTAACCTCTCATTATTTCTCTGTATGCTTGGCTTTCTGAATATCAGCTTTTTTTTTCCTGCATGTCACTTGAACACTTGGCCTTCAGTGTATCTTTCATGTTTTAATAGAGATATGCAATGGTTACAAAAATATTCCCCTTTTACAAAGTAGGTAGATTTATAACCAGTCTTGTCGGCACAATCTTGGCAGAAATGGCTATCCACATATTGTGAAAAGGCAAAATTTCCAAGTTGAAGAAGGAGGTAAATAAGAAGAAAGATTGGTGAAGAATGACTTAAATGAGCCAGATGTGTCTAGTATATTCTAGTATATTTAAGAATTGACCCAGAACGGCACTGTGCAGTTAAGCCATCGTTTTTGAGAGTGAATAGAGGACTGACATGGTATCTTGAGACTGAAAAAGGGCAAGGGGTTGGGGGGCGGAAATTAGCTTTGAAGTCATTTACCTGTCAGTTTTATGCCAGAAATACTTATATAGATAGTCTTCAAAGTCAACTAGAAAGAAAGAGGATGGGGAAGCTACAAATGCTTCTTTTGAAGTGATGGAAGACAGAGCTAAATATGAGGAGGAAGACAGTAATAATAAGAGAATTCTTTATAGCAATATATTAGGGCAGCTGAAATGTTTTCAGAGTGGAAGCAAACATGCCCTAAGCTGACAAACCTAGTATACTTTGTATTTAGCAGTTAGACCATGTGGAAGAACAAACCTTGACAGTTGGCTGGTATGTGCCAGATTCAAGGAGGCAATGACTCACTCCGTCAAAACAGCACAGAGCTGATTCTTGACCTTATTGCTGTCAACTTCAATTTTTGGAAAGTCACTTCAGCCTGATAGACAACAATTCATAATTCTCAGCCCTGCCTACCTCACAGGCATCTATCAGGACAAGATGTATAAGAATGTACTGGGTGTTTGGAACAGAGCATCCTGTAGATTCATGGTAATGGTAAATTAAGAGGGCAGCAGAGTGTCTGTGGCAGCTCAATATTCATTTTCCTGAAGGTGAAGATGGCTTGTGAGGCCACTGTATTTGGCCAGTGCTAGCGTTCCTCACATCCTTCCATGCCCATGACACCTGGTAGGTAGTTCATTTCTCCCTGCTGTGCGGAGTATTAATAGTGCAGGTAGGTGTAGGTACACCCTAATTCTGACCAAGCTTGGATATGTTAAAGGAAAAATTATTCTGATGCTGGTTGAGATGGTAAGTAAAGCTTTATTGAAGACTATATTGCATTAGAGTATTACAGTAGGAGACAGAGATAGGGCTCTATTCTGAATACAGCAAAGACAGCTGGAAATTTATAGCCAATGGGCAGAGTGTGAGGGGAGAGGAAAATTCACTAAGAGGGGAAAATTATTAAGAGGAGACATCAAGTGTAGGGGGATTCTTGCTAACCCGACCTAATAGGACTCTTGCTAAAGGCAGGCCAAGGACTTATAGATCAAAGGTGGGAGATGAGGAGCTATATATCAAGGGTGATCAGATTTCAAGGGTGTGGAGCGGGGGGGGGACTCATAAATTGATTTAGCAGGATTCTTGCTAAAATTGGTCCTACAGGTCTTGAATAAGCTTATTTCTTATTTCTTATAAGACTGTAGGGTATACTCTTTTCAGTCTTATTACTAATTCTTTATCAGTAATATGTATTCATCTTTACTGTCTTGTGTCTTTTTGCTGATTCTTCTGGTCTTAAGGCACTCTCCTTAATAAGTTTTGAAATCTGTCCAGAACTCACTGCAGCCAAATTTCCTGGATTTCTTTACTGTACCTGTGATTCAGCTGGAGATATAATTCCCAAATTCATATTTTTAGCATGCTGGTGGTCAATGTAGGCAGCTACCTTATGGGTATGTATAACCATTTCCCCTCTTGAAATCAGCCTCTCTTTTTTAAAAAATTAAAAATAGAGATGGGGTTGGGCTGTATTGCCCAAGCTGGTCTTGAACTCCTGGCCTCAAGCCATCCTCCCACTTCCACCTCCTGAAGTGTTGTGATTACAGGCATGAGCCATCGTGTCCAGCCTGAAATCAGCTTTAATTGTCCCCCAGGTAAATAAACACCTGGTGAAAGTCACCTTTGGAAAATTAATGCTTTTGAAAATAATCCACGAGTCTAAGTATGACTTTCAAATCACCTTCACCGTGTGTCTGGGAACATTTCAGGTTGATTTCCTACATCATATCACTCCTCTTCTGCTTATTGTATTCCCACTTACTAGACGTCAGGTGTTGGTTTATTAGGAGACATTGCTGTGCATGTCACACAGCCAGTTGGCACCACATTTTTGGCTCCTTCTGTTGAATCTCTTTCTAGTTGGCTGGCAAATTAAATCTGTTCATTGAGAAGGGAGCGTGTGCATATTTGTGCTTGTTTATGTATGTATTACTGGCAGGGGATGAGACAGAAGCAAAAGTTGGGTCAGTTAAATACAATCGTCTCTCTTCTACTTTGTAGTTTTTGGAGATATTTTTCCATGCCATTTTGTAACAGATGATATCCTGGGTTTTATTATTCAGTCTTTTGTGTCTGTCAGTGAATTATTTGTTAGCCTTTGGGCCTACATATTTAGCATTTTATTATGGGAATAATAATATAGAAGCAATGTATGTATTTACATATCCATGTCTCAGATTGTTAGAGACTGGTGACCAGAGTGATGATATCCATGAGTTAGCTTACATGAGAATTTCTGGGGACAGTAGTGGGTTCTTACTGTGTGCCAGGCAATGTTTTAGGTACTTTATGTATATTAACTTATTTAATTCTCATAGCAACACTACGAAGTAGTTGCTACTATTATCTCCATTTTCCAGGTGAGGAAGCAGACATAGAGAGGTTACATAACTTGGTTAAGGTCACACCAACTAATAAGTAACGATATTACTTAGTCTAAATTATGGAATAGTAAGAAACAACCCTGAAATTTGAGATGCTTAATACAGCAAAGGCTTATTTCTCACTCAAGGTATACGTTGTGTGGATTGGCAGAGGGACACCGCTCATTATAGTCATTAGAGTCACTCAGAGACCCAGCCGACAAAGGCTCCATCTCAGCACATGCTTCCAGGAAGGGAATTGGCAAGTCGAGTTCTGGCTTAAAGCTTCCACCTGGAAGTGACATGTTTTACTTCCCACATTTCATTGTCCAAAGTGAGTTACTAGGCCATGATTCCATTTCAAGGAGGTCGGAAAGGGCAGTCCTGCCATGTGTCTAGAGGGAGAGAAGAATCGTAATGTTTATGGTAGAGCCAGGACTGGGATCTGGGCAGTTGGGCTACAGATGCTGTGCCAGTGGCTAGAACTGTCAGAAAACACATGGCAAGGATCCTGAGGCAAATGTTGTCCAGAACAGTTTTGTCACTTAGGGTGCAGAGGAAATGTCACTGAAAGAAATTAAGTAGGCCAGGCATGGTGGCTCACGCCTATAATCCCAGCACTTTGGGAGGCTGAGGTGGGTGGATCACCTGAGGTCAGGAGTTTGACAGCAGCCTGGCCAACATGGTGAAACCCTGTCTCTTCTAAAAACACAAAAATTAGCCAGTCGTGGTGGCGCACACCTGTAATCCCAGCTACTCAGGAGGCTGAGGCTTGAACTGGGGAGGCGGAGGTTGCAGTGAGCCAAGATTGCACCGTTGCACTCCAGCTTGGGCAACAAGAGCAAAACTATGTCTCAAAAAAAAGAAAAGAAAAGAAGGAAATTAAGTAAAATCCTTTTATAATATATGCTCATTGCTGATGTAATGATTAATATGGCATATTATTATATGAGAAGCAATGTAGCATAACACGGAAGAATGTGGATTGAGTTATTAAGTTAGGCTGCTTGGGCTGAAATGCCAGCTCTGTCACAGATTGCCTGTGTGACCCTGGGCAAGTTACTTAACCGTTCTGTGCTTCAGTTGGCTCATATTTAAATGGAAATAATAATAGTACCTATCTTACAGAGTTATCATATCATGGAAGGGACTTAAAAATTGTGTGCATGTCACTATAAAACACTAATATAGTAAATGTTGAATGAGTATTAGCTATTTTTTATTATGAATTTTGTCATGCCAGAGAGTAAATGACATTGCTAAAAACTTAACCATAAACAAAATACTTCGATGACGAGTTTAGTCTATAAGGATATCACTGTGTTGTTATGTAAGCTAGATGATACTTGGGTACTGTTTAGTGTTTAAAATTTCCATTTGTATTCATTCTTGTTTTGCACAGTAGGATTATAGGAATTCTATTTTAAGAATATCAACATACAGGAATTTGTTGGTTTAGTTATTCAATATATTTGTACCTAGCAAACCCAATATATCAAAATCTAGATGTGGGAAACTTAAATTAGAAGTTGATTTTTTAAAAACCCTCTAAAACAGTGATTCTCAATGGGGGTATGAGAGTGATCTTGCCTCTTAAGGGACATTTGGTAATGTCTGGAGACATTTTGTCATGGGGTGCAGGGGAGGGGGTTGCTACTGGCATCTCGTGGGTAGAAGCCAGAAATGCTGTGCGTCCTACCCTGCACAGGACAGCCACGCTCCCCAACAAACAACTATCAGGCCCAAATGTCAGTAGTGCCAAGACTGAGAAACCCCGACTTAGAAATAGAAATCAATTTACCGTGAATTGTTTTTAATAGAAAAGATCCCTTAGAGTACAAAAAAATACAGGTTGATGCTTGCAGTAAATATCATTGTAATGATCTATTGGAAATGGTATTAGGGTGTTTCCAAACAATGCCAGGCAGTACTTTCTACCAAAGCTGTGCTGTGAGGTATAGCAAAGTCTATTAAATGGCAAGTCCAGTGTTAGAAGTTTGTTAATTAATTCTCACCCATGAAAGCAGCTATTAGGATATCATTGTTTAGATGTAAATGTTCTTCACCCAAACGAACTTCACCAAAATGTTCTTAAGTTTTATGGCAGTATATTTGAGGAGTTATGTTTTAATTTGCTTCAGGGGAGAACTGGAAGACCATGGTATTTCGTCTGAGATCATATTCTAAATCAGGGTTTCCCAACCTCACACTCTTGACATTTTAGACTGAATAATTCTTTTTGGGGGGTGGGGAGGGTGTTTCTTTTGTGCATTCTAGGATACTTAACAGCATACCTGGTATCTACCCACTAGATGCCAGTGGTACATTCCTTCTGGACCCCCGATTAATTATCCCAGGTGGGACAATTTAAAAAAAAATTGACATTGTCACACGTTCCTGGCAGGTGGGGATGAGCAAAATTGCCCCCAGTGGAGATCCACTGTTCTAGAATAATTTGTATGAGGACACTGCTTTCTCAGGGGTGTTCCGGTGGACCAAACAGAGAATGAGAGTTAACAGAGTGACATCAGAAAGGAAAAACAACAACAAAAAATCAGGAGTGCTTTTCAGCTGTGAATCAGAATGGCAGTTGGAGGGTATCTCAGAATACAGGATGGGGAAGCAGATGGTAACTAACAGGGACAGAAAATGGTTTATAGCTGCTCTGAGGCAGGGGCGGAAATAGAGAAATCGTGGGGGAAGGAAGACCCTCAGACTTACCTGAAAGCTAGATTTTCAATTACGTCTCTTAATGAAATGTCAGCTTGTAAGGGCAGAGCTGACAAGTATGAAAGAGTAATGGTTCTGTGAAATAATAGGGTAGAGGGAGGTGGTTTGCTGATTAAGTTGCTCATTATCTGGAGGCAACGAAGAAAATCAGTCAATGAATTATTGCAGTCAAATATAACTTCCATTTTTCCAGAAGCCAAACAACCAAAGCCATCTAAGACAACCACATTTGTTTTTTATGACTTACAATGACAATTCGTGTTTATTAATGAGTTAAATGAAGTAAAGTGTAATGCAATGAGTTAATAGATATAAAACACTTTGAAAAGTACCTGTCCTGTGATAAGCCTTCAGTAAACGTTAGTTATCAATAGCTGTTGAAATGATGACTATGAATAATCATACTCAATATAGTTTTAGTTTTAAATTATTTTATTCTAATTCTTTGAAATTTGGTAATTATTTTATGATATATATGCTACTGTACGTGTTGACTTCCAGATAACCGGAATGTTAAATTAAGCAGAATATCCCATTTACCAACTGTTCTGAGTAAACCACGGTTTACTTTTTTTTTTTTTTTTTTTTGAGATGGAGTCTTGCTCTGTTGCCCAGGCTGGAGTGCAGTGGCATGACCTTGGCTCACTGCAACCTCTGCCTCCTGGGTTCAAGTGATTCCCCTCCCTCAGCCCCCTGAGTAGCTGGAATTAGAGGTGCCTGCCACCACGCCTGGCTAATTTTTGTATTTTTAGTAGAGACGGGGTTTTGCCACGTTGGCCAGGCTGGTCTTGAACTCCTAACCTTAGGTGATCTGCCTGCCTCGGCCTCCCAAAGTTCTGGGATTACAGGTGTGAGCCACTGTGCTTGGCCCAGTTTACCATTAATATAATCTGCTGCATACGAAGGCTTGATATTTACAACCAGGCAGTTCACACTACCGATCAGTAGACTAGTAGATTATATGTTCAGAGTTTAGGGTTTAAACTGAAGTCTTGCTTATTTATTTGATGGGCATGAACCTTATTTCTGGCTTTGAAGTGTATCACTGAAGAGGGGTAAAAACATATCTAGTAGCAGCCATTTTTCAGGATTAAAGTACAGTTTGTCAAAATTTACCCAATCAACTCCCATTTTATTTAGCTATGATAAATGTTCCATGCTCTTACAGCCAGAAAGTATCTGATTATTAACTCAAGTAAACTTGAATTCATTTGCTGCAGCCAAACTGCTGCTCTGGGATGGGATGTGACCAAAGTTTGTACTTTATTTTAACCTCTAGGGATTGGAGAGAAAGGACCAGTGGGATGATGAGAAGTCTTGGATTCTGGAGGCCATTTTAGCCATTTATTCATTATTATGTGACTTTGGGCAAGTCTTGTGATCTTTTTGAAGTTCCGTTTCATATCCATTACAAATGAATAACAGTTCTCACTCCACACAGAGTTATGGTAACAGTGAACTAATTTCGAAGACACTGTGAAAAACACGAAGCTCACTGACTTGGTCTACCCGTTTCTAGTTTCTGTTTCCTCCATTTCATTCTTCACATTGCTATGGTGGTCTTTCCCAAATGTGGATTTGAACATCATTCCCTTTTAAAATTCCTTAACAATAGTCCAAAAATTTTGGCACTGTCTCCAAGAGCCTGTTGGGTCTGATATCCTTTCTTGCCTCACAGGTGCTTACTAGCGCTCGTACTGGCCACACTGGCCATCCAGTGTTTAAAATGCTCTAAGCCAGTTCCTGTATGCCTGGCTTTGCAAACTCTCCTGTCCTGCAGTACCTGTCTACCTAACCAGAAACCTGGCCTGGTGCTCTCTCCCTTCAGTGGAGGCAGTAAGGTCTTCCTTTTTGCTAATACTATGTCTGGAATATGTCTCCATTAGAGGAAAAAATTTTAAACTGTTGAAATACTTTCCCCCTTCTTCTCCTTCTAGAATAACAGGTTTTTAAAGACAGGACCTGATACTTATATATCCTTGAATGTCTAATGTCAAACAGTACCTGACATGTAGTAGGTATTTGATGACTATTAGGTGAATGAGTCAGTAATTGAAAACAGATGGTTCACGCAGAAGTAGAAAGAGGCGTTAGTTGTCCAGGTGATTTGGAAGGGAGCAGTAATGCATAGTGGGTGGTTATGTTGGATGGAGGAGTGAGTATTCTATAGCAGCTTTGAGCAAAAACTAATCTTAGTTATTTAGAATCTTGAGTGTAGGAGAAATTTATTTTCCTTTTTATTTATTTATTTAAAAAAAAAAATTTTTTTTTTTTTTTGAGACGGAGTCTCGCTGCGTCACCCAGACAGGAGTGCAGTGGTGCAATCTCGGCTCACTGCAACCTCTGCCTCCTGGGTTCAAGCGATTCTCCAGCCTCAGCCTCCTGAGTAGCTGGGATTACAGCCATGCACCATGACGTCTGGCTAATTTTTGTATTTTTAGTAGAGACAGGGTTTCACCATATTGGTCAGGCTGGTCTCGAACTCCTGACCTCGTGATCTGCCTGCCTTGGCCCCCCAAAGTGCTGGGATTACAGGCATGAGCCACCACACCCAACTTATTTTCCTTTTTATTTATGAGTAACAAATTTGGGATAACAAACATGACCAGAAAAAGTATAGTAAGAACAACAATAATGTAATAATGGGCCACATTTGTGGAATGCTTATGTGCCAGTACTATTCTAAGTGCCTTGTATACTTTAACCCAGTTAATTCTCACAACAACCCCATGAGGTAAGTATTACGACCACCTTCTATTTACAGATGAAGAAACTTGGGCTCTGGGAAGGTAAGTAGCCTTCCTATGCCCTAGCACCGGTGGCCTTTTTGTTACATTTTAGCACCTCACAGGAGTGGACCAAGACACTGTTTTTCAACCTTTTGAGCCTATTGTTTATACTTGAGGGCTATAAACTTAAAAAATAATTGTCATTTTAATAGAATTTTTTAGAGAGGGACTCAGTAATTTTTTTTTTTTTTTTTTGAGGTGGTTTCTCACTCTGTCATCTATGCTGGAGTGCAATGGCACGATCTCAGCTCACTGCAACCTCTGCCTCCTGGGTTCAAATGATTCTCCTTCAGCTTCCTGAGTAGCTGGGACTACAGGTGTGTGCCACCACGCCCAGCTAATTTGTGTATTTTTAGTAGAGATGGAGTTTCACCATGTTGGCCAGGCTGGTCTTGAACTCCTGACCTCAGGTGATCTGCCCATCTTGGCCTCCCAAAGTGATGGGAATACAGGTGTGAGTCACTGCGCCCACGTGGAATCAGTGATATTTGAATAATTGATACTTAATATTTTTAGTTTTGAGGTTTTTATTTTAGATTGAAATATTTCTATTTTTTATAGAAAAACAAATGAAAACTAAAGGAAATTTCCCATCTCTTTAGAATTAACCTTAATTCCTTTTAATTGAGTATTTATTACTCTCTATGAAGGAAAAAACATTTTGAAATGCTTTTCATAAATCTGTCTCTTGCTTATGTGTAGTGGATGGGGCATCCACGGCTCTATTTGAGGGTCAGTATTTTGAATCAGATACATTTGGATTCTTTATAAACATGGGTAGGTTCATTTAGCTGTGCACCATTTAAAGTCATATTGAATTAAACATTGTTTTTTATTTTATTTTTATTTATTTTTATTTTTGAGACAGAGTCTCATTTAGTGGCCCAGGCTGGAGCAGCGTGATGCAGCCTCCGTCCCTGGGTTCAAGCAGTCTCCTGCCTCGGCCTCCCGAGTAGCTGGGATTACAGGCGTGCACCACCACGCCTGGCTAATTTTTGTATTTATAGTAGAGACTGGGTTTCACCATGTTGACCAGGCTAGTCTCGAACTCCTGACCTCAAGCGATCCACCCGTCTCCACCTCCTAAAGTGTTGGGATTACAGGCATGAGCCACCTCGCCTGGCCAAGCATTGTTTTTTAAATGACCCACTCATGTAAATACAATTAGAGACAGCAGGAGCCTTTTCATATTTGTGTTGTTTCAAGTAGATTTTAATCGTAGTTGCAATTTGGCATTGATTTGACATTTGATATTTGAAATGCCTTTCATCCGTCGTATACTCTCAGGAGCATAAAGTGGGGCTGGTTTTGTTCCCAGTTGTGATGAGTAAGCTGTGGGGCTTACTCATGAGTAATACTCTGTGGAGATATGCTCTACATTAGTATTCACTTCTCACTTTCTTGCCTCAGCCCAGGTTATTTATAGGGATGTTAGGAAAACGTTCTGAAAACAGTGATGTTAAGCAAAGTTAGAGGACTTTTAACACTTAGTATGCATTGTGACCCTCTAAAAGAGAGGCATGGTATACGTCCTTTTCCAAATGTATGTGGCCACCGAATAGGTTTTTTTTTTGGGTGGGGGGGTGGTATACCAATTTATGTTTCCAGGTGTTCTAAGGAACACAATTTGGGACACAAAAAAAAGACATCATGTGTTGTACAATAAAGTATTATATTTAGATTGCTGTTTTGAAGAGTCAGAAAATTCTTCCTCTGATTGTTATTAAAGAAGGTGACCTACAAAAGTATTGGAGAATTGGGTTAAGTTTGACAAAAGAACTGTTTTTAATTAAATTCAAATGTTAATTATTCTAGGTAAGTCTCAATAAAAAAGGAATTATAAAGATGAGTTCAGTTTTCCACAAGCCACTGCACTCCAGCCTGGGCCGCAGAACAAGATCCTGTCTCAAAACAGAAAACAAAAAACAAAACAAAACTCTTAAGTATGATTATATTACGTATCAAACCCTGTAAACTAAAAGAGCTCTTTCCTGCTGAGACTGTCATGCCTTTTTTAAAAAAAATAAATCAGGTTAAGCTGTTTTCAGGTTTGCACTCTTGGAACCATCTGGAATTTGTTTGTTTTTCGAAGAACAGAATTTTTTTTGGTTTTTTAAAGTAAAATTCTAACATTACAAAATTATAGGAGACACTTGTGGAAGTATTCATTAGAATTAGTCTAGAATTATCAAATTAGGGCAGGGAAATCTAAAAAACTTTTGGGTATGGGTGTGGTATATGTCTGTGAGTCTGTATGAAAAATAAAATAGAAAGTGTACTGATGGATGATTCCATGCTGCAGTAGGCAGACTAATGTGTCATTCCCTTTCCCTCCCCTCAAGATGTTTACATCCTAATCCCCAGAGCCGTGTGTTATTACATGGCAAAGAGTTAAGGTTGCTAATCAGCTGACCTGGAGAGGAGATGATGATCCTGGGTTATTTGGATGAGTCCAGTGTAATCACAGGGGCTTTTAGAAGTGGAAGAGCGAGGCAGAAGACAAGGTCCGAGTGATGTTATGTGATGAGGAACTCAACCTCCTGTTGAAGATGGAGGAAGGGGCCCCAAGGCAAGTGATGCAGGCAGCCTCTGGAAGCTGGAAAAGGCAAGAAAACAGATTTTTCCCCTAGAGCCTCCAGAAAAAAAACACAGCGCTGCCAACACCTTGATTTTAGCTCAGAGAGACCCATTTTGTACTCTGACCTCCAGAACTGCAAGATAACAAATTTGTGTTATCTTAAGCCATGAAGTTTGTGCTAATTTGTTACAGCAGCTGTGGGAAACACATGTCTACTGAAATGTGTTTAGATGGTCTACTTGTGTTTGAAGACTATCTGCCTGTGTAGGCAGTATTTTCTAGTGCAGATTTTTAATTCTTGCAGAAGGTATACATTTAGAATATGTACTTAATATATATTCTATTCAATGATGGTCTGCTCACTGTTCCTGGAAACAGCTGAAAAAGTAGAATAGGGAGATAACTACGTGAAAAAAATAGTAGTTAAAAATGCATTATGTTGCTTTTATAGGAAATGAAATCCTTAATAAAATTCAGTTCAGGCATTTGGGATTCTGAATCACTTCATGACTGTGATTTGTAGAGTTCCCTTCATTCGCTCTTGTGACATTATTTTGAAAAGTTTCTCTTCCTGAATTGAAAAATGCAATAAACTCTGTTCTTGTGTCCAGGGATGGTACATCTTCCTATGGGAAATTCCACTGTCTATCCCGTAGCCCTTTGACATTCCTCTTAAAAGTAACTGGGTCTGGCTTCGATGGGCACTGTTCTATGGCTGTAGATAATGTGGTCTTTCTACCTGTAAGTTGTTTCCAGGCCACTGGTAGAGAAAGGCACACAGAGAGAGTAATTGTAGATCAGTATGGTAGTATAGTAAAATAAATAATGCATAGATGTTATGGAACACCCAGGGATCCCAGCTACCCCTGCCAAATGTTGTTTCAGAATATCAAATGCTAATTCAGATTTTAAACATTCTATTGCTGTGGGCTCCATTACAAGTTCTAAAGCATAAATTCCAACTCTATGCCTGATACCTGTTAAGACAACTACATATTTTTGTAGTCCATGGATAGTACATGAATCACTTTGTCATGTACCTATCAGTGAAAGATGAAATATTTGGTGATAAATACAGCTTATTCAAGAGGAACATTTTTCAAATGCACATAAGAGAGAATAGTTGTTTTTCATTTGCCATTTCAAATTTTTTAGTGTTTAATTCAGAGTTTTTTGGAAATAGGTTATTGATTGATGTTATAGTCTAATGATTTTTGTTATTTCCCATTCTTATCATTTTCTAATTGGAATTAATTAAACTCTTGGTTCTTTCTTATGTGTTTTTTTTTCAAGGCAGGGTGTTGCTCTGTCACCCGGGCTGGAGTACAGTGGCATGATCACAGCTTACTGAAGCCTCAACCTCCTGGGCTCAAGCAATCCTCCTGCCTCAGCCTCCCGAGTATTTAGGACTAGAGATTAGCGCCCCCACGCCTGGCTAGTTTTTCACTTTTTGTAGAGACGGGGTCTTGTTATGTTGACCAGGCTGGTCTCAAACTCTTGGCCCCAAGTGATCCTCCCACCTCAGCCTACCAAAGTGCTGGGATTACAGGCATAAGCCACTATGCCTGGCCTCTTATGTATTTTTAAAAGCAGTTAGGTGACTGAGGTAGTACAATTTAGATTTAGAATTAGGTGACTAATGCTAGGCTAACACATTCAATTCATCATCCCAATCACAGTTATTATAAGACTTTAGCTTCACTGACAGTTTTGGCATACTGTGTAAAATAGATTTACAAAGATAGGTTTTATTATCTACAATAGTTTCCTATCAAATTGATGGTGCATTGTGGCCAATTTCTAAAAAAGCTACTGACCTAAAGTCATTTGCTGCTGTTGTGTGCCTTTCTGTATCTCCCTTTCTAGGGGGGTAAGGAATGGTTAAATGAGATTAGCATGGGCTTTGATGATCTCATTAATTACTTAGTTTATGTATTCTGATCTTTCTTGCTCTTTTTTTTTTTTCTTTAAATCAGGCTCCCTCAAATTTTTCTTCATTATAGCATTCCATGTATTTTGCTTTTCACTGCTATGGAATGGTAGTGTTATGGTGACCAGGAAAACCTTGATATGTAGACACGACAAATGTGATGAAAAGCAGAATGCTTTTGATTTATGAATTTGCAACTGAATTATAAATGTCAAGTGACTGTGAAAGACAAACCAAGTGGGAGTTTAAATTAATTTCAGAAACAAAATATACTCTTTTATCTATAGCGTGATTTGCATTGTCTGGGGGGTTCTTCATTCACTTACCAAAGGTACTTATCCACCTACCTCTTTCATTCATATTAAGTGCACTAAACAAAAGAGACAAACTATGACTCACAACATTTGGTTGTTCTGATGTCACGACATTAAGTAGAATAATGGCATTAGTCAGAATATTGTTTCTCCTAGAAGTGGTTATCAGAAGTGTGTTGCTATATATATAATAGCTTTATTCATTGTTTCTTCTGTTGTGTTTAAGGGGGCTGTCAGCAACATGGCAGCCACTGCTTGATCATCTTCCCTTATCTGCCAGAGGAACAGGTGTCCCTTCCTCTTTCTAAGGGTAACATGTCTCTGCTCATCTCTTCTGTTTTCTTGTCATTGGTGGGTCATATCATCCTGCAACTTCAATCTCTCCACTGGATTCTGCTCTTTAAGCTCTGCAAGTTAATTATTTTTACTTTTAAGACACACACACTCACCCAACCTTCCCTCAACTCTGCTACTCCTTCAAGCTACCATCACTTTTATCACTTTCCTTTTATAACCAATCCTTGAAAAATAGTGTAGGCTCATCCACATTTCCTCAGACTGACTCACTTTCTTTAACATTGCAGTCACCTTTCTGTCTTGATGAAACTGCAGTCTTGACAGTCTCCAGACTCTCTTAGTCACTAAATCCATTGGCTTTTTACCCAGCTTACCCTCCTTTACATCTGTGCTTTTAACCCTCTTGCACACAGCATGATTCTTGAAATGACTTCCCTTCCTCATGTCCCTAGCGTTCTATCTAAGGTGTTTTGTGAGGTCTGCCTTTTCTCTGGTGGTGATCCTCTTTCCGTCTCGTGACTTTAGGGGTCACCATCTTGCTGATAACTCCCAAACAATTGCCTCCAGCCCTCACTTGTGCTGGAGCTCTGGTTCCACAAATCCAGCTGACTTTTCCTACCTGTGAAGTTGGCCAGCATTCAAACCTAATATGTCTGAAGCCGAAGCAGGTCATACTACCTTCCTTTTCAAATCCTCTTCTCCTTTCATGATGCTTAGCTTTGGTCATGTCCCTGTCATCCCTCTGTTGCCCAGGGTTAAATCTCAGGGTCAGCTGGTCATTAACTGGCACTAACCTTGTCTTGGTAATACCTTTTGAATTTATCAATGCAGAGCTTTGCTCTCTTTACTCCCAGGCATGTGGTAATTGGTCTCTCTCTGTCTGAGCTGGTCTCCCTCTTTTTAGTCTCTCCTCTTTCCCAACTGCTGTTGGATTACTCTGCTTAAAGTATAAAACCCTTGGGCACCCTGTTACAGAATGAGACTCCATGTCCCTTGGGCTGGCTTTCTAGGCCCTCAGGGAATCTGGCCCCAATTTTCCATTCCAGCCTCATGTTTGACTTCCCCTCTTCAATACTCTGCTCTAGCTAGGTGAAGCCACATTAGGCAAATCCTGATGGCTCAGTCTTCAAGATCCCCCTCATCTTATTACATCTGAGCACCTCCCCAAGCCAAGCTGTCATAATCTCCTGCATTACTGCAGTAGTCTTGTACCTGGTTACCCCTGCAGCTACTGTTATCCCCTGGAGCCAGTTTTCCATATAGTAGACAGAGACATTTTTTAAAGATAGAAATTAGAGGTCGCTGGTGGTGGTTCACGCCTGTAATCCCAGCACTTTGGGAGGCCGAGGCAGGCAGATCACCTGAGGTCAGGAGTTCGAGACCAGCCTGGCCAACATGGCAAAACCCTGTCTCTACTAAAAATACAAAAATTAGCCAGGCATGGTGGTGTGAGCCTGTAATCCCAGCTACTTGGGAGGCTAAGGCAGGAGAATCACTTGAACCCAGGAGGTGGAGGTTGCAGTGAGCCAAGATTGCACCACTGCACTCCAGCCTGGACCACAGAGCAAGACTCCATTTCAAAAAAAAAAAAAAAAGGAAGTTAGATAATGGCCTTCTAGAAATAGGCAATATGCCATTTCCTCTGTTTATAGCTCTCTACTGGCTTCTTCCTTACACTTAGAACAAAATCATATTTATGACCACAAGGCCATACAGGATCTGTCTCAGTGGTTCTCAGTGGGATGTACTGCCTGCTTCCTGTCCCTCATAGGAGTGTTTAGAAATTAGTGGAGCTTCTAAATTGTTACAAGGACAGTACTGTTGGCATTTAGTGCCACAAGGGCCATGATGCTAAATACAACAGGACCACAGTATTCTGCCCCAAATGTCAATGGTGCCTTTAAGGAGAAACATTCATTCTTACCTGTACTTATCTTTCCAGCAACATCTCTTACCTCTTTGATTCACGTATTTTCTTCCAGCTACACTGGCCTTCTAGCTGTTCTTAAATATGCCCAGCTGTTCTGCCCCAGGGTTTTTGCCTGTGCTTTTTTGGCTCCCTTCCTTAGGATCACCTCTTCCACACTTGAATCCAGTCTCTGCTCACATATCACATTCTTATTGATTACCTATCTCCACCCACTGTGCTCTTACCCTGGTTTATTTTTGTTTGTGCTTATCACAACCTGAAATTAACTTCTATAATTATTTGTTGATATGTTTGCCCATCACCCCATTAGAAAGTAAGCTCCTTTAGATATTTGAACATGGAAAGAAGGACATAATTTTTAAAAAAGAAAGTAAGCTCCAAGCAATCAGTGACTGTCTGTCTTATTCATGGTGTGTCGTGGTGTATCCCCCACATCTGGGACCATATGTTCAGTAAACATTCGTTGTCTGAATGAGTGAGCGGATGTCTCTTCCCTGCCTGCCTCATGCTCTGGTTTCCCTCTCTTTTCTTAACTATCCATAGTGTACTTTATTTGCATCTCTAATTCCTACCCATCCTTTTAGGGCCATTTTAGCCACCACCCCTTTCACATTGCCTTCTCTGATCTTGCCAGTGCCTCAGAACTCTCATAGAATGTGATGTGTATTTCTTATTATATGTGCTGCATTTTGTTGAGAGGTGTGGTGGCTTATATTTCTATCTTCCCTTCTGATCCATGCTTAGTGGCCATTGCATGTTATTATCCCTACATGTTGAGTGCAGCACCTTGCACTTGATGAGGGTCTGTTACCTGTCAATGGAATGAATAGATGTTCTTTTATATCTTCCTGGCAGAAAGGCCCCAGGAAGGTCCAGGGTCAGTGCCTTAAAGTGAGTCTGCGTGTTGGAGGACTGATGCCACTTGGGAAGGCAGAGGAAGTTGGAGGCAATGTCACATGTGTTTCCCGCCTTGTGAAGAGCTGCAGCTGGGCAAACCACGAGGGGTGCCACATGGTGCCTCATAAAAATCCATGCGAGGACAGGGGTGCTGTCCACACAGGCATTTATAGCCGCCCATTTGGCTTCATAGACAGCTGAGAACTTGCCGTTTTAGAACTGAGTTTTCTTAGCTGAACTCATGTATTGAAAGTGTCGTTGGGAGCAGGAAGGAATAAACATGTTCCATTAAAGTTAAAGTGTCACAAAATAGAGAGTTGTTAACATAAGTTCTTTCTCAGTTTTAGTTGTAAAATGCATTTTAGAAGGTGAAAGATTAACAAGGGAAGCAATAAACTGACTGAAATTTGTCCTCAGATTACTATTCCACTTTTATTGAAGGAGACTTTGTTATTATTTTGTTACAGTATTTATCTTAACGATGTTATTAATTTGGAATGAAATTCTATTATCTTAAATTCCTCTTAGGAAGTTGTCAAAATATACAGAACAGTTAATGATTTATATATATATAAATATGTATAAAAATATATATATAATACATATATATGTATTTTTTAGACCGAGTCTTGGCTCTGTCACCCAGGCTGGAGTGTAGTGGTGCAATCTCAGTTCACTGCAACCTCCACCTCCCAGGTTCAAGCAGTTCTCCTGCCTCAGCCTCCCAAGTAGCTGTGACTACAGGTGTCTGCCACCATGCATGGCTAATTTTTTGTATTTTTAGTAGAGACGGGGTTTCACCATGTTGGCCAGGCTGATCTCCAACTCCTGATCTCAAGTGATCTACCTGCCTCGGCCTCCCAAAGTGCTGGGATTACAGGCGTAAGCCACCATGACCAGCCTAATGATTGCTGATTTTCTATTGCAGTATCTTTGCTTTGGGCAGAAGATAAGCCTACATTTAAGAAAACCCAAAAAGGTGGTTTGAATGTATATTATTATTACATAGTAGACACCTACACTTGATAATGTATAGATGTTCAAGGAAAAACTATTAGTAGTGTTTTTTTTGGATGGATGAGGGGAGGAAGACTTACTTTGAGAAGTTTGTATTACATAGTCTATTATTACTTTAGTCTATCCAGTTAAGCAAAAAGGTTATACTTTAGCTTAGCAGTTCACTGTTTGTACTGTGTAACGATTTTGTATCTTTACATAGCCTGCTAATAAAAGGCTATCAGAGTTGTAGAATTCAGATATTACGTAAGTGATGAATTTTAAAATTCAGGGCAAATTTTATGGGGTAAAAGATGAAGTGTTTTGTCATCTAGGATTTAGCGTTAACTTTTTTTTATTATCAGACATAAAATATGTTGCCTTTATTTTATAGATTACAAGGTATGTTATGAGGAGCATAGTGTTTATATGTTAAAATGAAGTGCTATCATAAAGAACGTTTTAGCCTAATGCATGTCTTTGATTGAACTTTCTTTTCCAATGTTAATGTTTTCAAACTTTTCTCGGAACTGAGTTGTTGGTGTAACTGATTATGGTATATCTTATGTTATACACTATTTTTCTTTCATAGGGATCAGACCCAGCAAGTTGAGTAATTTTAAGAGTTTTATTTTTGTGGAAACTAGGTCTTAAAAGTACTTCCAACCCCATGTCATCTGGAAGAGGACTCAGCTGGTTGATCGTCTATCACAGTTTGTTGGAGAGACCTATTTTTTTTTTTACATTCAGATGCTTCTCAGAGTTCTGTTTATAAACATTGTCAGGAGCAGAGAGTGTTAGGGATCTTCCACTTGAAAGAAAAATGACAAAAAGAATAAAATCACTACTTGACTTGCCTGCGGTTTTGTGTTCAGCCTTTCGTCTTAATGCTATTGAGGATTACTTTTGCTCACTAGAGAGCACAGAATGATGTTGTGTCAGCAAATCGAAAACAGTATAAAATGCTATGTGCACCTCTCATTTCTGATTAACTACTTGAGACCTTTTCACATTAAAGTTTAGTTGTGTTCAACTCTTTCAACACGAGAGTTCAAAGACCATGTACTTTTAAGTAAACCAGAATTGTTTGTCTGCTAAACTTCTGCCTTGAAGGCAAATTTAACCTGTGCCTGACCTTTAATCTCATTAATTTTAACAAAAATCATGACCTCTTCAATGACTTTGTTTTTGGAAATTATAAATACTAACCTAATACAATGTATGAATTTTTAGATTTTTACTCCGGATTGCATTTCCATGTAATTTCACATTCCTGTGTACGTTACACACCAGTGAATAGTAACAGATTGTTAGTATGTTCAAGCTTTGTGTTGCATGATGGTAACTATAGAGTTTGCGGGTCAGTTGTTTGACAGAGGAATCCAGTACAGTGAAAGCTAATCCCATTGGAGCTGGGTGCCCAGGTGCCCAGACTGCTGGAAGTGGGGCAGGATTGGGAATTGCTAAAATCTCTCCGAAGGCCAGGCAGGGGTTGCTCTCATGGAAGAAAGCAAGTGTTCCCCACCCACAACACCTTCCCCACTCCCTACTCCACACTTGCCAAAATATGCACTCTAAATGTACTAGAAAAAGGAAAATTTATCCTGTGGAGGAGAGGATCAAACAGAAGTTCATTCGGTTCTTTCATTTTTGACCGAGGAAAGCTAGCGTAAATGTTTAATCACAGAACTTGCGAAGGAACATGTATTTAAAATGAAATTTATTCTTCTTCAATCTTCATGTGAAGTGTCAGCTAGCTGTGGACACCACTTGACATTTTTTTTCCAGTTATGGTTAAAAGAAGTTCATAGAAAAGAAGAAAATACATGTGAATTTAAATTTCATTATTAAAGCAGTCAAAATTATGCACATTTTATAACAAAACTATTCCTTGCATTAGTTACTCTTTTCTAAGTTACCTATAGACAATGAAAAATGAGGCATGTTGGTAGACAGATGATTCACTTTGACTGATTGGAAATAATTTTGGTATTTCTTTGCAGCAAAATCCACATTTCTGCTTTCTCTTTTCTTTTTTTCTCTCTTCTGTCTTTCCTGTAATTTAGAGTACCACACGCTAGTTTGTACTGATTGCCTGGAAGTTGATTGCTAATAACAAACTGTCTATCCAAGTACCATTTTAGTCATTTGAGACAAAATAAAAATCTAGGAATAAAAAGCATGACATTTAAGTGAATAACGATTGCATACAGGGTGACATGTAAATAATTGATTTTCTAATAATTAATGAGAGAAAGTAGTAGAGGGATAAAAATGAAGAAGTATTCTCACCTACAAAATTTATAAACCCCTGGTTTGAACAGCAAGAACGCATGAACACAGTTCTTGAGTTTGAGTTCTTTGAGTAATTAGAGCAGCTGTCTACTGGCCCTCTGCCTGCAAATAGGCCTGAAGGAAATACAAAACAGTAGACAAGGAAGAACAAACACAAGCTGCCCCTTATACACCATCCCTCAAATATTTGGTTAGAGATCTCAGAGGAGAGTACATTAGTTTTGGGGGTTCTTGGTTTTTTTTGTAAGCGAATAATCTCTGATAGCTTTGAAATAGTTTCTTTTAGGAGGAAAAACCTGAAAATAAAGTAATGACTCCTTTATTGGAAGTAAGGTGTTGTCATGGGTGAATATATACCTAACTGGAGTTTGTTACGCCAAATACCAGAGCCCTTTTTAAATTTCTGTAATTTTTATTAAATACTTTCTTGAATACATCAAGTATTCCTTATATTGATTGAACAGAAACGATTTGGCATAAATTAACCCTCTCCTGATGATTTAGGGTTGCCAGTATGTATACTCATTGTTGCACCTTGTCTTAATACAGACTCTGGGGTTTTCTCTGTCTTCTGTAAAGGTCAGTTGTTCCTTCTTCCACTGTTCTTATGCTTGAGTCTATCAGCTCCTCATTGTAATTTTTTTGTGAGTTGGGAAATCAGATAATTAAGCTTACTGTGAATTCTCTGTTATGTAAGAAAGGGTTATTAAGGAGTTTGAGTCTGGTAACTTTTTGGGAAGTTGTATGTGGAGGGAGGAATCATGATTCTTTGCATATTTTAGAGAGCAAAGTCTGTTAAGTCTGACTGCTAAATACTGTAAATTATTTATTGAATATATTGAAGGTACCTTGAATGAATCATTGACTCCTAATTACTTAAAGCAAAATTTTACTCCTGGATTACTTTTACTTGACATTTTTTATTCTTAAATGCTTCTTTCCATTAATGAATCAATTAATTCATGTATTTATTGAGTATGATGCTACCTAGTTTGCATACCTGTATATGTGTTTCAGCACTAGCTTTCACCAGCTATAAAAAGGCAGTAATGCTGCTCTAATTCTTAAATTAGTCTTTGGCTGTATCTGCATTTTAGATTGAGATGGTGGTGTTCACTTTTGGTCCCTGGTCTGCAGCTGCCCTTCCCTGTGAGTGACTGAATCTTATCCCCAGGCTCTCCTGGCTCCAGGGAAAGGGTAAAAGGAGTTTTTGCACCAGGCCAGTGTTTTGCTTTTGTTTTGGGGGCAAATATATATATACTATATATAAAATATATAATATATTTATATTATATATATTATATAATATATATTATATTCTATATTCTATAATATATTCTATATTCTATATTCTATAATATATATTCTATATTCTATATATTATATAATATATATTTATATTCTATATTATATAATATATATTTATATTCTATATTCTATAATATATATTTATATTCTATATTCTATATTATATATTTATATTCTATATTATATATAAACATATATTCTATATTATAGATAGAATATGTTTATATTATATTATATATTATATTATATTTACATATATTACACATATCATTAACATATTGATATATGTATAATCAATATATAATAATATATATTACACACTTGCATACATATACATTTAAGATAAAAATGACTATATCAAACTCAGTTCTGATGCAAACCCTGGCTACTGCTTATTCCCCATAGGGATAATAGCATTCACATTTAAATTAATTTCTTGCTGGAAGTTCAATCTAAAAGAATATTATTTGTGTTGTGATGATTTGGAAAACCATAGGAATGTTCTCAGGGAAATTGAAGAGACCCAGTGGCTTAGATCAATGAAGCTGGAAAACATTTTTTCCCTCATTAAACTTTTTTTTGTTTTTTGGTAAAATGTGCATAAGACTTAACATTTTAAAGTATACGGTTCTGTGGCATTAAGTACATTCACATTGTTGAGCGACCATCACTAGCCAGAATCCATCTATAGAGTTTTTTTAGCTTCCCCAGCTAAAACTCTGTATCCATTAAACAGTAACTCCCTATTCCCTTCTCCCAGGCCAATGTTTTATTCCTCATATCTGATGCTTAGCTAGCCAGGACCTTGTAGTCCTTTGCCTTATTCCTTTGTCCAGAACCCCTGGTTTAGTAACTTGTCTTGTACACCTTTCAGGTTTAGGCTTTTCTTTCTGTCTCTAGTACTTCCTATTCTTTCAGTTACCCGAGTTCCAGACTCGTGTCCTGGGCCCTTTTGCCAACTGACTTTCCTTGATTTTGTCTCCCGTTACCTGCCTTGATTTCCTGTTTCTCTGACCTGGTGACACACATTTCTGATGGTGACAGCTTTGTTGGACCAGTTCTCTGTTGCCCAGTGACAAGCTTTGGTGTTCTGCTCGTTGGCTTCTAGATTTCTTCCCAGATCCGTCTGCTCTTCCCACAATTGCCTTTACTTCTGGGTCAGGTCTAGTGCTAGTCCTGTCAAGCCAACCCAGCTCAGGGTGTTGAACCAAGCCTTGTCTGACTATATAAGAAATAGCAAGAAAATTTTAAATTTCAAACTCACTTTTTTTTTTTTTTTTTGAGACAGGGTCTCACTTTGTCACCCAGCTGGAGTGCAATAGCATGGTCTTGGCTCACTGAAGCCTCAACCTCCTGGGCTCAAGCGATCTTCTCACCTCAGCTCCCCAAGTAGCTGGGACTACAGACATGTACCACCACACCTGGCTGGTTTGTATTTTTTTTTGTAATTTTTGTAGAGATGGGGTTTCACCGTGTTGCTCAGGCTGGTCTCAAACTCCTGAGCTCAAGTGATCCGCCTGCCTCGGCCTCCCAAAGTGCTAGGATTAAAGGCATGAGCCACTGCGCCTAGCCCAAACTCACTTTTTAAAAATGGAAGACCATGGGAAGTGTACTGCATGAGGTACTAGATAGTATTTTGCTTTATTATAAGTTATAATGTTGAAAAATGAAATATCAAATTGTCAAAAATATAAATAGAAGGAAAAATACTGAAGACAATTAACTAGCTTTCTAAAAATTATTTTTGAATTAGTGATTTTTGAGTGAGATGGGGGTCTCACTTCATCACCTAGGCTGGTCTCAAACCACTGGGCTCAACTGATTTTTCCACCTCAGCTTCCCATAGTTCTTGGACTATAGAGGTGAGCAACCATTCCTGGCGGAGAAAGCATTTCTTATTTCTGAACAGACATTTATGTGCTCCATGGTAGTAAATGCATAGATTTTATTTATCCTCACAACAACAATAAAAGGAGCAAGAACAGTTATGGAAAATTTTAGCCAGAAAATATATCTCAAAATCTTCTAGAAAAAAATTAAAAATAGCTGAATATCTTTAATTTAGTTCTCATGAAGACAAATAATGAAAATTTTTAAATGCTTAAACTTCATAATTTACAATTATAATTTCTAAAACATTATAATTTCCAATTTTTTCGAAGCTTTTTCAGAATATAGACTTTTATTTTTATTTCTTTATTTCTTTTTTTCCAAATGTGTTATAACAAACTAAGAATATGGACTTCTAAAGATTCAATAGTAATATTTTGCCTGCCTTAAACTACTGATACAAATATAGCTAACATATATCACAGATACTACATTACCTGACTATTAGGCTGGGCATGGTGGCTCATGCCTATAATCCCACCACTTTGGGAGGCCAAGGTGGGCAGATCTCTTGAGCTCAGGAGTTCAAGACCAGCCTGGGCAACAGGACAAAACCTCGTCTCTACAAAAAATACAAAAATTAACCAGGCATGGTGGTGTGTGCCAGTGGTCCCAGCCGCTTGGGGGGTTGAGGCAGCAGGATTGTTTGAGCTCAGGAGGTTGAGGCTGCAGTGAGCCATGATTGCACCACTGCACCCCAGCCTGTGCGATGAAGTGAGACCCTTCACGCTTCACACACACAAGAAGTTACAAACAAGCAAACAAAAAAAAAAACAAAAAATACATTACTTGACTATTAGAAAACAAATTAGTATCCCACATATTTATAGATAATAAATCTGTGAATTTGATGTTTCTGAGAGAAATATAATGAAACTTCAATAATAAACAAAACTAAGGGAAGTGAAGAGACAATCTGTATAGGTCTATATTTATTAAAGAGATTTAATCAGTAATTAATAGCCTTCCAAAACAAATCCCCAGGCCCAGATATGAATTCTACCAAACACTGAAGGAAGAAATTATACCAACTCTCTACAGTCTCTTTCAGAAGATAGATGCAGAGGGAATACTTTGTAACTTACTGTATGAGGCCAGCATTAACCTAATACCAAAACCAGATAAAGACATTACAAGAAAAGGAACTGCAATATCTGTCATGAACATAGATGTATGAGTCTTACCAAAATATTGTCAAATCAAATGCAACAATGTATAAAAGAATTATACACAATGACCAAATGGAATTTATCCTAAGTATGCAAGGCTGGTTCAGTATTGAAAAATCAATTAATGTAATCCATCACAGCAACAAACTAAAGAAGAAAAACTATATGGTCATACCAGTAGATGCAGAATTTGACCAAATTCAACACCCATTCTTGATAAAAACTGGCAGTAAACTAGCAATAGAGGGGACTACCTCAACTTGATAAGAAAAAAAATTACCCCAAATCCTACAGATAACAACATACTTAATGGAGAAAAGAGAAGCTTTCTCATTAAGGTAAGGAACAAGACAAGGATGTCCCCTCTCACCACTTTTTTTCAACATTATACAGGAAGTCCTAGCTAATGTTATAAGACAAAGAAAAGAAAAGGTATAAAGATTGGGAAGGAAGAAATAAAAATGTCTGTTTACAGATGACATGATAATATACGTAGAAAATCCAAAAGAATTGACAACAAAACTCCTGAAAGTTTTTTTAGTCCTTATTAGTCAATTAGCAAGGTTGAAGGATACAAGGTTAATACACAAAAGCCAATCACTTTTCTATATGGCATCAACAAATGAAACTAGAAGTTAAAAACACATTGCCATTTACATTAGCACCTAAAAGAATGAATACTTATATATATATACACATATATATGGACCTATATACTTATAGCTATAAAGCTAGCAAAACATGCAATATCTGTGCGAGGAAAACTACAAAAATCCGATGAAAGAAATAAAAAACAAATGAGAGATAATCCACATTCATGGATAGGAAGGCTCAATATTGTCAAGATGTCAGTTTTTTTCCCAACTTGATCTATAGATTCAACACAATCCCAATCAAAATCCAAACAAGTTGTTTTGTGGATGTTTTAGTCCATTTTTGCATCACTATAAAGGAATATCTGAGGCTGGGTAATTTATAAAGAAAAAAAGGTTTAATTGGCTCACAGTCCTGCAGGCTGTACTGGAAGCATGGTGCTGGCATCTGCCTGGCTTCTGGTGAGGCCTCAGGGAGCTTTTACTCATGGCAGACAATGAAGTGGGAGCAGGTACCTCACATGGCAAGAGCAGAAGCAAGAGAGTGAGGGAGGAGGTGCCACACACTTTTAAACAGCCAGATCTCGTGAGAGCTCACTCATTATTGCAAGGACAGTACCAAGCTACTCATAAGAGATGCGCCCCCATGACCCAAACACTTCCCTCGAGGCCCCACCTCCAACATTGAGGATTACATTTCATCATGAGATTTGGAGGGGACAGACATCCAAACTATATCAGTGTATATTGACAAACTGATTCTGAAGTTTATATGAAGAGGCAAAAGCCCCATAATAGCCTACACAATATTGAAGGAGAAAAACAAAGAGGACTCACACTATCCAACTTCAAGACTTACTGTAAAACTACAGCAATCAAGCCAGTGTGGTGTTGGTGAAAGAAAGACAAACCAGATTAATGAACTAGATTAGAGAGCCCAGAAATAGACTCACATAAATATAGTCAAGTGACCTTTTGTCAAAGGAGCAAAAATAATAGAATGGAGAAAAGACAGTGTTTTCAACAAATGGCTGCTGGAGTAACTGGACATTCACATGCAAACAATGAATCTAGAAACAGACTTTATACTCTTCACAAAAATTAATTCAAAATGGACCACAGACCTAAATGTGAAACACAAAACTATGAAACTCCAAGAAGAGAAAATCTGGATGAACTTAGATTTGGTGGTGACTTTTTAGATGCATTCTAAAGGCACAGTATATGAAAGAAGCATTCGATAAGCTGAAATTCATTAAAGTTAAAAACTCTGCTCTGCAAAAGACACTGTCAAGAGAATATGAGGCAAATTAGACTAGGAGAAAATATTTGTGAAAGAGATATCTGATAAAAGACTGTTAGCTAAAATATACAATGTACAAAGAACTGTTAAAACTCAATAGTAAGAAAATGAACCATTGGATTGAAAAATGGGCAAAAGACCTGAACAGACACTTCACCAAAGTAGATATACATATGGCATATGAAAAGATGCTTCACACACATGTCATTAGGGAATGCAGATTAAAGTGAGCTACCACCAGGTACCTATTAGAATGACAGAAATCCAGAACACTGACAACACTAAATGCTGGTGAGAATGTGGATCAACAGGAATTCTCATTCATTGCAGGTGGAAATGCAGAATGGTACAGTCACTTTGGAAGACAATTTGGCAGTCTCTTACAAAACGAAACATACTCTTACTATATGATCTAGTGCATTGCTTGGTGTTTGCCTAAGTTAGTCGAAAACTTATGTCTTTACAAAAACCTGCACATGGATATTTATAACAGCTTTACTCATAACTGCCAAAACTTGGAAGCAACCAAGATGTCCTTTGAACTATATTACATTCTGGAAAAAGCAAAACTATGAGATAGTAAAAAGATCAGTGGTTGCCAGAAGTTAAGGGGCAGGGAGAATGAATAAGTTGAGCACGCAGGATTTTTTTGAACACTGAAATTATGCTGTATGATTCTGTAATGGTGGGTACATGTGATTAAACATTTTTCCAAAACCATGGCATAGAACACCAAGAGGGAACCCTGATATAAACTGTGGACTTAGGTTGATGATGCTTGTCAATGTAGGTTCACTGATTGTTAAGAAATGTACCCCTTTGGTTAGGGATATTGACTGTAGGAGAGGCTGTGCTTGTCTGTGTTTAGGAGTATATGGGAACTCTCTGTACTTCCTGCTCAGTTTTGCTGTGAACCTAAAACTGCTGTAAAAGAGTCTTTTTAAAAGGGAAAAAAATGGAAGGAAATTATGAAAAGGGAAAAAACATATAGATACTTGCTTAAATATTAAAAAGTCCTGGGATTATTGTGTCATTCTCTTGTATCAAGCCAGAAAGTTTTACTTTTTCTTTGTAATTGATTAAATATTTCAGAGAATCTTTTAGAAATTAGAAAATAGTCCAGGCGCGGTGGCTCATGCCTGTAATCCTGGCATTTTGGGAGGCTGAGGCAGGCAGATCACCTGAGGTCGGGAGATTAAGACCAGCCTGACCAACATGGAGAAACCCTGTCTCTACTAAAAATACAAAATCAGCTGGGCATGGTGGCACATGCTTGTAATCCCAGCTACTTGGGAGGCTGAGGCAGGAGAATCGCTTGAACCCGGGAGGCGGGGGTTGCAGTGAGCTGATATCGTGCCATTGCACTCCAGCCTGGGCAATAAGAGCAAAACTCCGTCTCAAAAAAAAAAAAAAAAAAAAAAAAAGAAAAGAAAAAAAATTAGAAAACAAGATCTTATAGAAACCTTTATTACTTCCAACATTATTAACAAAAAACTAAGTAATGGAATGGCAGGTGAAATGATTAGTTACATTTGGGAAAAAACATGTAACAGTGACTTTTGCAATTTTTCTGATATTTTCATTACATTGAAAAGCCCCCTCTCCAAGAGATGGTGTCAGGAGTGCAGTTATCCAGATGGTGACTTGGGATGGAGTCAGTGTGACGTGCCAGTTTGATTGGCATCTGACAGATTCTCTGACATATACTGAAATAACTTGAGAATATTTTCATCCATAAACCACACACATACATTCACACATCTGTATCTAGGCTTTAATTGTTCGTAACACTTCCCCCCTTTTAATTATGAAAAATGCTCTAGAAGCACGCAGGCCTTCATTTGAATTGTACTAAGTACAGTTTAGACTCGTCCCTTATTCATAGTAGACAAGTGCTATTGCGATAACCTGCTTATTCTCAGTTCTCCAGGGAGAGGTGGTAGCTTGGCGTTCTTTGATTTAGTTTCTTCTTCTTTTTTTTTTTTTTTTGAGACGGAGTCTCGCTCTGTTGCCCAGGCTGGAGTACAGTGGCCCAATCTCAGCTCACTGCAAGCTCCGCCTCCCGGGTTCATGCCATTCTCCTGCCTCAGCCTCCCAAGTAGCTGGGGCTACAGGCGTCTGCCACCATGCCCAGCTAATTTTTTGTATTTTTAGTAGAGACAGGGTTTCACTGTGTTAGCCAGGATGGTCTCGATCTCCTGAACTCATGATCTGCCCGCCTTGGCCTCCCAAAGTGCTGGGATTACAGGCATGAGCCACCGTGCTCAACACCGTGCCCGGCTAGTTTCTTCTTTGGAGAATGGGTCATAATACTAAATCCTGCTCACCAAAGGTCAGTAGAGATATTTTATGGGATTTTGGGTTTAAGGATATAAGTGTTTTGTCTTTTGTCCTTATTTGCATTGTTCTATAAAAATAAATATGTTTTGAGAAAGTGGGGTTTTTTGAGAGCATTAAAGCTGCATCACAAAAATTAAGTAATAATTATGCTAAATTATGCATGTGTTAAAAGTGAAACCTTAGACAAGCTAAATTGTGTAAAGAACAGTTTGCAAATCGGGAAGTCCCTGAGCCAGAATAGGTTGAGAGAGACTCCGGCACTGTGCATGGTTGAAGGTTTGTGGACAGAGAGAGGAAAGTGATGTACAGAAAATGGAACTGAGGTACAGAAACAACTGTCTTCATTATAGCTTGATGTTTTGAGCCTTATTTGAATATGATATGAACAGCCTTTAATTGGCTGAAACTCAGTGATTGACACAAGGGTAGGTTACAGTCTTTTTACACATCCAGTCAGGTCACAGTCGACTATGCATGGAGAAACTTTTAGGCAGAACCTAAAATATGTAAGGAGGCCACTTTAGGCTAAACTTAACATGTTATTATGAAAAGAAAATATTTTGCATACATAATTTACATAAATGTAATTCTATTTTAGTAGGGTTTTATTTAATTTTAAAAGAGGCTTACACCACTTTTGGAAGTGATAGATTAAAATCTGCATAATGTTTCACTGTAATTTATATAATTAGCATTTACTCAGATTTTTCAATCATTCTACAAATAATCATAGGTTAAAGCATATCTGGAGTATGAGCCAAGTAGTCATATAAGGTGTTTTGTCTTCATGTGAATTAGAAGGTAAAGTTCAGTTTTCAAATGCAAATAATTCTTCATTATAAGATGATGCAAATATGTAAGGGAAATAAATATTGAAAGGAGAGTAGGAGGGAAGGGCAAGAGGAGAGAAGGGTAAAATAGCAGAAAGACTCCAGATGGAGGTGAGGAGGAGATGCATTAGTGAGAGAGGAAGGCAGGAAAGGACCTATCAGAATAGAGGTTTGAGAACTAATAAAATGGTGTGTAGAGTCCAGGCATGGTGCCTCATGCCTGTGGTGCCACCATTTTGGGAGGCCAAGATAGGCATATTGCTTGAGCTCAGAAGTTTGAGACCAGCCTGGGCAACATGGCGAACCCCATCTCTACAAAAAAACACAAATACAAAAATTAACTGGGTGTGGTGATGCGTGCCTGTAGTCCCAGCTACTTGGGTGACTAGGGAGAGAGGATCACTTGAGCCTGAGAGGTCAAGGCTGCAGTGAGCCGTGATTGTGTCATTGCACTCCAGCCTGGGCAACAGAATGAGACCCTGTCTCCAAAAATAAAAGAAAGGGCGTGAAGAAAAAGCAGTTAACATTTATTGCATGGCATGAATTGCACCAACACTTTCCGGTACATTACAGTGTTATCTATCTTCTTATCTTCATTTTACAGATAAGCAAACTTGAGTATATTTATGTCACAGTGTGAGTTAATGGTGGGACCAGGGTTTGAACTTATATTGTTTACTTTTCTAATAGTGCTTACTGACTCTCACCATGAGCTAATGTTGATACTGAAAATACTACAATTACAAGCAAGATATGGTCCCTGTCCTCACTCTGTTATTCCAGTAGGGAAGGTGGACTGTTAACTATTTAATTACAGTCCACGAGGATAGGTGCTGTAGGATGAGGAATGTAGTAGGAGAGTTCCCGGGGGACGATACCTTAAACTGACTTGGCATCAGGGAAAGCATCCCGGATGAAGTGGATCCTTATCTGAGAACTGAAGGACAAGTTGGCTGAAAGGACACTCTTTTTCTATAACTTGCTGCCTCATTTTTTTTTTTTTTTTTCAGACAGGGTCTTGTTCTGTCACTCAGGCTGGAGTGCAGTGGCATGATCTCAGCTCACTGCAACCTCCGCCTCCTGGGTTCAAGCGATTCTCCTGCCTCACCCTCCTGAGTAGCTGGGATCACAGGTGCGTGCCACCGTGTCTGGCTGATTTTTGTATTTTTAGTAGAGATGGGGTTTCACCATGTTGGCCAGGCTGGTCTCGAACTTCTGACCTCAAGTGATCACCTTCCTCAGCCTCCCAAAGTGCTGGGATTACAGGCGTGAGCCACCACGCCCTGTCCTACTGCATTTTTTATTTTGTTTGGTGTGTTTTTCATCTTTTGTCTCATTTTCTTTCTTTTCTTTTTTTTCTTTTTTTCAGTCCCTTGCTTATTTTTTTAGTCACAGTAACTATCTTGAGAAAAGTTCTCAATCTTTATTCATGCCCAGGGGTTTCTGCGTAGGCCCACTCCTACTTCTTGGCTTTCCCTTGAATTACAAAGGACTTGAAATGAATGTTGGGTAGCTTTCCAGGAGCTGGACCTGAATGAAGGAGGCAGAGAGATAAGGCAAGCCTGATGCAGCTTCAGAGTAGATGTTTGATGCCAAGCCTGATGCAGCTTCAGACTAGATGTTTGATGCCTGATTCAAAACTCAGTGTGTGTCATCTCCTCTTCTCCTCGGGGCACTAAGACAGAGTGAAATTGGTATAACTAAGATGACTAATTGCCTTTTAGATTATATGTTCTTAATTTAGTAATTAGGAATGAAAACAATTATTTATTATTATATCATACACATACACTCATATTTTTAAGAAACATTTGTGTCTGTCCTACTAAAAAGAAGTATAATTTTATCACAGTAGGACTTAATTTTCATCTTTTCTCCCCTACCCATTGCTGCTTCCTTTGCCTATTACAAGACTTTCTTTAGGCATATGATTAAAAGTGAGAGGGAAAATGAGGGCACAATGTGTTCCAGTGGGCAACAAAAGGATGAATGAAATTCCTATAGAAGATAAAGTGGGTGGAAGGGCAGAGGTCATTTAAACTCTGGACAGAAACGGCTATTACTTGGGGTCAGGCAGTGGGGGGTGGGGATGAAGGAGGGTTAGTGAAGGAATGTGGTTTCCTTTTAGGAAAAAAAAATAGAACTTGAGGACTTAAATAAGCAATTCTGGGTTCAATCTTTACATTTCCAAGTATGCTTTTATTTTAGTATGTTTCATGTTACCTAGTGCATAGCATCCTACCCCCAGATGTGGAAGCCTGGCAAAGTAGAGTCTATGCTCATTCAATTTTGTTTTGGTTGCCATCCCCCTCATCCCAGGACCCTGCTTCTCTCTTTGGTGCAGGATCCCCCCACCCCAACTGACACCCCCCATGGTGTCATTAGGCCTGTGATCTGAGTCCAGCTCTGCGGGGAGAGGTTTGCTTCTGTGAGGACCCTTTAGAAAGTGGCACCTGTATAAACAACTGTCTCTTGTCCTCTGCTGAGTCTTGGCTTTTGACATAGTAGACAAGGAGTTAAGAAAAAGGGAGCTTTCTAAACAAGTGTCTTACGTAGATGTAGATTGACTGGGACTGGCCCAGCCATCACATTCTAGAGTTGGGTTTATCTTCATAGCAAAGCTCAAAGCATCCAGAACCTGGACTGCCTCAAGAATGAGAAAGACCACTGCAGAGCTGACCACATACTATGGACAGAATTCTAGTCTTGGCAGTTCTTCTTAGGGTATTGTTGATTCAGAGGCCAGAGTCTAATCCTAAAAGGTTTTCGTATATGACTTGTTTTAAAATGTAGGAATTTTGGTTTAGCAAATGGTATAATATCCAGAAATTAGATCTCATTACTCTTTAAAATTACTTATTTATTTGAGACAGGGTCTCACTCAGTCACCTAGACTGGAGCACAGTGGCACGATCATGGCTCACTGTAACCTTAAACTCTTGGGCTCAAGTGACCCTCTTGCCTTAGCTTCCCGAGTAACTAGGAGTACAGGAGCATGCCACCATGCCTGACTAATTCTTTTATTTTTTGTAGAGGTGGCGTCTTTTGGCCAGGCTCTGTGGCTGATGCCTATTATCCCAGCCTGTTGGGAGGCTGAGGCAGGAGGATTGCTTGAGCTTAGGAGTTTGAGACCAGCCTGCGCAACCTAGCAAGACCTTGTCTCTGCTTTAGAGAAAAAAGTTAGCCAGGCATGGTAGCACCCACTTGTAGCCCTGCTATTTGGGAGGCTGAGGTGGGAGGATAGCTTGAGCCTGGGAGATCAAGGCTGCAGTGAGCTACAATCATACTATTGCACTCCAGCCTGGGTGACGAGTGAAACCCTGTCTCAAAAAAAAAAGAGAAATGGGGTCTTACTATGTTGTTCATGCCAGTATTGAACTCTTGGCTTCAAGTGATCCCAGTTCTGCCTCCCAAAGTGCTAGAATTACAGGCATGAGCCACTGAACCTGGCCTCTTTCTTTTTATAATAGATAATTCTCTATTCATTTTGTCATTGACCTTATTGGTTCTTTATTTCCCACTGGTAAAATGAATGCAATGCTACATGTCATTTTCTTATGTCTCCCATGGCTTGTGTGTTTTCCTCTGTGCACCCTATAAAGGTTAGACCTTTGATGCACCCAAGGTATCCTGTTAGCTTGGGGCAGGGATTCTCTGTATAATTTATCTTTGTAGCAGGTGATGAACACTGCACATAATAAGCACTTGTCCCAAATGTTTCTTGACTTCATTTATTTAAAGTGAATCCCTTGATGGACATTTTTTGTTTTTATATAATTTTTAAAAATTTTTTATGGAGACGGAGTCTCACCATGTTGCTTAGGCTGGTTTCAAACTCCTGGCTTCAAGCCATCCTCCCACCTTGGCTTCCCAAAGTACTGGAATTATGGGTGTGAACCACCCCCCTTCCCCCAGCCCCTTGAATGGATATTAGACTCTAGGGCAGTGCTGGCAAACTCCTAGGTGGGCGTGGATCACTAAATGATTGCAAAGGGGGATGAATCCAGTGGGACTTCAAACATCCATTTTAGATTGAATCATGTGTGGCATGCTAAGATATCATTTTCAAATATTTAGAAGTGCTGTCATTTATAGCAGTGAAGATTCCATAGGTTTTATCGTATTTTCCTAATGTTCTCTTGAGAGTTGTGATATGCAAGAGATGCTCTTTAGCACCACTGTTCTAAAATCCTTGAAATTATTGATCTTGAAAGAGACTTTTCTTTGTCACTAATGTTTGCATTTGCTGTGTTCCCCAGTTTTATCACTATGTATTCCATTTAAAGCTATCAGTTAAAAATATGAATATATTGTTTTTGTAATGTTAGCAGTGAAGGAGAGAACCAGTTGTAAAAGGCCCAAAATGTAAATGTCCCCAATGAGCCAAAAATTGCTTTTTTCATAGGCTATTTTTGCCAAGGATTTGAAATCTCCTTTGGATGCATGTTTGTTTTCTCAAGTCAGGATATGGGTTTTGTACATGTCTATATCTGTGGTTGAGAAATTCTTTAAATATTCCTGGGGTCTCTTTTGCTTTCCTTGAGTCAGAAAAATTTCATTGTGTTGGTATGGTACGTTGGTAAATTTCAAGAAAGGGAAAGAGAAATTTATTAGTCCTGCTAACGTCATTGGGCTCCTTTCAGAGTGAAAAAATATGCTGAAGATTTTCTGACAGGTGCGTATTTGTCAACACTTTAATGAGAGCAAATGGGAAAAAAGAACCCAAGAAGGATATGCTCAGTGCTGCACTGTGCTCCGGAGTTCAGGGCAGGCAGTATGTTGACATGCCTGGAAATTGGCCTGCATTTTTTGGTGATTTGATCTTATTTTTACAAAACCAGTTATTAATATAAAAGAGATAGCACTTGGGAGAGTTGCCATGCTTATTACTACCTTATCAGTGGGATTACAAAAATATAAATTAGTTTTTATGATAGAAATCTGACAAGTCATTTCTGTTTCTCCAAAGACATACACATGTGGTGTTAATTTTGACCTGATTCATAGGTCCTCTGATACCCTAACACACAAAAAGCATATGCAAAAAAGCTAGACTTACTGGCATTAACTTTCTTCCAGCTCTTGCCAACAAAGAAATACTATGTACAAAATCTGAATCTGGTTTCAAAACAAATGTCAGAATTTTAAAACACTGGATTTACTGGAACATAAATAGTTCATTTAATGAAGCTATTTCCCTTCACTCCCTTGTTACTCTGTCAGCACATCAGGTAACTCCACTGCATGTTGCTAGTAAATTTCCCTTTTAATGTATGATTCCTCCTTTTCCTTAGTTTACTAATGACTGATTGACCCAGAAAAAGAAACTTCAGTCCTCTCGTGAAGCCTTTTTAAAAATCAGCAAGCAGCTTCTTAATATTAGAATTTTTTTTTTCAAATGTCAGAAACAAGATAAAATATGAGCTCAGACTCTTCAAAAGGAGAAGGTGGCCGGGGCGCAGTGGCTCACGCCTGTAATCCCAATGCTTTGGGAGGCCGAGGCGGGTGGATCACGAGGTCAGGAGATCGAGACCATCTTGGCCAACGTGGTGAAACCCCGTCTCTACTAAAATACAAAGAATTAGCCGGGCGTGGTGGTGCATGCCTGTAGTCCCAGCTACTCAGGGGGCTGAGGTAGGTGAATCACTCGAACCCACGAGGCAGAGATTGCAGTGAGCCAAGATCACGCCACTGCACTCCAGCCTGGTGACAAAATGAGACTCCGTCTCAAAAAAAAAAAAAAGAGAAGGTAATATATGTGATAACCAGGTAAGAGTTAGTGTAATTTCTGTAAACTAATTGTGTATTGAATACTCTACTTCATTACTTCATGCTGTTTCTAATATATGTGGAGTGTTAAACTTGGTTTAAGTTTTTTGTTTGAGTGTTGGGAGAAAGAGACATTATTATAAAAATATGTTGTTTTGATTTTGAGGGAGATAAAACCTTTGACAGAGAATAGGATGATTGAATGAAATGAGGTGCTGGAAATTTCATTGAATTAGTTTGATTAAAAGAAGATGCACACCTGAAACGTAAACTACAGTACTCGGAACCTTTGGGAAGCACCTGAGGAACAGTGCTGCAGTCTTTAGAAAGTAACTCTGTTTTCATCATATTCTCTGTGGGATTTGTTTGTTTTGGTTTACCTAATCTCATTTGATAATCCACCAGGAAGTTTTACTTACCCTTGAGTTCTTTTTCCTCAAAGTTTAAATGAGGTTAAAATAAGTTAGAGTTAGAGGGAGTGAAGAGAGACGACTGGTATTTTTTGAATGCCTTCGATGTGCCAAGATTATGCCAGGCGCTTTCTTCATAGTAGTCCTGTGGGATAAAAAGTTTATTCCCGTTTTGTAAAAAGTAATTGCTGAAGGTCACATAGCTAATTAGTAGTGCAACCAGACTTTAAAACCCTATCTGTTTAGTACCAGTGTCTGCGTTATTTTCTGTAATGTGCTTCTAAATACATAATTTTGTAGAATCACAGATCTCTAGTATCTTGTAGGGAGTATGGAAGAGAAGATAAGAAAACTATGGAGATTATTCAGTCATTCGTTTCACAGTTATTTTTGTGTACCAGATACTGTTCTAGGTATAAGTGTATCTTCAACCAAACAAGCAAAACAGCTTACATTCTTTTCTATCATTTAAATATTCCATACACTTACAGAAGGAAATTCTTGTTTCTGGTAGGGATTGCAGAGCAATTAGAACAGAATTCCAGGATTTTTTTTTTTTTTTTCTTGAGACAGGGTCTGGCTCTGTTGCCCAGGCTGGAGTGCAATGGTGCCATCTCAGCTCACTGCAACCTCTGCCTCCCAGGCTCAAACCATTCTCCCACTTCAGCCTTCCAAGTAGCTGGGATTACAGGCGCACACCACCGTGCCTGGCTAATTTTTGTATTTTTGGTAGAGGTGGGGTTTCACCATGTTGCCCAGGCTGGTCTGGAACTCCTGGATTCAAGCGATCCACCAATCTCAGCCTCCCAAAGTGCTGGGATTACAGGCATAAGCCACCGTGCTTGGCCAGTTCTGGGATATTTTTATTTGCTCTTTCAACTACAAAGAGCAAGATGCTTTGAGTTATGAGTTGATACTCTGTGATACACTTTAGCAGCTATGTGAATGTGTGGCTTACTAAATAACAGCATGTTCTTAAGTGTTTTCTGTGAGACGTTTGGTCAAATAATTTTGGAAAATGCTTGTTTAGCATTTTCTTAACAACAAACAGGTTTCTTTGTTGCAGAACTTCTCAGAGCCCTTCCATGCTTACCATAGACCTTTTTTTCTCCAAGAGCCGTCTATCCCAAATAGTGTTCAGGAGGATATACATTGCTATCTAGATAGAGAATGCTATGTCTTCTTCCTTTAGATATATACATTTTAAATTGTTTTCCTGCTCAGAAAGCACACAATTGCCAGTTTTTCAAAGTTTCTTTTATTGAAGACCACCTCAGCATTTATAATGGTAAATTTATTAAGCTTTACTTTAGGTACAAAGTTTAAGTATCTGATGACAACAACATATCTAAGGGATTCAAAGGGGTTAGGTTTTCTTTTTGTCATAAGCTATTTCTCCACTTTTCTTGAAGTTGCTAGGTAAAATTGTGTTATTTCTGTAGAAATAGGGAGTTAGGCAGGCTTGGAATTAACTGATGCTTTGGTTTCTGAAGGTCGGTATTTACTACCCTTGTGTTTTCAGAGGTTCAGACAATTGTCACTGTGCTATTAACCCAAATACTAATTATAAGCTAGCTGTAAGCTGAAGGTTTTTATTCATTATACATTGTCCTTTAAAAGGAACCACATCCCCTCCTTCAGATGAGATGGTAAATTGAAACAGTGCTGCCCAGCCTGGACTTCATTTCTCATCCACACAGAGGCTCACTGTTTGAGGCTTTAAAATGTGTACTCTATTTGCCTTGATATGTGGGCACAAGAGAAAAATAGAGAGGGCTGAGAGTCAAGGTTGACCTCATACCAAGAACTAGCCTCCTACGGAGGGAGGTAAACATTAAACTGAAGCATCAGGATAAAGAAACAGTTTATGTTAGGGCCAAAGCACTAACACTATTCCTTGTCTTCCCGGCACCAAGAACACGAAGTAGGCCCTTAATAAATATTTGCTGAATAAGTACTTCCATTGCAACTCAGTATCTATATCCTGAGGTCAGAGATAACTGTAAATTTGGGGGAGTGAGATTTTTTTTTTTTAAGCTGACAGCATTGTCTCTCATTTAATTCTCACAACATTATGAGATACTTTTTCATTTTGCAGATGGGTAAAGGGAAACTTGAGAACATTAGATACTGTGTCCAAAGACTCCTCTCTCATAGCTGTCAGAGCTGGGGTGTGAACCCAAGTTCACTGACTCCTGGTACAGGTCCTTGCAGTTTGAACCAAGTATCCTGTGCTACTAGGTTTCTCTACTTGCCTCTGTAGCGACGACAGATGGGTTTTCTGTGTTAAGACCTCATCCCCAGGATTTTTAATAGTAAATCTTTGACTTACATTGGAAAAAATAAAATCAACATATGATTTCAACTGGGAAATCAGAGCCTCAGGAGAAGTCAATAGTGTTTTCTCTGTGACTTCACAGGAAGTTACCATGGAAATGATTATGGTATTATGAATACAAAATTATAACTTTGACTGGGAAATAAGCTGCCTAAAGAGACAAAATGCTAAGGAATAGCAAAGTTGTTATGAAAGTGGCTTTTAGATTTGAGATGAACACACTTAGCAACATGAAGTCTAAATGCCTAGTCTCCTTTAGCATTCCTGAAACATCAGTGTTAAATTATTCTTTTAACTCTCCCTGGTTTTGTTACTACTTTCAGAACTTGTTGAAAGTAAAATAATTCCCATGTGTGCCTATGTGTTTTTAGTTTGGCAAATATTGTTTTTTACAGATCCTCCCTGCCCTAGCCCCGCTCTAATCCCTTCTTCAAAGTATTCCCAGTGGAGATAAATTGTTTCCTGGTTTTGCATCAACAAATTCCCTGCAGAATAAGTATTCATTAATTGTTAAAGCCAGCTCTGGCAGTAGATGGAGAGGCCGTGGTGTTTTTCTGATAGAAACTTTAATTCCAAATTTCATTGTTCCTGCTACTTTTCACTAAATTTAATCCTTTTAAAGATGTTAATTTTAAAAATATTGATCGTATATTTTAAATTTTATCATAGAAAAGGTTTTTTTCAAATTGCCAGTAATCAGAAATGGTGACAATACTGTATTATTGTTTGCCATCTTAATTTCTTTATATTTGGAATCCTGTTGTGTTTTTAAAATTTATTTAACTGACATTGTGTCTGACTGGCTCGAGAGCACACTGAAGACTTCTGTTCTCTTACTGCTGTCATTTTACTTTGAAAGGGCCAAGTATTATAGACAGGGACCTCATAGCTGTTCTGACCCATTAAGCTCTAGAAACTTACCAGTTTACTCATCTCAGTTGGGATGGACTAATTATTCTGGAATCTGATATACCTGTCTCACCAGACTACTCTGGTATCTAAAGTATCTTCCTAATCTGTGATTGGGAAGAGAAGAGTGAATAGCCGTGGAACTTTCTGTTAAGTAGAAAGATTTTTAAATGGTAAAGGGAGCACGTAGTTGAACTGGTCACAAATATATGTGCCAGTGTATCACATAGTAATACATATGATATATATGAAAGATTATGTAAGGTATATGTAAGTTATGAAACTTGTTTTTTTCCTCACATTATGTTTCTGATTCATCCCTGTTGTGAGCTGTGGTTCATTCTTACTGAAGTAAATACTTCTTTTTTCTGAAGTAAATATTTATTTTCTAGTGTTTACTTTGACTCATGGGTTATTTAGAAATGCTTTAAAATTTTCTAACTATGGAGATTTTATTTTTATATAATTGATTTTTAACTTAATTGCTTTGTGATTAACGGGCATGGTCTATATAATACCTATTGTTGGAACTCCATTGAGACTGGTTTTGTGGCTTAACATATAAACAGGTTTTGGAAATATGTATGTGAAAACAGTGTGTACTTTTATTTGGCATTACTACACATGTCCTCTGCATCAAACATATTTTAGAATCTCTGACTATATGATGGGTTCATTAATTTCTTCTGTGTTTTTATTAAATATTGCTGTATACATATTTGAGGCTATTTTAATAGATATTTAAATATATGGAATTAGTATACTTTCCTGTTAAATTTACCGTTATGTAGGTACTCTCTTTATTCCTTTTTTTTGGATGGAGTCCATTTTAAAATGATACTGATGTAGTACATAACTTTATTTAGGTTCATATTTGCCTGGAATATTTTCTCATGATGTCGATCTTTTATGTCTTTATGTTTTAGGTGTGCCTCTTATAAAGAGCATACTGCTTCATTTTGTTATTGTTTTAAAATACATTATAATATCTAATTTTTAACTGGTAGATTAATTTACATGTGTCGTGCTTGCTGAATGTTTGATGTTGTTACTGTCACCTTACCTTAGTACTTTATTTATATTTGTCACACCTTTTTATCCATTTCGCTTTCTCTTTTATTGTCTTTCTTTTTAAATTGTTTGAATTTTCTTTGTTTTCTTATTCCCAGTGGATTGGAAGCTGTGACAGAACCTCCTTGCTGCTCTCAAAAATGTATTAGTCTCCTCTGTTTTTTTTTTTGTTTTTGTTTTGCGCATACACTAAGCCACATTTTCCAGGACCATTTGCTGTTATACATACTGTGTGACTGAGATCTAACCAGTGGGATGTGAACAGAAGTGACTTTTACCATGTTGGGGCCAAGGCTTTTAGGGAGTGCTTGGACCTCATCCATGCCCCTTTTCACTTCTGCTCTCTGGATGCACAAGATTATAAGACCCTAATGGTTGGTGAAGCCACAAGATGGTAAGAACCCGAGTCTTTGAACGTCTGTGTAGAGGAAAACCACCTGCCAACCAAACATTAGACTGTTATGAGAATGATGTGTTAAGCCACTGAAATCTGGGGGTTTGTAACAGCAGCTAATGTTTTTCTAAACGTAGAAATTGTACACTGTTTTTATTATTTTATGGGTACCTTTGAAATTGTCCATGCATACCCAGCAGTCTAAACCTGATATTAAATGCCTCCCAAATACCATGAGGATCTTCAAATACAACTCCAGTTGCTTCTCTCCTACTTTACATGCTGCCCTTTTAAAACCCTAGACTTTATTATTGTATTATTGATTGTTTAGGTTTGCCACTATTTTACCAATTTATTTGCTTCCTTTTCCTTCTTACAACTCAGACCTGCTTTCTAGAAGTATTGTCCTTAAAGTATTCCTTTAGAAGCTCCAGTGGGCAAAATCCTGCTGGTAATAAATCCTCTCAGTTTTTATCTTTCTACACAGGTCATTATTTTTCTCTTGTTCTTGTTTTAAGTCTAGACTGATGTATTTTCTCTCAGCACTTTAAAGATATTTCCACAAACCATTGGCCTCTATTGTTTCCGTTGAAGTCTGTTTTCAGCCTAATTGTTATTTCTTTGTTAGATTCTCTTTTTTCTCTTGTAAAGTCTTCTCTTTGTCTTTGATGTTCTGCAATTTTATGATAATATGTCTAGGTGTAATTTCTTTTTATTTATTCTCTTTAGTAATCGTTTTGCTTAATATACTTATGTATACATGTGTAAAGATTTATACAAATTAGATGCTCTAAAAAAGATCATTTGATGTATTTCCATAGAGAATGCATTATTTCTAATAATGTAAATATGTTTCAAAATATACAAATCAGGATGCATGTATTAATACATATATACTATATTTAGCATAATATAAAAAGGAGCAAAAACAAATATATGTATTTTGTGGACATTCACAAATGTGTATATTTTAAAGTATACATTTATATTGACTAGTCCTATGGAAAATTACAGCATGTTAAGCATGAAGAATCTGCTGATTTAACACTCACTCTATTTGTAGACTGTTTGCAGTACAGAAGGAGAACACTAATATTAATATAACTGGGGATGTTAAAAGTATTCATTGTGCCAGTATGCTAAGAATTAGGCCTTCATTTGTGGTTTAAAGTGTTGAAAGCCACAGTAACCTGAAAACCAATTTGTGATTATGGAAAGCAAATGAAGATGGAGACAGAGGACCTTGTTTCAGATGTTTCCATAAGGCAATTTGCCTTTTTCTCCAACTCACAAATATTGCCAGAAAGCCTGGAAAATCTCATTAGATGCAATAATTTGGACCAATTGATTTTTCTTAAAGCACAATAGTATTATGAAGCCTTTACATTTCTACATTTAAAGGAGAACATTCTAATTTTGAGGGGTCACTTTGTATTTGGCAGTCTGAGCAAGTGTATGAACCACAGTTTTCTTATACAGCAAAGAAAACAGTTGAAACTTTGTGTATTTTATCTTGATCAGAGTCTTATTATAATCTGGAGTCCACTTTTAGTAGTATTTTAAAGGGATATAATATAATATTATTCTAACCAAAAAGTGCTGAAGAAATTTCATCATTTATTAGTTGTAGTAGTATCAGGTCTTTGAATTTGTGATTTTATAAAAAAAAAGTGTCAGTAAGTTTATACTTATGAAAGGGTTATTACATCATTCTGGATACAATCTGTTTTATAAGACATAAAACAACAAAGACAATTATTCTAAGGTGGGCTTTTTTTTTTTTTTTTTTTTTTGAGACAGAGTCTTGCTTTTGTCGCCCAGGCTGGAGTACAGTGGCGCAATCTTGGCTCACTGTAACGTCTGCCTCCTGGGTTCAAGCGATTCTCCTGCCTCAGACTCCTGAGTAGCTGGGATTACAGGGGCACCACCACGACTGGCTAATTTTTGTGTTTTTAGTAGAGACGGGGTTTCACAATGTTGGCCAGGCTGGTTTTTGAACTCCTGACCTCAGGTGATCCACCTGCCCTGGCCTCCCAAAGTGCTGGGATTACAGTTGTAAGCCTCTGCGCCCTGCTGGGTGGGCTTTTTTATAAGTAAAAATAAAAGTTATAGAATTGGCTGGGCGTGGTGCCTCATGTCTATAATCCTAGCACTTTGGGTGGCCGAGGCACGTGGATCACCTGAGGTCAGGAGCTCAAGAGCGGACTAGCCAACATGGTGAAACCCCATCTTTACTAAAAATACAAAAATTAGACATGGTAGCAGGCACCTGTAATCCCAGCTACTCGGGAGGCTGAGGCAGGATAATTGCTTGAACCCAGGAGGTGGAAGTTGTAGTGAGCTGAGATAGTGCCACTGCTCTCCAGCCTGGATGAAAGAGTGAGACAATGTCTCAAAAAATAATAATAATAAATTAAAGTAATAGAATTAAGGATGACCTTTTCTTTTACTTTTTTGAGTGCTTTTTTATTCATTATTTTTTGAATAGGCAAAACTAATTAACAGACTTAAAAATAGAGATTAACATGTCTTATTGGATAAAACTAAAGCAATAATAGACCTACTTCATAGATTAAGTTATAGGGTTTAAGGTGATATAGTAAAGGAACAGCTTATTAAAATGAAACACAGGGCCAGGAGCTTTCTGTAATGGTAGAGCAAGTAATTTGGATTAACATTCCTGATGAAGGAGACTAGAAAAGCAAGATAAAGTATAAAAAAGTCTGCTTGGAGGCATTGGAGAGGTTATAACATAGTAAAGAATTATGGGTCCAAAATCGGGAAGAAAGGAAGTCCAGCTTCTAATTTTCTCATGCCCTGAAATTAGATTAAGGTGATTCTACAGTACTAGTCCCACAAGATCTGGCGGGAACAAGTTTAAATTCCCTGGAAGAATATGTTAATAATATCCTAGTTCTCAAATTACTTCTACTAACAGTTTTGCAAAAGCAGTAGCACACCATAAAAAATATAGTACATCGTTACTTAACATTGTCTATAGGTTCTCAGAAACTGATTTTAAGTGAAATGACACATATAGCAGGTCCTTGAATAACATTGTTTTGTTCAATGTGTTTCATTGTAATGTTGATAAGAAAAAATTGGCTTAATTTTATGGTGTTTTACTTAAAGCCACAGTTTCCAAGAACCTGTTGATGATGTTAAGTGAGGACTTACTGTAAACACACACTTGAAGTAGGAAGAAAATATCAGCAAAAACTAGGGAAACAATAGCAATAGAAAAAAATACATTAAAGCTTCATAGATTGGCATTATAGAAATAGACTTTATAATTATTGTGTTCGCTGGGCGTGGTGGCTCACTCCTGTAATCTCAACACTTTGGGAGGCCAAAGGTGAGTGGGTCACCTGAGGTCAGGAGTTCTAGACCAGCCTGGCCAACATGGCAAAAACCTGTCTCTACTAAAAATATAAAAATTACCTGGTCATAATGGTGCACACCTGTAAACTGAACTGGGGAGGTGGAGGTTGCAGTGAGCCGAGATTGCACCACTGCACTCCAGCCTGGGCAACAAAGTGAGACTCTGTCTAAAAAAAATTAAAAGAATAAAAATAAAATAATTGTGCTTACTGTTTTCAAGCAAAGACAAAAATTCAAGAGAACTTGTGAGTATAAAAGACAACAGTGCAAATTCTAGAACTGCACATTATTATAACCAAAATAAACAACTCACTACATAGGTTTATAACAAATCAGATACAACTAAAGAAAAGATTAACACACTGAAAAAGAGCTGAAAGAAAATATGTAAAAGAAAATATGGAGAAGAAAAGGACTGGAAAATATAGAAGAAAGGTTAAGAGACCTAAAGGATATGGTACGAGATTTCTAAATACTTGTAAATGGAATCTCAGAAGTAGATGAGCACTAAAGTGGAGCACCGCAGTATTTGAATAGAAAATGGCTGGGAACTTCGTAACACTGATAAATAACTTCTATTTACAAACTCAAGAAATCCTGTGAACTCCAAGAATGATAAATAAAAAAGAAACTCATACCTAGACATATCACTGTAATGCTAATAAAAGCAGAAACAAAGATAAAATCTTGAAAGCAACCAGAGTGGGGGGAAAAAGACAAATTTTCCTAGGAGGTATAATTATAACCAGTAGTAGTAGCTGACTTCTTAGAAGAAACAGTAGCCAGCAGAAGGCAATGGAACAACATCTTTAATATCTAGAAAGTAAATAGTTGTCAACCTGGAGTTCTATACCCAACAACCATATTCTTCAAGTATGAGAGTGAAATAAAGACATTTTCAGCCAAACTGGAAAATTTTGATACCAACAAACAGACTTTAGCTAAAGGAAATGTTAAAGTATGTTATTTAGGTAGGATAAAAATTATCTCAGATGAAAGATCAAAAATGCAACTATAAATGTGACTGTGTGGAAAAATCTAAATACCTAATGACCATACAAAACAACATCAATGTCTTGTTGGGTTTTAAAATATATGTATGAGAGTTAAAACATATGATAAATAGTCTTTTGAAAAGGTGCTCAATGTCATTTGTTACAGATGAGAGACAAAACCACTATACCCACAAAGTGTGGCAGAGATGTGAGGCAGCAGGAACATTCATATGCAGCTGGTAGGGAACATGCATTGATACAATCACTTTGGGAGACTGGTACAGCAGTTTATGAAATGCATACCCTATGATCTAGCAGTTTCACTCCTTAGAATACACTTAACAGAAATGCAAACAACAGACACATTCAAGAACATTCATAATAGCATCATTCATAATAACTAACACCTGGAAAGAGCTCAAGTGTTCACCAAGATTAGATGGATAAAATGTTTTATATTTGTATAGTGGAATAGTATGCTTCAATGAAAAGTAATAAACTGACACACGTAATCATATGGATAAATTTCACAAATATAATATAGATCAAAAGAAGCCAGACACAAAAGAATACAGCCTGCATGATCCATTTAAATAACATTTTAAAAGGCAAAACAAAACCAGAGTGTCTAAGGATGCATACTTAGGCAAAAGCCATGATTGTGGTTGCATTTTGGGAAAGGGAGAGGGTAGTTACTAGTAAGGTCATAAGGCACACTTCTAGGTTCTGGCAAACTCTGTGTCTTGTCCTGGTGGTTGTTCCATGAGTGTTTCCCTTTGTGACAAATATTTGAACTGCACATCTTGGTTTTGTGCAGTTTTATATGCTTTATTTTATAGTACAAAAAGCCTAAAACAGACACTCATGCAATTTTAGTACTGTCTAGAAAAATTTTTAGATGACGACTACCTGAACTTCATACACTCTGAGTATGTGTCTCTGTCTCTGCTTTCTTAAAAAAATGTTGGGATGTTCTCTTGGTAGTTTTCCAGCATATTTCATGCTGACTACGAAGGTAGTAGGCTAGTCCCTTTTTACAAGTCTGGCACAAACATGAAAAAAAGACTCTATCCTTGAGATTGTCTTAGTACAGCTGAGAAAAGACTTTACCAAATATCTAAGGAGGGAAAAAGCAGGAAAAGAATACCAGTAACAGTAACAAAGAAACATAAACCTGAAACAGTCCCTTTTGTTCAGATTTTGAAGTTAACAGCTAATTTATTCCCAAGGCTCGTAGACTCTATCTTTTTTCATCACTGAGTGTTAACTTCTAAATAGAAAACTCATATTCAGTTGCAGTTCCCAGGCGGAGGGACCTTTCCTTCAGGTGACTGGCAGGGCTGTGTGGTGAGACCTTACCTCCTTATTATACATAGTGAGTGATGTGTTCCCTGACAGGACCTGCACTGTAATAATTACTCAGCCATTACAATAAGCCGTAGCATCCTTAGTAACGGGGTAAATGTCTATTTATTTGTCCTAGAGGGAACAATTTTGGAATGACAGTTTTAACTTGCAGACTTAATATCTGTATATACTGAAGTAAAACATAACAGCCCTGGAATAGCTGCAGGCACTTATTTATGTTTAAAAGAATAAATATCCCCCAAATAACTCTCTGGGGGTGGAGTCCTTGTGCATTGTCTGTTGGAAGCTAACACATCTGCAGCTTTTCTGCTGAAAGTTAAAATTTAAACCTAAACTTACCTGGGGGAAGGAGGAGAAAAGGAAAAGGAGCTAACATTCATTCATTCATTCACTATTTCCATAGGTTATTGGGGAGCGGATGGTGTTTGGTTACATAAGTGAGTTCTTTAGTGGTGATTTGTGAGATTTTGGACACCCATCACTTGGGCAGTATGCACTGAGCTCTATTTGTGGTCTATTATCCCTCACTCCCTTCCCACTCTTTCCCCCTGAGTCCCCAAAGTCCATTGTGTCATTCTTATGCCTTTGAATCCTCATAGCTTAGCTCCCACTTATAAGTGAGAACATACAATGTTTGGTTTTTCATTCCTGAGTTACTTCACTTAGAATAATAGTATCCAGTCCCATCCAGGTTGCTGCAAATGCCATTAATTTATTCCTTTTTATGGCTGAGTAGTATTCCATCATATATATATATCACATATATATATGATATATATATAAAAGAAACATATCACATATATGTGATATATATATAAAAGAAACATATATGTATATATATATGAAACAGCTTCTTTATCCATTTGTTGATGGCTATTTGGGTTGGTTTCACGTTTTTGCAATTGTGAATTGTGCTGCTGTAAACGTGTGTTCAAGTATCTTTTTCATATAATGACTTCTTTTCCTTTGGGTAGATACCCAGTAGTGGGATTGCTGGATCAAATGGTAATTCTACTTTTAGTTCTTTAAGGAATCTCCACGCTGTTTTCCATAGTGGTTGTACTAGTTTACATTCCCATCAGCAGTGTAGAAGTGTTCCTTGTTCACTGCAGCCATGCCAGCATCTACTATTTTTTGAGTTTTTGATTGTGGCCATTCTTGCAGGAATAAGGTGGTATCGCATTATGGTTTTCATTTGCATTTCCCTGATCATTAGTGATGTTCAGCATTTTTTTCATATGTTTGTTGGCCATTTGTATATCTTCTTTTGCAAACTGTCTATTCATGTTTGCATTTCCCTGATCATTAGTGATGTTCAGCATTTTTTTCATATGTTTGTTGGCCATTTGTATATCTTCTTTTGCGAACTGTCTATTCATGTCCTGAGCCCACTTTTTGATGAGATTGTTTTTTTCTTGTTGATTTGTTTGAGTTCATTGTAGATTCTGGATATTAGTCCTTTGTCAGATGTATAGACTGTGAAGATTTTCTCCCACTCTGTGGGTTGTCTGTTTACTCTGCTGACTGTTTCTTTTGCTGTGCAAAAGCTCTTTAGTATAATTAAGTCCCAGCTATTTAATCTTTGTTTTTATGGCATTTGCTTTTGGGTTCTTGGTCATGAAATCCTTGCCTAAGCCAGTGTCTAGAAGGGTTTTTTTTCCAGTGTTATCTTCAAGAATTTTTATAGTTTCACGTCTTAGATTTAAGTCCTTAATCCATCTTGAGTTGATTTGTGTATAAGGTGAGAGATGAGGATCCATTTTCATTCTCCTACCTGTGGCCAGCCAATTATCACAGCACCATTTGTTGAAAAAGGCTTTTTTCCCCACTTTGTTTTTGTTTGCCTTGTCGAAGATCAGTTGGCTATAAGGATTTGGGTTTATTTCTGGATTCTCTATTCTGTTCCATTGGTCTATGTGGCTATTTTTATACCAGTACCATGCTATTGTGGTGACTATGGCTTTAGTATAGTTTGAAGTCAGGTAATGTGATGCCTCCAGATTTGTTGTTTTTGCTTAGTCTTGCTTTGGCTTTATTGGTTCTTTTTTGGTTCCACATGAATTATAGAATTGTTTTTTCTAATTCCTCAAAGAATAATGGTGGTATTTTGATGGTGATTGCATTGAATTTGTAGATTGCTTTTGGCTGTATGGTCATTTTCACAATATTGATTCTACTCAGTCATGAGCATGGGATGTGTTTCCATTTGTTTGTGTCATCTATGATTTCTTTTAGCAGCGTTTTGTAGTTTCCCTGGTAGAGGTCTTTCACTTCCTTGGTTAGGTATATTCCTAAGGTTTTTTTTTTGTTTTTTTTTTTTTTCAGCTATTGTAAAAGGGATTGAGTTCTTGATTTGATTATCAGCTGGGTCGCTGTTGGTATATAGAAGAGCTACTGATTTGCGTACATTAATTTTGTATGTTGAAGAAGAGTGGTGACGGTGGGCATCCTTGTCTTGTTCCAGTTATCAGAGGGAATTATTTCAACTTTTCCCCATTTAGTATTATGTTGGCTGTGGGTTTAGCATAGATGGCTTTTATTACATTGAGGTATGTCCCTTGTAAGGCAATTTTGCCCAGAGTTTTAATCATAAAGGGATGCTGGATTTTGTCGAATGCTTTTTCTGCATCTATTGAGATGATGATGTGATTTTTGTTTTTAATTCTGTTTATGTGGTGTATCACATTTATTGACTTGTGTGTGTTAAATCATACCTGCATCCCTTTTATGAAACCCACTTGATCATGGTGGATTATCTTCTTGATATGTTGTTGGATTTGGTTAGCTAGTCCTTTGTTAAGGATTTTAGCATCTATGTTCATCAGGGATATTGGTCTGTAGTTTTCTTTTTTGGTTATATCCTTTCCTGGTTTTGGTATTAGGGTGATGCTGGCTTCATAGAATGATTTAGGGAGGGTTCCCTCTTTCTCTGTCTTGCGGAATAGTGTCAATAGGACTGGGATCAATTCTTCTTTGAATGTCTGGTAGAATTCTGCTGTGAATCCATCTGGTACTGGACTTTTTTTTTTTTTTGGTAATTTTAAAATGACCATTTCAGTCTCTCTGCTTGTTATTTGTCTGTTCAGGGTATCTAATTCTTCCTGATTAAGCTGGGAGGGTTGTATCTCTCTAGGAATTTATCCATCTCCTCTAGGTTTTCTAGTTTATGCATATAAAGGTGTTCATAGTAGCCTTGAATGATCTTTTGTATTTCTGTGTTGTCAGTTGTAATGTCTCTCGTTTTGTTTCTTATTGAGCTTATTTGGATTTTCTCTCCTTTTCTTTGTTAATCTTGCTAATGGTCTATCAATTTGATTTATCTTTTCAAAGAACCAGCTTTTTGTTTCATTTATCTTTTGTATTTTTTGTTTGTTTCAATTTCATTTACTTCTGCTCTGATCTTGGTTATTTCCTTTCTTCTGCTGGGTTCAGGTTTGGTTTGTTCTTGTTTCTCTGGTTCCTTGAGGTGTGACCTTAGAATGTCTGTGCTGTTTCAGACTTTTTGATGTAGGCGTTTAGGGCTATGAACTTTCCTCTTGGCACTGCCTTTTGCTGTGTCCCATAGGTTTTGATAGTTTGTGTCACTATTGTCACTCAGTTAGAATAATTTTTAAATTTTCATCTTGATTTCATTTTTGACCCAATGATTCAGGAGCAGGTTATTTAATTTCCATGTATTTGCATGGTTTTGAAGGTTCCTTTTGGAGTTGATTTCCAGTTTTATTCCACTGTGGTCTGAGAGAGTGCTTGATATAATTTCATTTGAAAAGGAGGTAACATTTATTGAGTGCAGTAGACTTGAGTAGCATTAGGTGCTTTACATACTTGATCTCCCTTCAGCCTTACAACCCTTGAATGAAGAAATTAAACTTCGGGGATTTGAGCAACTTGCCCAAGAGCACACAGCTAACCAGCAGTGGGTCAGAAATAGGAGCCCACGCCTGCCTGGTCCCAAAGCTTGCCTTTTCCTATGCACCCAACTTTCTCTAACAGCATAGGCCACCACTGGTTTTATTTTTAACCTGTGGTATTGCACTGATAGCCGTGGCAACAGAAACTTTATGATTTGAAAGATCTGTAGAGGAGTCCTGGGGAGAGGAAAGCAACAGTGTACCTGCTTTCTTTTCACATGTAGTTCTTTCCTGCCCTGACATGGATCTTGTTCTGGCTTTTCACCTCCAGAGCTGTGATGAGGAGTAAGAAAACTCATGCTAACTTACCATGACTTCTGCCAGTCTTGGCCCCATGTGGGACTGGTCAAAATAGAATACCAGATATTTTTTAAAAAGTGTTTTAATGGGACTAAAATAACAGCAAAATGTCAGCACGAGGTGCTGCCTGCTTTATGACATAGTTGACTAATTGCAGATAGTTTTTTCTGAATTTAAGTGTTTTGGGAAATGGTATTGTGTTTGCTTATTGTGGTAAATATTCACTTTTGCATCAACGGAAATAGAATTGTGAGAACCACAATGTGCTTCATTTTAGACATTTACAAAAGCTTCTACTTGAACTGACAAGAATCTCTTCAGAATAACTATTTAAGCCCAAACTATCTTTTTTCTACAAGAATGAGACAGTTAAATTGTATCCCTGGAAGTTTTCATTTTCTTTTTTTCTTCTTGTTGTTTTTTGCTTTTGCACTATATTTATCTTTTTGAAGAGGTTGAGGTAACTACATAATTCCATTGAAAAAGTCAGTTACAAGTGGTACATTGACAAACTATTTTCTTAGTGACGCAACCACCAAAATATTATAGAAGAGAAGAGCATGTGTTTAACACTCCTTGCTGAAAGCTTGAAGCACACACACCAAATTGATAGAGGGAGTAAGGAAGAAATTATTTTGCCAATTTTGGCCACTTCTGCATAAAGCTTTTCATTTAGAATTTATTGAACTGCCGTATACAGGTTGAAATTGTTACATAAGCCAGAAAGCTTTAAAGATTTTGAGTGTGTCGATGTTTTTACATGTGGGCTTTTTTCCTGTCAGATTTTCAGTGAATTACAATGATCACAAGTACATTTTCATTAGCTTTTATACTGTAAATAAGGGGAGGGTTTCAGAAATAATTAGAGAAAAGCAATGTATCGTTTCTTAATGGTTATAGTATTAGAGTAACAAGCTGTATACAGGGCCTTTCAGTTTTGCAGTTAGGTTTTGCTTCAACCTTCCAGCAGTCCAGGGTGCACAGAGCTGCCTGGATTTGTGGACACTATTGTTTACAGTGAGAGTGATGAAGGAAATGTAAAGATTGTGTGGTTGTTAGTATGAAGTAGGAATTTGCACTAGTACTATGTATCTTTGCTGCATTAGTATTTCACTTTAAGAATGAATGGGCCATGGGAAAGTTGTTTTTCACCAATCATGCCTTTTGGTCAAAGATTCTGTATGAGTTTCCTAGGGGTGCTGTAACAAATTACCAAAAACTTTGTAGATTAAAACAACAGAAATTTATTCTCTCTCAGTTCTGGAGGCTGGAAGTCTGAAATCAAGGTGTTAGCAGGGCCATGCACTCTCTGAAGGCTCTAGGAAGAATCCCTTCTTCTTTCTTCCTAGTTTTCGGTGGTTGCCAGCAGTCCTTGGCATTCTAGGCTTGTGCCTGCATCATTTTGTCTGCCTCTCACCACCCAGCCTTCTTCACTCTGATGTCTCTGTGTTTTCACATGGCCTTCATCAGGCATTGGATTTAGGGTCCACACAAATCCAGCATGACCTCATTTTAACTTTGCGGATTCCATCTGCGAAGACCCTAGACCCTATTTCTAATAAGGCTGCATTCTGAGGTACCAGCTAGATATGAATTTGCAGGGGGATGGACAACGTGTTGTTCAACCCAACACAAACAATATCCTCCCTGTTTGTTCCAAAGCACACTTACTTCCTTTTACTGGTAACTTTTTACATCTGACATTGGCTTGCTGAACTAATTTATAGATTGCAGTTGCCTGGTCAGATAATTTGTCTTTAATCAGACTTTTATTACTTTGTTGTTATTGGAGATTACTCTAGTGAAAAAGGGAATAAGCTTAAAAAGTTGCTTGTCAACTAACACACACACACACACACACACACACACACACACACACAGAAATTCGTTGTAAAGAAAATATACTGTAGTCTGGGCGTGATGGCTCATGCCTGTAATCCCAGCACTTTGGGAGACTGAGTCAGGATTGCTTGAGCCCAAGAGTTTGAGACTAGCTTGGGTAATATAGAGACCCCATCTCCACAAAAAGTTAGAAAATTAGCCAAGCATGGTGACGTGCATCTTAGTCTCAGCTACTCAGAAGGCTTGAGATGGGAGGATCACTTGAGCCTGGGAGGCTGCAATGAGCCAAGATTACACCACTGCGCTCTAGCCTGGGTGACACGGTGAGACCCTGTTTCAATCAGTCAGCACATACATACATATATACGTATGTACACTATATAAGCAAGCTAATTTAAATCTTTTAACCAGAAACTAGGAAAAGAGTTGCAGGTTGCTCTAATAATTTAAGAGTTAGCAAAAAGAGTATTTTTGTGTAAAATGGAAGCCTTTAGGTTTTAAAGAGACTCTTTTCTTTTTTTCTTTTTTTTTTTTTTTTTTGCGATGGAGCCTCGCTATGTCCCCAGGCTGGAGTGCAGTGGTGCCATCTTCGCTCACTGCAAGCTCCGCCTCCTGGCTTCGCACCATTCTCCTGCCTCAGCCTCCCAAGTAGCTGGGACCACAGTCATCCGCCACCACGCCCGGCTAATTTTTTTTTTTTTGTATTTTTAGTAGAGATGGGGTTTCACCGTGTTAGCCAGGATGGTCTCGATCTCCTGACCTCGTGATCTGCCCGCCTCAGCCTCCCAAAGTGCTGGGATTACAGGCATGAGCCACCACGCCCAGATCTTAATATGACTTGTAATGGGGATGGTGCTATAAACTGAACTTAAAGGAGAGATTCCTTATTGATATGATGGGAATCTCTCCTTTAAGTTCAGTTTATTTTCTTGACTTTTAATAGTCAAAATGTTTGTATCTGTAGAAATTTTATTGCTAACATTGGTATTTTCTAAAACAACATAAGTCAACTTAAAGGGTCCTTTTATAATAGTGTAATTCTATTTTTTGCACCTGAAGGAACAGGATGTTTTATAATGGAATCAGAAAGAAAATAGGGGATTTGATAGAAATAAGTGTTTTATAGTTAGTCTCTGAGAAATAATACCAGTTTTATAAAGTGGGATACCTATACTGCCCAAATAAATTCGTTTTTTTTTTAACTTTTAAGTTCATGGGTACATGTGCAGTATGTGCGGGTTTGTTACATAGGTAAACATGTGTCATGGGGTTTGTTATACAGATTATTTCATTGCCCCCAAAATTTGTTAACAATAAGTCCAGGCATTTTCCAGCTACTACTCTCCTTAAAGCTACCATACTCTCTATTTAGAAAATAGGGCAGTCATCGCTCTTGCTGGAGAAGTTATCATTCCTTTACTTGTACTAATTTTTCTATATAACCTGCAGATCTTTAAATCTTTCATCTAGGTGACAGTCTTTCCTTACTAGTCAAATAAAATGACTCCAGTCTCCATCACATGTATTTTGGGAGGTCTACTGTCCTAAGTGTTTCTGAGGATTCCTGGGGAGGAAGCAGGCAGTGGAGAGTGTATGGGTGAAGATATGTGCGAATAAGCTTATGACAGGCACTTTTCTGGTCTCTAGTCTTGGAATCCTGCCTCCCCATTTGATTCTTCATTACCCTGTGTAGTTCTTTCCACCCATGATTGCTGCCCCCTCTCGGATCTCATTGCCTCAAGCAGAGAAAATTTCCCTCTCCTTCATTTCTCAAAGCTTTATTTACCCAAAGCTGTTATTAGCACAGACTCTTCTGAAGACTGGGGAGTAAAGGAGGTGGAATTAGAACATAGTTCAAGTTCCTATGGGTCTGAGAACCTCCTCAGGCTTGTGGCTGTGACTGTAGTCAGCTCATCTCCCTCCACTCCCAACCTGAAACTACACCCACCTTCTCGGTACCCTAGGCCTTCACCTTTCTTTATCTCACTTTCCTATCCATGCCAGCTTTGTGGGTGTAGCAGTTAGTTATCCCTTTTCAACAACTAAAATACTTCCTTAAAAGAAAAGAATAATGCTCCCTGTGAGTAATGTTTTGTGGGTTTTTTGTTTGTTTGTTTGTTTTGTTTTTTCTGGGCAGCTAAAGAGATCAGCTCAGACTGCAGCTCACTTGCAAAATTTTAGAATTCTTCCCTTTTCCTTGCTACGTCTAGTATTCATCAATTGTGTGAGGCTTGTAGCGGCAGGCTATCACTGCCTCCCACCGCTGTTTCTCTCTTGGCTGTTCTCCCTGCATTCAGGTGTGGGATCCCAGATTGCAGAGGCCGTATCTGCCTTGTTCATTCATTTTATCCTCAATGTTTAGCACAGTGCTTGGCATGTGTTAGGGACCTAATAAATATTTGTGGGATGATTGAACAAAATGAAAGAACAACAGTTTTTAGGTAACTATCTTAATATATAGGGAAGGAAATCTTGACACTCCTATTAAACCTTGTCCTTTTCCACTGGAAACTCCATTCTAGGAAGCAGATAACCCCTGATCACACTTGCAGGACGTCTGGAATGAGGAGGCTTTTATCCTCGTGGTCCTGTAACTTCACTATTTGAAAACTAAGGTGAGGGACCTAGAGTTGGAGTCAGGAAATAAAACTGTTTATCTCACAGACAATCCCTTGCAAGTGTAATCTTGCCCACTGCTGTCCGTTTTCTACTGCTTAGTCCAGTTTAGGTTTAGGTGATGCTAATCAAGATATGATTTAGATTGTACACCCTAGAGTGCAGACTTTGTTTTGGCATATTCTATTCTTAGCCAGTGTGCAAAAAATAAATAAATAAATACCCCAAAACAAAACTTTCTTACCTCAGATAATTAGGAAGTCAGGAATCTTTTCTCTACCAGCCTTCCTCATCCTGTGATAGGCATCTCCTTTTTAGTGGCTCATAGTTAATTAGTGGTCTCCGTGGATTGAATTTAAAGGTCCTTAGGTTTAGCTCCCTTCAGAATACTATTACATTGTTAAATTTGGCTCAAAAGGAAAGGAATAGCTATCCTCCTGTGAGACTCAGGGAAGTGAAGGAGCTTGCAATGAAGTGAAGCCACCTGGATGCAAGCCCGGGTCTGACTGACTTCACAGCCCATGTTGGTTACATGTGCTTCATGGCCCTGCCATCTGGCTTTCTAGAATCTTCAAGTGTGGCAGCTGAGATCTATTTGGATGTGTGCACGTGTGATGTGCTCTGGTATTGCTGATAAAGCTAAAAACACCTTAAAATTTAGAGGTGAAAAAGCACATTGGCCAAAGCAGTCAGTAGATAATTTGTTCTGAAAATGTAGACATCCCGCAAGAGATCTCCTGCCATACCAAATGGATTTCAGAAGTAGGGGATGTCGGTTCACAGTAAGCCTGCCGGTGGGAGTGCCCTGAGGTCTGGTACCTTCAGAGCAGTCCATGCATTCATGTGAGTGAATTTGCATTAGTCCTCAAAGATTGTTTGTGAACACCTTCCAGCCTCCTTACTGCTACATCCCAGGTAACAGATTTAGGCAAAAGAATGACATAAGCTATTACTGCTTTAAAAAACAAACAAAACTTCCTGTTAGCCCTGCTCATGGAGACAGTCTGTCAGCTTTATCTTTGTAGTCTCATAAACTTCATGATTTTATAGAAATAAAAAGTCTCTTTCCTACATTTCTAGTATTTTAGCAAAGGCTTCCAACAAGCAGTCGTGTCCTAACACATTTGCTTCTTGTTGACTTTTTTTTTCCAGTTTTTTTTTTTTTTTAAAGAGACAGCATCTCACTCTGTTGCTCAGGCTGCAGTGCAGTGGCACAGCCATAGCTCACTATAGCATGGAACTCCTAGGCTCAAGCAGTCCTCCCACCACAGTCCCTCAAGTAGCTGAGACAACAGTTGTACACCACCACACCCAGCTAATTAAAAAAAAAATTGTTTTGGCTGGGCATGGTGGCTCACGTCTGTAATCCCAGCACTTTGGGAAGCTGAGGCAGGTGGATCACCTGAGGTTAGGAGTTCGAGACCAGCCTGGCCAACATGGTGAAACCCTGTCTCTACTAAAAATACAAAAATTAGCTGGGCATGGTGGCAAGCGCTTGTAATCCCAGCTACTCGGGAGGCTGAGCCAGGAGAATCACTTGAACCCGGGAGGCGGAGGTTGCAGTGAGCCAGGATCACGCCATTGAACTCCAGCCTGGGGACAAGAGCGAGACTTTGTCTGAGACGAAGTCTTGCTCTGTTGCCCAGGCTAGAGGGCAGTGATGCAATCTCGGCTCATTGCAACCTCTGCCTCCTGGGTTCAAGCAATCTCCCAGCCTCAGCCTCCCTAGTAGTTGAGATTACAGGTGCCTTCCACCATGCCTGGCTAATTTTTGTAGTAGAGATGGAGTTTCGCCATGTTGGCGAGGCTGGTCTCGAACTCCTGACCTCAGGTGATCCTCCCACCTTAGACTCCCAAACTGCTGGGATTACAGGCATGAACCACCATGCCCGCACCCCGCCCCAACTCCCTGCCCTGCTATGTTGCTCAGCCGGGTCTCAAACCCCTAGCCTCAAGCAGTCCTTCCACTTCAGTCTTCCTTTAGTAGTTTTGGGAAGTCTTCAACTTCAGTAGTTTTGGCAAAACTAAAACTACTAAAAACCACCTTTCTCCTTTTTTTTTTGGTTGGAAGAAAGCAGTTCTTTACCTACTAACGTATCTATTTTGTGGTGTAATCTCTTCAAGGAAACAGAGTAAATTATTCTCATATCTGGATAGTCAGTGTATCGTTCTTTACACTTGAACACTTTGCCTCCTGTAAGTTTTCTTGCGATAAAGCCTGCTATGAAGAGAGGGAAGAAAGGAGAGGGGAATCATTAACAGTGAAACCAGCCATATTTGCCGTAAGCCTTTTATAAGTCATATTAGAGCAAGGTTGGATCTGAAATGCCCAAATTAGTCTGTGATAGAGACTAATAAAATGTCTCTTTTACTTTAGTCTGTAGAAGTTGGTTTATGTTACCTTAGTTTCTATACCCTCAAAACCTTCATCATAATATTTGTAAGAAGTTTAAAATTTTCTAGGCAATTAAGAAATTAAGAATGCTTTGAAAAGAAAAAATATATTGGCATTCTTAATTAATTATATAAGTGCTGAAACACATGAATTGTATTACACTTTGTTATCATACACAAGCAACTGCTCAGTGATTTTTGGGTCACCCTCCTTTGTGAGTGTATTCTACCTGATTCGCATATAAAAGTCAGCTATTTTTAGCAAATCAGTTGCAGTAATGTATTATCTTTTCATTTATAGAGTAAAACACAAATAACTTTAAAATTATTAATTTGATTGCCTTGAATCAAGGATATGTGGTCTAAGTATGGCAACTGCATATTTGGATCTTCTGGAATAGTCCCCATTTCAAATATTCTATTCCATTCTTCCACTTAAGTCACAAAATCTCCATTTATTTCTGCAACAAAAATTGAGTGCCTACTATGTGCTGGGCATAGCTCCAGACCCTGAAGATACAGCAGTAAATAAAACAAATATGGTTTCTCTCTTCATTTTGGTGGGAGAGACAAATAAAAACTCAAAGAGGTGTCTAATAGAATATCATATGTTAGATGGATATGTGATGGACTGTAAGGACTATGAAGAGAAATAAAGCAGGATAAGGGGATTTACATAGTGGTGGGCACATAAATAACAGAACATTTTTGTCAGGCCAGTATCCACTCTTCTCTGGCATCATAATCTTAGAAGAGTTCCAAAGGAGTAAAGGAGATAATGGATATTAACAATTGGGCAAGATAAGGAATTAAATTGACATGAATGTATTAATTATCCACATAAAGTAGATGAAGGAGTGTTGGGAGGATTTTTACACACTCAGGTATCATCATCATGATGCCTCAGATTTTGGGGACCTGAAAGATTTTATTAACCTTCAGGAGTGAGGACTTAAAAGGCTTTCCCAGGGCTGGCGCGGTGGCTCACGCCTGTAATCCTAGCACTTTGGGAGGCTGAGGCGGGTGGATCATGAGGTCAGGAGATCGAGACCATCCTGGCCAACATGGTGAAACCCCGTCTCTACAAAAAATACAAAAATTAGCCGGGTATGGTGGCATGAGCCTGTAGTCCCAGCTAGTCAGGAGGCTGAGGCAGGAGAATCGCTTGAACCTGGAAGGCGGAGGTTGCAGTGAATTGAGGTGGCACCACTGCACTCCAGCCTGGGCAACAGAGCAAGACTCTGTCTCAAAAAAAAAAAAAAAAAAAAAAAAAAGGCTTTCCCAAGGTGAGTGTTGGCTAAAAGAATTTTGGGTATGAGACATCAGATCAGGAGGAATGAGAAGCTGAGGTACCAAATAAGGGAGGAGAAAAACAGGATAAATTACACAGAAAGGCTATTATTTTCAGCACGGCTCACTGTATAGTATGTCTAAGAACATTCGAATTTTATATGTGGTTTTTCTGTGTCTGGGTTAGGCTACATTTCAGATTTCATCTATTTTACTAAGAAAAGAATACAGCATCCTCTGGTCCCTAGAGTGAATTTGTGAGTAAAGAGAAAAGAAAGGGTTGCTGGCAGGTGAAACCCTTCAAACCCTTCGTCTGGCTAGTGCTGAGAATGCTAATAGGTGCTCAAGATTTCTAAGGATATTTAACAATATTTTCTTATTTGTTTATGTTAGAGTTAAAAAGCCTAAAGAATAAGTGTCTAAAAGTGGTGGGTTTACTTTTTTTGTTGTTTATATTGAAGTTTATGAAGTTGAAGAATAAGTGAGTTTGTTTCAAGTACACAGTAATCTGATATAAATATAATTTTTTTAACGATTTCACAGTGTCTATGAAGTGCTTTTACTGAATATTATTTACTTAAGTAGGCAACAACCAAAGACCAAACCAATTAAATAAAAACAAAAAACAAGCGGGTAGGGGAACCCCAAGAACCCAAATGCTGGATAGGCCAGACTCCCCTTGTTTACTCTGCGTTAGTCTGCATACTAAACGGCCATCTCTTTTCTTTCCCCACTTTTGCTTTGAAGACCAGCACAGATGTAGCTGGTGAGGGGCAATTCACTAGAGTAGTTAAAATTCCTCCGGTTGTGGCAGTGTGTTAAGCTGCAGTGTTATTATTGTAACTGGCTAATTATGTAATGTCAACAATTCAATGAGGTGGAGGATCAGTATTTATACAAGCGGGACTTGGAACACGAGTCCTCAGACTCTCCGGTTTGGGTGCATTTTTCTGTACAGGTTTTCAGTTTAACTCTTCTTTTTCTTTTCTATACCTCTTTATTCTTCGTGGGTAATCCCTTTTCAAGTTGGGACATACTGTATTAGAAATTGGAAAGGAAAGAATCAGTTAAAGCCTGGGTTGCGTTTTGCTGCATTTGTTTCTTTAGCCTTTGCTGTCACGCAGATGGTCTGGCTTTGGCTGTTCAGCACTGGAACTACAAGTTTTTTCTTTTGTTTCTGCTTACGTCCCCATGCAGTGGATGTGGCCAAAGTTTATGCAGGTTTCTTTAGCATTACATCTAAGATGTTTGATATATTCACACCTTCCTCCAAGAAAGCTTGTTGCAGAATGGAAATCTAAGGGATTTGCGTTCACACCATCCACCATGATTACCAAGGCTTCTGGTATGACTTAGTGGGTGGAATATGTCTTAGGAAAAAAAATACATAATTCTGACAAGATGCTTTTTGAAAAGTCCAACCAGCTGTTTCAAGTAGAGCACTGCAAAATTTATTCAAAGTAAATTTTGTTTCACTTGGAAGCAAATGTAGTTCAAAGAATGAGCTAAAATAAACAGTGAAATTGAACTTACTCAAAGTTTGTGCAGTGTTGTCTTTGCGTGGGGCTCTCAGGAGCCTTCTTTTCTGTTTTCAAGCTGTGCACCATTCTACTGAAGTTATCCGTATATAACCTGAAGAGAGTGGGAAGTTCTTCAGAGAGGTATGATACAAGGCTATGTCTGTTGCTGGTATTGGTTACTATGTCTGGTATTGAACCTCAGACTGGCCAAAGGATGAGAATTTCGGATATTGGTTCATATGGTTGTATTAGTTTTCGCTTGCTGCTGTAACAGATTACAACAAATTCAATGGCTTAAAACTACACAGTAATTTTATTAACTTATACTTTTGTAGGTCAGAAGTCTGACACAGGTCTCCCTGGGCCAAAATCAAGGTGTAGGCAGGGCTATGTTACTTTTTGGTGGCTCTAAGGACAAAATGTTTCCTTATTTACATTTTTATCTAGAAGAAATATTCTTTGGCTTGTGGTCCTCTCCTTTTGTCTTCAAAGCCAGCAAAGTTGCATCTCTGTGACCATTCTCCCTTAGTCATGTTACCCTCTGACTCTCAACCCATCTGGGAAAGTTCCCTGATTTAATGGCCCTTGTGATTACAGTAAGCCCACCTGGATAAGCCAGGATAATCTTTCCATCTGTAAAATCCCTTTTGCCATGTAAGGCAACAGATTCATGGGGTTCAGGGATTGGGGTGTGGTCTACTTTGGGGGCCATTATTATGCCTAGCACACATGGGTAGGGTCTACTATGCAATGTATTTTTCCCTGGACTTCCAGCATTTGGCAGGAGTTTTACATTTGTATTAAGCTATCAGTGAAAAATAAGTAACTTGATATTACCTAAAACTCTTCCATACTACAAAGCAATTTTCAAGAGTACAACCCATTTTGGGGGAGAGCAGTTTGTGTTGATCTGGATCTAATGGATTGTGCATCTAAGAATGGGAAAAGACTGAGACATTAGGGAATAGCAAAGAAACACAAATTTATTGCATACATGGTCTAGGCCTGATTGGACTGGTTTTACATTCAGGAGAGAAAGGCCTAAATCCCATAAATTTTGGCGCCTGAGATCCCAGTTTATACCTCATCTAACCTGTTTTGGGACAGTGCGTTTGCATTTTCATCACCTTCAGACTCCTCTTGCCCCCACAGTATGTCAGAACCAAAGTACCTGTGTTCCAGAGCCCTGTCCACCCAGGTCTGGGCCCAAGTCTTGGCTTTGCTGCTAACCAGCTGTGTGACTTTTGGGCATTGAATGTACTTCCTCGTCCTGATGTGAGGAAGTTGGGCTAAATAATTCTTAAGGTTTTTTAGCCCCAAATCCCTGTGATTCTGTGCCTCAAAACATAACAATGCTTATTTTTTAAAATAAACATAGTTGCTTATTAAAAAAAAAATTTTGTTGTTATTTGTTTACTTTTTTGAGACAGAGTCTCACTCTGTCTCCCAGGCTGGAGCATGCTGGTGCAATCTCGGCTCACTGCAAACTCCGCCTCCTGGGTTCAAGCGATTCTTCTGCCTCAGCCTCTTGAGTAGTTGGGGTTACAGATGCCCACCACCATGCCCGGCTAATTTTTGTATTTTTAGTAGAGACAGGGTTTCACCATGTTGGCCAGGCTCGTCTCAAACTCCTCACCCCAAACGATCCACTCACCTCAGACTTCCAAAGGCATGAGCCACCGTGCCCAACCAAAAAAAGTTCTTTTTTACTCTCAAGGATCTTGCCTGAGAGAACCAAGGCCTCTAACTATCACATATATGAGGTGCATATATATGTGTATGTATAACGTGAGCATATATATATATATTATATACATACACATATGTAAGGTTTTCATTCAAATATACAGGAAACTATATCTGTTACCTACATATAAGATCTTTCCTCTATCTTTTAACCTCTAAACTTTATGGAAACTTGTTTACATATATGTAAGCAACTTGAAAGCATTATAGATATTTAAAAACATTTGAATGGTTTATTTTTAAATAGTATATCAGACAGTTAACACATAGTTGAAATGTGCCTAATTATAAAACTAACATCTAACATAGTTCTTTTAGACTAATTCTTTCAGTGATGTGGACATACAGAATTGATTACGAATGTTCTTTCATGTGTATTTAATATATTTTTATTGCATTTGCAAATTTATTGTGTGCTCATTAAAATCAGTGTGGGGATAATTTCAATGCTTACTTTTATAATAGCTCTTTGTTTCTGTTCTTGCAAGTATTGGCGTTTGCTTATTTGTCTTCTTATTTAATTAGAGAATGAAAAATGTCCCCTTTGGTACAAGTGGGTGATTATAAAGATTCTCTGGTGTACAAGCTGAGGAAGTCTTTAGAAAAATGATCTATGTTTTCTGAAAAATTTGAAATTGAAGGGCAGAAAGATAAGCAAAACCATAATGACAGGTATTCTTCTGTTTACCAGGCAGCTGTGTGTGCAGGGTTGACATAGGATGCCATACCATCCCTTATTTGCTTTGTAATAATTGAATTACATATAAGTGCTGTACTTAAAGATGGCTTATTATCCATCAAATATAAGTAACCAACAGTGCTTTGAAGAGTCGTAGGCTGGGGGAGGTGGCTTACATCTGTAATCCCAGCACCAAAATCCCAGCCTCCTAAAGAATGCCAAGGTAGGAGGATCACTGGAGGCCAGGAGTTCAAGACCAACCCGGGCAACATAGCGAAACCCTATCTTTACAACAACAACAACAACAACAACAGAAATTAACCAGGCACGGTAACATGCACCTTTAATCCTAGCTACCATGCCCAGCACAAGTGGTTTTAATCAAGGAACTATATAAATTGGCCAGGTACAGTGGCTCATGCCTGTATCCCAGCACTTTGGGAGGCTGAGGCGGGTGGATTGCCTGAGGCAGGGAGTTCGAGACCAGCCTAGCCAACATGTAAAACCCTGTCTCTACTAAAAATATGAAAAATTAGCCAGGCATGGTGGTGCATGCCTGTAATCTCAGCTACTTGGGAGGCTGAGGCAGGAGAATCGCTTGAACGTGGGAAACTGAGGTTGCAGTGAGCCGAGATTAGGCCAGTGCACTCCAACCTGGGTGACAGAGTGAGACTCTGTCTCAAAAAAAAACAAACAAAACCCTCAACATTTATGTTCATCTTAGTAAATATTAATATTGGTTTTGTTCAGTTAAAATTAATATTTGTTTTGTTCAGTTAAAATTGATCACCCATGAAAATATTCTAAAATCATATTTCTGTTATTGAACATGTAAGGTAGCTAGCATGACTTACAGGTTTGTGTCACTGGCAAATTAAATATGCCCTAATGTACCGTCATTCAAATTATTGATGAAAATGCTACATATTCCAAAGGATGGACAGTCCCAGAGCTTGGGGGGCACATGACAGATCCATCCAGGCTGCTCCCCATTGACTTGTTTATTCCTTTCACCAGTGTCTTAGGGATCTTGGGCTGCTAGGACAAAATACCTGACTGGGGAGTATAAACAACAGAGATTTATTTCTCACAGTTCTGGACGCTGGAAAGTCCAAGCTCAAGGAGCTGGCAGAATCTGTTCTTGGTGAAGGTTCTCATCCTGGCTTGCCACCTTCTTACTGTGTGCTCCATGGCCTTTCCTTGGTGTGTGCATGTGGACAGAGAGGAAGAGAAAGGAATCTCTCTTGTGTCTTTTCTTACAAAGGCAGCAATCCCATCATGGGACCTCCACCCCATGACCTCATCCCCCGTGGTTCCACTCTCATACTAACCAAACCTAATTACCTTCCAAAGGTCCCACCTCCAAATACTCTCGCACTGGTTAGGGTTTCAATTTATGAATTGGGGGATGGGGGGAGAGGGAAGATACAAATAGTGCAAAATGCATTAAGTGCATACAACTTGCCCCAGGTATGGATATAGGCCTGTGATTCTCTGTTGAACAAGACAGTTTTTTTAGAGCTTATGGTCTAGTGGTTTTGGGTGGGTCGGTGCCTAGTCATGATAAATGTCATGAAGAAAATGAGCAGGGTAGAAATTTCAGGGTGAGAAAGTTGTGTTGGGTGCTGGTTGGGTTGAGGCTGTTGTGGGATAATCAGGGAAGCCTTCTGAGATGACATTAGAGCAGAGACCTGAATGATGATTAGGAATAAGCCTGTAAAGAATATTCTAAGCAGAAGGAAAAGTAAGAGAAGGATCCTGAGGCAGGGAAGAGCCTGGAGTGGTCAAGAAGCAACAACAAGGCCAGTGTAGCAGGAGTAGGAGGTAGGGATGGGAGAAGAATTGGAGAGGGACCCAGAGAGGTTAGCCGGGACCAGATGATAGAAAGCCTTGGGAGCCACAGGAAGGAGTTTGTATTTCAAGTGGGAGGGAAAGCCGTTCTGAGGTTAACAGGCAAGACTGTGGATAATAGGTGCTAGGGTGTTAATAGTGGCAATACAGATGGTGTTGATCTGGCTTGGGCTGGTAGCAGTAGAAATTGTCAGAAGTGGACTGACTGGGGGTTGTTCTGAAGTCAAAGCTGGCAGACTTGCTGATGCATTAAGTGGATGTGCAATGTGAAAGAATGGGAACGGAGGCATCATGGTGAAGCCCAGTCTTTTGGCCCAAGCAACGAGGTGAACAGTGGGCTATTTACCGACATTGGGGAAAACTGGTAGAGGATCAGGTTTTGATGGGGGTAGGTGGAAACCAAGAGGTCTGTTTTGGACACGTTGATTTGTGGATGCCTATTAGATATTCAACAGGAGATGTGAAGTAGGCCCTTGGTGCGCAGGGGAGAGGTTATAGCTGAGGTTAGATCTGGGAGACATCGTTGTGTAGATCCACAGTTCTTAGCGCTTTATATGAGAGTCACTAAGGAGCTTTTAAAAATCCATATGCTTCTGACCCAGCCCCAGAGATTTTTATTTAATTGGTTTGGGGTGGGGCTTTAGAAAACTTTAAAAGAAGAAGAAAAAATGACTCCCTAGTTGATCCTAATATGCAGTCAGGGTTGAGAATGGCTTGTGTAAATGGTTTTAAAAGAAGGAAATAGATGAGATCATCTTGGGAGTAAATTTAGTTAGAAAAGAGCAAATGTCAGAAGATGGAGCAATTGAGAAAGAAAAACACCCAAAGGAGATTGGGAAGGAGATTGATACTGGATTCCCCTTTTACTCAAAGTGTGGCTCCCTGGGCAGCATCAGTATCACCTGAGACTGTTAGAAATGCAGTCTCTCTTGCCCCACCCAGAGGTACTGAATCAGACTATGTATGCATTTAACAGGAACTCCAGGTGATTCGTGCCCTCATTAAAGCTTGAAAAGCACCAGTTTTGGCCTGGCACGATGGCTCACGCCAATAATCCCTGCACTTTGGGAGACTGAGGCGGGAGGATTGCTTGAGTCTTAAGAATTTGAGAGCAGCCTAGGCAACATAGAGAGACCCTACCCCTACAAAACATACAAAAATTAGCCAGGTGTGCTGGTACGTGCCTGTAGTCACAGCTTTCGAGGGGCTGAAGAGAGAGGATCACTTCAGCCCGGAGGTCGGGGCTGCAGTGAGCCATGATTGCGCCACTGCACTCTAGCCTGGGTGACAGAGTGAGACCCTGTCTCAAGAAAAGCATTGGTTTTTATTGTGTTATCAGGATGGGGCTGCTTCAGGTATGAATTCAGTCACCATATATATATATAACTCAGGAAATTACAATTGAAGAACTAGCATTAGCCGTATCCTTAAAGTCAGGTATTTGGTAGTGGTGGTGTGTGGGTAGGGTGATCTTATTTTTCTAAAAGACTTGGTGAGAAAGAGGGTAATAGCCATATTCTTTTAAACATTTAAAAATCTTGTCTCTGATTAATGAAGTTTTCATAACCAAGGTTCTAAGACATGGCCAACTTGCTACCCCTCCTCTTTAAAAGTAGCTTATTAAAAAAAACGGTAGCTTGTAAATGGTTAGATAGTGGTTTCCACATATTTCACAAGCTCAATAAGCTAACCCCTCTCAAATTAAGGGAAGGTATTTAGGCTTTTATTGTTTTCTCCAGAGCTAACATGTGTAACCCTCCAGACCCCAGGATCTACAGCGCCTCAGGATCACCAGCTCCTCAGACACAAACACTTAAGGTGAAATCATACTAATTGAATCACAAGGTCTTGCAGAAGCAGGGAGCATGATTGTAGTGACAATTTATATCTTGTTTTTCATTTCCTCAATCACTGGACTTACTGTGTTCTTTTGCTACTTTTTCTTTTTTTTAATCCCAGAAAAAACTTAGCACAGCAAGCTTGTATTTATTATAAGACATACAGTCTGAATAACAAGGGGGCACGGTGGGAGTTTTACTAATGTCGTATTAATATTTTGTTAAGGTGCCTGAGTCAATTATTTGGTGCAACTGAATATCTTAATCAGGAATGGTCAGGAGCAAGTAGGAGTGGGACTAGGTGGATGAGCAGGGACAATAGTAAGGGTCCATCTAGATTTGCTTCTTTTCTTTTAAAAGTTGATCTACTATGTGGTTGGCGAAGAAAAATACAGAAGGCTTCAATTGCATTTATAATGCTTTATTTCTCAAGTCAGTTTGTGGATACAGTGGATTATCTTTTTTATTATTACTCCTCTTTGTATATCTTAATTATTTAGTAAACAAGATACTCTATAGCAAGTGTATTAGAATTTCACACACTTTTTCTTACACATTTTAGTTTTAGAGTAATACCTGTTCATGATAGAAAATACATAACCTCACAGAAGATTCTAAAATAGAGAGCAAGAGTGTCCCTCTCTCTTCTCTCCTACCCTAGTCCTGCTTTCCAGGGGTAAGTGCTATTACTGTTTTCTATTCTTTAGTTCTACTGGTTACCATTACATCCCACCTTCTTCGCTTGCTTTGTTCTAGCCACGCTGGCAGCCAATTGGTGGGTCTTTCTCTCCCAGCCCAAATGTCAGTCAAATGTCAGTCTCCTCTGGCAACACCCTCACCCCTGCCAGCAAACAATACCTTAGCAACCATCTAGGCATCCCTCAATCTAATCAAGTTGACACCTAATGTGAACCATAATAGTTCACCCCTTGTCAACTTAGCCCCATACACATCTCCTTAAATCATACTTAATCTCCAAATAAAAACAATAAGGTCATAATTACACCTAACATAATACAACTATATTTTGTACAACTGAAAATGCCCTAATCCTTAACCTAAATGCTATTATATAAAGTTAATGACATTTAAATGCTGATATGAAGTCAATAAATCTCATGTTACATGATAAAGGAAGAAGAAAGGAAGTAAAACGAAGATATTTTCTGAGTACAGGTATATCCATGTACAGGCATATTCTTAAAATAAGGAGGAATTACTCATGATAGTACAGTCCTCCTTTCTGTAACTGGACACATGGTTTTAGCCGGTATTGATAACTGCCTTCTTCTACTACTCATTCTGTATTCCCTTTGCCTTCAGCAAGCAGCTGAGCTGGTCGTGGCTTTTTACCTGGTGGGGTGACCCAAGCCTTCAATAATGTGTTTTCAGCTCTTGCTTTCTTAGGCTCATACAGTATCAATTTCAGAGTGGAAAATTTAGAGTACTTCTACCTCCCACCTTCCTTTAAGCCTAACTCTTGGTTTTAGTTCAGTGTATTGTTATTTTGATATTGTCAGAGTTTATAACATTCTATTCTGTAGCTGTAATTAATTCCCCAAGTCCCATAAAAATAGCATTTGCAGTATTATGATTATATAAACATGATTCACTGCAGTGCGGATGGAGAAGAAGCAGATGTAACCTTTTCACCAGACCCTGCCCCACCTCTAGATCCAGTGGATCTTTTTAAAATTTCATTTTCTTCATCTCTTCTAGATCATATTGAGCCATCCACATTTCTTGTATCACATTTCATTTCTCTAGGAGTCTTCTGTGGTTTTTTGTGAGGGGAATATTGTAGGCTGGGAGATACTTCCTTGCATAATTGTTATAGTTTTCACTTGAAAGGCACAGGTAATAAAGTTTCTGAGATTTGGGGTGTTCAAAAATAATCAGTATTTTGTTCAGACACATATTTAACAGTTTAGCTGGCCAAGTTCTTCTAAATCATGCTCCCTTAGAAATGTAAAGCCTTTTTTCTGCTGTCTACTTTTCTCCTATATTACTATCAATAAGTCATATTCTACTTACATTCCAGTACCAGGTAAACTCCTCTGACCCAAATCTTTTAGAATTTTTCGCTTATCTTTGGAGTTTTGAATTGTAATGAGATGTGCCTGAATACGGTCTGTTTCCCCCTCATTAATCTGCTTAGCACTTAATGAGACTGTTCTGAGATCTTGGGTGTGTTAAAAGAGAAACAAATTAAACTCAACATAATTTAATTGAGCAAAGAACAATTCAGTTCCCCCAACCATAATAGGTTCAGAGCAACTCTGGTGCTGCTGTGTGGTCAGAGAGGATTCATGGACAGAAATCCTCTCTGATTCACAGAAAACAGAAGTGAGGTACAGAAACAACCTGATTGGTTACACCGTGGTGTTTGCATCATTTGAACCCAGTTTGAACAATTGGCTGCCTGCGATTGGCCAGAACTCTGATTCCTGCAAGAGTAGGTTACAGTTTGTTTACAAATCCGGTTAGGTTATACTTCACTATGTGTGGAGAAACCTTTAGGTCAAACTTAAATATAGGGAAGTAGCTTTAGCCTAAAATTAAGTTTAAAGACAAGTGTTTTTAGTTCAGGAAAATTTCCTTCAATTACTGTATTTCTTTTACAGTTCTCCTCCTTATTGTCACTTTCTTCTTTGTAACACTCACTTTAGATAAATATTAGATCTTTTTAGAGCTGTTTTCTGTATCTCTGAACCCTTGTGTCATTTTTCAGCTCTTCTTTTCCAGATGAGACACATGCTCTGATGGTAAAAGTTGTATTTCAGACAGATCAGACAGATTAGATCAGACAGGTGATGTGATGATAAAAGTTGTATTTCAGGAAGATGAATCTGGCAGATCTATATAGGATGGAATGAAGGAAGAAGCAGCAGAAAAGTAGTCATCTAATGAGCTGATTCTTTGCTGTGTGTTGCGCCCCCAGGATATGAAGATGAATGAGCTCCAGCCCTGCCCTCACATAGCTCACAGCCTGGTGAACATGTAAAATTAGTTGCTTTGCCTAAAAAAAATTTAGTTAAACAATTTTCAAAAAGCATATGTTTTAATATATTGGCAAGATGTTTAAAAATAGTAATTTAGTCTGTTGCCATGACCAAAAGTATTCCGATTATTAATTTTCTCATCTTAAATTTTTCGTTAGTAGGAATACAGCTAGCATGATCTGTTACCTTCTTATGCAGTATACACGAAATGCTTAACAAAAGTAGTCTCAGGTGCACGCATGGGCTCTTGCTTGATTTTCTTTGCTATTTATTTAATCACCTAGAAACAGAAAAAAATGTGTCATTTTAATATAAATGGTTCATTTTGGTTGAAAACACCTGTAATTCATATTCTACTATTTATTTATTTAGAACAAAATAACATTTGGGTCTGGGCTTGCTGCAACTGGCTTAGTAAACCATTTCCCTTTAAGTTGCTCTCATTTCTTATTTTTGGTGATCAGTATATTTGAATTGGAAGACTTTTTTTTTTTTAAGGAAGCCTCAATAAAACTGCCCATTAATCTATCTATTGATAAAATTGTTCATTGCAAATGGATATTACTTTTTCCAGTAGCATTTCTTGCACAGTCGAATAATGGAGAAATTAGAGCATAAAGGCAATTAGGATCTTCTAGTAACACTCATTTTAGTACCACAGAATATTTACAAAGTATTTTTAAAGCCTCATTTCCAATGGACCGAGCTATTCAGGAGGCTAAGACAGGAGGATTGCTTGAGCCCAGGAGGTCGAGGCTTCAGTGAGCCCTGATCACACCACGGCATTCCAGCCTGGTTGACAGAGTAAGACCCTGTCTCAAAAGAAAAAGTGAAAAATAACAGTAAATTTTGATTAAATAAAAAATTTTTAAGTGGTCCAAAGATCTTCCTTCCTTCTCTCACCTTTAAACAAAACCAGTTTTCCATGGATGTCTGAGTTTTTATTTTTTATTTTTTGTTAATTTTTTGAAACAGTGTCTTGCTGTGTTGCCCAGGCTGGAGTGCAGTGGTGCAGTCTCAGCTCACTGCAACCTCCGCCTCCCGGGTTCAAGTGATTGTCCTGCCTCAGCCTCCCAAGTAGCTGGGACTACAGGTATGCACCACCACACCTGGCTAACTTTTTAATTTTTAGTAGAGACAGGGTTTTGCCATGTTGGCCAGGCTGGTCTTGAACTCCTGACCTCATATGATCCGCCTGCCTCAGCCTCCCAAAGTGCTGGGATTACAGGTGTGAGCTGCTGCACCCGGTCTCTTGTTATTTTTTTAATGAAAAGACTTAATTATGTTTTAAAGACTTTGAGCCTACCCTATAGGGTTCACAGGATTGGTTCTATATCCTTGTAATAAGTTTATTTCAAAGTAAGAAGATATTTTCCTGAAGTAATTGTTTAATCCTTGCTATATAAACTTCACATTTAATTGGCTAGAAGAATGCTCCTTTGAAGAACAGTAACAGTAATACGCACATATTATGTATTACTCTCTACAGCAAAAATAAGAAGATAAAAGGCAGCTTGGTTTGACCACAGCTGAGCTTGTTTCTGCTTTTCCTAATGACATTGTAGAAGGTCATGACAGACTTTGGAGTATTGAAGCTGGCTTGATTTGATTTCTGTAGGCGAATTCATATTCTCATTTCATTTTCTTTCCAAATGTCTCCTCCCTGCTCACTCTCTCATACCTCATCACTATCATTATTATTGAGATTCCACCCCTAAGAAACAAAGGACAAAATCATCAAGAATAAACTTTTTCTCTCAGATGATTTGATTGCCAAAGAAATCATAGATTACTAGAGATCATCAGTCATAGTCTGTCCCTTTGCCTTTGGGCAGAACCAAACGTGAGACTGTTCATTTTTTCAAAGTCTCCAGTGAAAGATATCATAATCCACTGCAATATTTAACAACCCTCTCTGTCAGGAAATTCCTTTATCCAACTTAAATAATGCATGCATGAGTTTAAGCCTGTATTTTTTTATTCAGCGAGTTCCAATCAGACTTACTCTCTTTGTGTAAGACCTTTTCATGGTATTTGAAGACTTATTCTAGAATAATACTGCTGTACTAATACATCTCAGTTTCTACAGCTTTTCTGTCAATATTTTCCAACACTTTTATCATCTTTATCTCTCTCTACTGAATATGCCAAACTTCTCTGTTCCTTTTGTTTATGGGATTCAGAATGTATCCTGGACATCTAGTGAGAGACTGACTGGTGCTAATAAGGTCAGATTCTAGGAGTGACAGTACATTATGTACAATCATTTCTGTTCTGTAATTTCCTTTTGGAAAAGTAGACATCTTTATGTGCATTAATCTCCATACCTCTGAATTTCAGATTTCTTGTTTTTCTCATTTTGCCATTCTCTTGAAAGCCAGTGTGGCTTGTTACTCATTGTGATACTTTTGCTTTTGTTTTTGTTTTTAGAGGTGAGGTCTCACTCTGTTGCCCAGGCTGGACTGCAGTGACGCAATCATAGCTCATTGCAACCTGGAGTTCCTGGGCTCAAGTGATCCTTCTACCTTAGCCTCCTGAGTAGCTGGGACTATAGGCCTGTCCCACCATGCCCAGCTAATTTATTTTTAATTTTATTTAGAGACAGGGACTCACTATTTTGTCTAGGCTGATCTTGAACTCCCAGCCTCAAGATATCCTACCACCTTGGCCTTCCAGTGTTACCTTAATATCCTTTGGTATTGAGGTAAAATTTGTATGTGTGAATTACAGTTCTTAAGTGTACGATCTAGTAGGTTTTGATACCTTTCTACACCAGGATAACTAACACCTCCGTCAAGATACAGAATATATTTATAGTCTCAGAAATTTCCCTCACACCCTCTTTCACTCATTTGCCCACCTCCTATGGGCAACTACTGTGATTTTTACCACAAGAGATTCGTTTCACCTATTTTTGAATATTTTATAAATGTAATCATATAGTATTTTTTTTTACTCACATGTGTCAGTAATTCATTTTTTGAAATAGTTAAACAGGATTCCATTTATTCCCATGTTGATGGACATCTGGATTGTTTTCAGTGTTTGGTATTATAAATAGTGCTGTGATGTGCATTTTTGTACAAATCTGGGTGTGGATGTATGTTTTCGTTTATCTTGGGTTAATACCTAAGAGAGGTAGATTGAAGAGTAAATGTACATATAACTTTATAAGAATTTTTCAATCAGTATTAGACCCCCACTAGCAATCTATGTAAATTCTAGTTGCTCCACATTTTTTAGAAAATTTTCTGTTGTCAGTCTTTAAATTTTAATCATTCTAATGAACGCATTATAATATATCATTTTGGTTTTATTTTGCAGTTGCCTGATGGTGTTGAGTGCCCTTCCATGGCTATACAAACATCTTCTTTTCAAGATGTGTATTCACATCTTTTGCTTGTTTTTATTTTTTAATGTTATCAGTTACTTAATTAGGTTCTTAAGAAATTTAGAGCACCACTTTGTGAGGTTAAATTTTATTTGTCAGGGCAAACACAGATTATAGGTAGCCCTGGAGCTGAGGAATGGCTTTGATTTTTGTTAAAATTTGAGTCCACAGCTTTCTGATCACCCTTGCACTGGTCATTTCTCTTTTTCTGTGTCGAAGATATCACCTTCTTGATATCTGGGCTTCTGCAGCTGCCTCTTCTTGAAGTAAGCAACAGTAAGATGTTTTGAGATTTTTACATTGCTGATACCAATTTTGGTTGAGGTGGCAATGACAAATTTCTGGTGTGTTCTTCTAGAGGAACTCAATTGAGGACCAGAGGTCCAGTCACAAGTAACAAGCCGGTAGCCAGCTGCTTCGGGAAAACCATTCTCTTGCCTCTGTGACACCTAGAGAGGATGATCAGAATGGTCCCTGGGGTGATGCTGGCTCGCAGTTTGTCACATGCTGACTGAAGGTTTTTGTTGTGGCTCAGCAGCTTTTGAGACACATCTTCAGTAGGATAATATCTAGGCATTTTGTGAAGTTTAACCACCTAGGTTACCACCATTCTTCTCACCACCAACTGGTTTTGTAACAGTTGCAAGAACTTTCTCCTTCTTTTTCTTTTCAACCTTGGATTTATTGGCTGAGTACTTCCTCTTGTACATGGCACTTCTGGAATATATAGCAGATGAGGAATATCTGCCAATTCCTCTAATAAGGATAGGATTTTGGCCACAGTGGAGCTTCTCCTTCTTGGGGCTTTTAGCCTTGAAATTACCCGTTTTCACCTTACCACCAGCATCAGCCTTCGTGGCTTCGGGTTCCTTCTCTTTAGTATCCAGCTTCTCAATTTTTTCACCGCCATCTGGCAAGATGGGAAAGAACTTTTGCCTGTTTTTAAATCAAATTGTTGGTTAGTAGGAGTCATTTTAATTCTGGATTTGAGTCCTTTATTATATATATATATATTTCCCAATCTGTGGTTTACATTTTTATTTTCTTCATGTCTTTTGTTGTTGAACCTAATTTTTCAATTTCGATACAGTCAAATTTGTCAGCTTATGGTTAATTTAGGCTTTTTTTCCCTCCCTACACATCACTAAGGTAATTTCTTGTTTCCCCTATAAAACTTACAGTTTTAGCTTTTACATTTGAGTCTGGGATTCATCTTAAATTAATTTTTGTATATAGTGTGAGGTAGGGGCTCAAGATTCATCCCCATCTATTCCCCATGGGCTTCTAATTGTTCTGAAATCATCTTTTGAAAAGACTTTATTTTTCTCAGTTGAATTGCCTTGACGCTTTTGTCTAGTTGTTTATATGTGTGTAGGTCTATTTCAATATTGCTTTAATTCTGAAACTATGAACTATCTTTTACATTTAACCTTATGTTTAAATTATATGAGCATCCTCTCTCCAAGGTATTAATGTAAACACTGGACAAAACTAAAAATAGGCAATTGAATTTCACTGAGGCCTTACCTGACTCCCCCCCGCCCCCCTGCTTTTTTTCTCTGAGACAGAGTCTTGCTCTGTCACCTAGGCTGGAGTGCAGTGGCACAATATTGGACTACAGGCACGTGCCACCATACCTTGCTAGTTTTTTGTTTTTTTAGTTTTTTAAGAGATGGGGTTTCACCAGATCACCCAGACTAGTTGTGAACCCCTGGCTTCAATTGATCTGCCTGCCTTAGCCTCCCAAAGTGCTGGGTTTGCAGGCATGAGCCACTGCATGTGGCTGTTACCCAACCTCTTTAATACTAAAACATGTTCTCAACACACCCCTCTCGACCTTTGTGTTTCTGAATCTCCCTACTTTCCTGGATTTCTGTAGGATTAGATAAGATGCAAGCAGAATTCCTGGTACATGATCATTCCTCCCTATTTAGCTCTACACCCCAGGGTCAGGTTGGAGGCCTAGGGCAGGGCAGTGGCAAGAGAAGGGCAGATTCTTTGCCGGGAATCTGTTTTTCAAATAGGTAGAAACTTGACCTTTTCCCAGGAAATAGTCCCCATCCTGTGATGAGTCTTCAAGATGGTAACTCAAGTTACTGCAGACAATCTTCCCAGTAAATATTCCTGCTCTCTGCAAAATACTATTGTAATTATTAAACATGTGATGAAACAGAAAACTAATATTCAGGGCAATGAGTGACACAAACTTCTTGCATTTTACTTGAGTGACTGCATTCTCAATAGCTATCTTCACTTGGAGAAATTCATAAAATTTGTTTTCTTTAATGATTTATCTGTGAGTTGGGTACTAAGGCCATCCAAGAGAAATGCCATATCAACTGCATGACTGTTTCCTCCTAACCACCAAATGAGTTTATAAGGAAAATATTTATTTGCTGTAGTTTGCTGCATAATTTGTTTCACATTTTTCAAATGCCAGCCATTTGCTTAGTATAAGACACTCAACTGCCCATTTCCAGAACGGACTATGTTTTAGTTCTAGTGTCTAGAACACAGTGAAGTTGATACCAATTTGCAGTGCCTGCTCATGTTTCCCCAGGTTTTTCTGTAGCACCTTAGCATGCCCCAGGTTTCCCAGCAGCCTAGGAAATGGTAATAAAAATGTCTCCTTCAGTATTTCTGTACCTCCCATGTCTCAGAATCAAGTGCCCACCACCTGCTGTGTACTTGGGAGGACAGTTTCAAAAAGATGGATTAGCAATCTACCATTCATGAGGAGTTCCCAGAGACACATAAATACGTGTTTGTATATATTTTGCAATTTGTGTAAAACTGTTGAGCCTGTCAGTAGAATCATCTTTTTAGTTGCTTTTCCTTTAGATGTGTTCTTTTTCCACTTAACCTATCCACACCTTACCACTCAGTCCACTAGAGATAACTTTTGTTCTTTCATTAATTTATTCAGCAAGAAGTTTTTCACAGACACTGAGGTAGGTACTCATGATACAAAGATGCATAACACATAGTCCCAGGTCTCCAGGAGGTTACAGTCTAGCAGGAAGAAATAGGTTATAAACTGAGTAAGATAAGGGCCATGATAACAGTATTCATAAGGCACTCTAGGTGTACATAAAAAGAGCAGCACCTTCTCTAGACTTGGGTAGAGGAAGGTTGGGAGAAGCTTCCCCAAGGAGGCAATGCCTGGGCTGGGTCCTGATGGACAAGTAGTGGCTGTCACATCCGGGAAATAGAGACTGTCCTATTGACCCACACAGGAATCAGATCATTGATCTTGGCCTTATTTACACCTGATTCCAAACAACAAAAGCAGTCATCCTAGACAGACATAAAAATCCAAGTGAAAGAAATGCTGCATAATTATCAGGCACATGATACATATACAAAGTGGGGAGGTGGAGGGAGAAATGGACTGTTCTCGATGAATTTTGGTGGAGGAGAGATGGCATGTATGAAGTTGGAGGTGATGACAGCAGACTGGTTTGCTTGCTGAGGGTGGAAAATATGAGGTGGAACAGACAATCCAAATGGAGGGCCATAAAACTCATGATTTAGACCATTAATGTGATTTAAGAGGTAATTGGGAACTGTCTCCAGATTGTAAAGACATAGGTGATGTGGACAAAACCGTGTTTCAGGAATTATCCTTGTTACTGTGGTTATAGTTTGCTGGTTTTCGTCCAACCTCTCTAGTTTCCTATATCTCTCTTTTTTCTGCCTCCTAAATATAGGTATTTACTAAGCAATGCCCCTTAGCCCACTTTTCCTGCAACATTGCCTTTTAAACATGCCCCTGAGTGCCCCCTCAGGTTCTCCTGTACTTGTAGGAGAGGAAAATCCAGGAGGTGGGACAAATGTATTTCAGTTTGTTTTCTGTATTTTAGTTTCTAGAAAAAAACATTTAATGAAGAGTCTAATAGCATTTTTTCGTTTTGAAATTTGGAAAACTGTTGTTCATTTTTTTTTTTCTGGGTGTTTGAATATACTCTTGACTTCAGCTAAATTCATTATGCAAATGATTAATGATGAGAGTACAGCCCAGGGAAATTGGTAAGAAAGCTACTTTATCTACTTTCCTTTATCTCTAGTTTTTTTTTTTTTCTCTCCCTCTACCTTGCCCCTGAAACCATTAATGCCCCCCGCAAAACAGCAAGGCTGCTGGAGACTATAATTGACTGATTGCTGTTTGGTCAAGAGCTGGGTTAGACACTCCATTAGCGATGGTGGATTGGATTGCAGGAGCTGGGTAAGGAGAAGATGGAGGGTGTGGAGCCCACAGATGAGCGTGAGCAGGGCAGCAGACAGCACAGAGTGTGTGCTGAGGAGCCACCAAGCGCTAAAAAAGCCCAAAGGCTGGCCTTGGTCAGCCCACATTCTTGAGCTGGTATGGAACTTGAACCAGGTCTGGAATAAGGAGGGAGGCTGGCTGGCTGCAGAGTCTACTTCTGGAGAAAGCTGGAGAAAATGAGCATGCAAGAAAAGGGGACACTGGAATAGTAGAATAAGGGCAAAAAGAAGACATGTGAATGAAGAAACACGTTTTGTCTTAATTTCTGTTTATTTGCAGCTGCCATCCGTAAAGTGCTGGTAGATTTGATTAAAGTTAGTATGATTAGAAAATTTTATGTAGTGAATTTGGGGTAGGTGGGAGGTAGAAGATTAAGAAAATGATTGTCAGATAAAAATTCCCCAGCACAGTGCTTTCCAGAAATAAATGTTAAAGGAAAGAACAAATGAAAGATGGACTATTGTGGAATTATGGGATTCTCAGTCCCTTCTGATGTCACTTTGGAAAAATAAAACTTTTAATATTCGTCTTGGCTGTCATTGAAGTTGAAACATTAGTAGTGATGGCCAAATCATATTTGAGTGATTATCTGATGTAGATATCTTGAGAACAATACTTAGGAGTTATTAACTGTTAAAGAATCAATATTTTCATGAAATGCTGTTATTATATCTTGACAGATATTTTACTTTGTAGGGAAAAGCCAACATGTTTTTCGTTATACAAAAGACATTCTATTTTTTTTTACTTTTTTTTCTGAGACGGAGTCTCACTCTGTTGCCCAGGCTGGAGTGCAGTGGCGCCATCTTGGCTCACTGCAACCTCTGCCTACTGCCTCAGCCTCCCAAGTAGTTGGGACTGTAGGTGCACCACCACCGTGCTAATTTTTGTACTTTTTATAGAGTTGAGTTTTGCCATGTCATCCAGGCTGGTCTTGAACTCCCTAGACTCAAGTGATCCGCCTGTCTCAGCCTCCCAAAGTGCTGGGATTACAGGTGTGAGCTACCGTGCCTGGCCCAAAAGACATTTTAAAAAAATTGTTTCTTCCACCCATTTTTCTACTTCTTACTCTGTGTGGTACTTTCTATTACTATGATTTCTTTGTGCCTCAGTTCTTTCTGGAAAGTTTCTGAAAGTCAAGTTAAAATCAGCCAGCATTGATGCCAATTTAGATATAACTGAGTTATTAAACTATACACATTTTATAGCTGTTGCCACTACAAGAGTGTCTTCTAGATTTTCTTTTTAGGAGGTCATTGAATCTTTTTTACTTTATGGAGCAGTAAGAAATGCATGAAGGAATTTGAATTTAGAGAGGCTGTCTTGCACGTACATCTAGGCATTGGCATTTAGAGTCTATAAAATAAATTGGCAGTGAATGTTTTATTTACCTGTTAGAATCTCAGCTAGTTCATCAAGTAGCATTTTGCCAGATGTATTGGAATACAGCTGATGGTATGGAAATGGAAGTCTAAAGCATTTAATCAAAAATATTTATAGGCAGATCACATGAGGATTTTAATATCTTAAAAGACAACCTGTATGTATGATTTGGAAACAAAAATTATTTGAAATGTAAAGCTGGCCCACTATCATACTTATTTTTTTAAATGAACAATATAGTAGATGTTTATCAAAATGTGTTTAGATGCAGAATTACTGTAACAGTTTGCCTGTCTAAATTGCCAAGCTTTTTGATAAAGCTGGCAGTGTGAATGATAGCCGCAAACCCAAGGTTAGACTGCAGAGTCGGTTTCTCTTTGGCTTTCTCTCCTTTTAAGCGTCCCTTTCATGTGTAGCCAAGTGAAAGTCTCCAAGTGAAATGTAAGCTCTGTGGATCCTTGGGGGCCTTGGCCTGATGAGAGGATACAGAAGAAAAGCAGCAGTTTGGAAAGCCTGCAGAAGGCTTGGAGGGCAGAGGGCCCAGTGATGACATGACTCTCAGACCTTTCGAAGGAGATGAATGAGAGGGCAGTGCCTCCATGGGCTCCAGACATATTTTATCCACAGAGTAGTCCTAGGCTATCAAACCAATTGTTTTGGCTTTATCTTTCAGATGTTGCAAAAGGAAAATGTGTTCTTTTATTGCTTTTCCAAGTCGTTTAACCGTTTATCCTTAATCATCTGCAGTCTGTGTGGGAATAAGTCTTTCAAAGATCACTGAACTTTGCTTGATTTAAAATCAGAGTAGAATTCATTTTATTTAATGTGGGAAGCCTTCTTTTTAGAAACTTGACCCAAACTGGCTTTCTAGCCTCGTAGAATTTAATTGAAAAAGAATACCATAGAAAAACACAGCCAGATGCACAAATGTTTGTTCATGGGTTAGATTGTCATAAGCTTTATGATTCTTTGTGGTTACTGATCATTGAAACAATTTTAGCAGTCAAGACTTAGCAAGTTGGGATGAATTAATGAATTTTCAGTTGCATCACGGAAACGTAACCCTAGGCTAACCATAATGTATATCACTGTTATCATAGTAAGCTTTCTCCTTGCCACTGGTCTATTTAGAATCCTTGATGATTTTAGGAACATGTAATAGATTTGTTTTGTGGAAAAGTTAATAAGTCCATTAGGCCACTGGTGTGTGGAAGTGATCTGTAAAGAAATAAATTCCTTCAGTTCCCACATCAGCATATCACAAAAAACCATATTGTGGGTCGTTTGGAATTTTACAGATCTCTTCAAGGAGCAGTTCAGAATGGTTTCTAAGAGTGCTAAATCTGTATCTTGGTGCATGGGTTTGGCTGGCATGGATTTGGACAGAGTGGGCCAAACAGAGCTAATTGAGGTAGGGAGAAAAACAGGCCATAATGGTGAATAGAGTTATTTGTCACCGAGTTTGTAATGGGATTTTCAATTAATTCATGCAGGCTTCCAATGCCTTACATTAGCCCTGTCAAGATGAACTACAGCCACATCTAAAATGCCATCCCCTATTAAACGGTGCATGTCAGTGAATTTGTAATTTCTTCTGTTCAACCAGAAGATGAATGGATTCTACTCAGAAAACAAATGTGTGCTTCAGAAATGCACATTTCAAAATCCTGAACACTTCCTAGGAGGAACATTCTTTGCATTGTTATACAGTGAATATGTATTAAAAATGTAATTGCTATGTGAATTCATCTAAAAGGGAAAGCATCCAGCTGTGGAGAGACAAATGCATTGTCAGGTGCCCCATTTCACTGGTAAAGAGGCTTTTTACACTGGGTAATGATGACGATGATGACAATGATGATGGTTCACACATGTAGCATGTACTGCCTGCTGGGTCATTTAAGGTGTGGCTTATATATATGAATTCACTAAATCCTCACAACAGCCCAAATGAAGAAAGAGGCACAGCGAGTTAACCTGCCCCAAATCACAGAGCTAGTAAATGGGATTCACATCCTGCAATCTGGCTCTGGAGTTTGTGCTTCCAGCCAATACCCTATACTGCCTGATCAGAGTCTCTTTAGCTATTGTACAAGAGATTTAGTACAGTACTTGCCAGTTCTCTCTCTTTCTCTCTCTCTGTCGATTGCTGTGTTTTACTATTATTTCCTCAAACCTATTTTTGGAAATATTGTTAAGCTGTGATAACTAGCCTTGAAGAAATACATAATATAGTGGAGAATATAATGAGGCATCTGTGAGGGTAGAGAAAAATTAGAATTCTTCTTTCCCCAGAGTTGGACACTAATGTAATGTGACCAGAGTACACAGCGTTGTGAATGACCACAGTTCTTGGTGGGCATTTCCTTTCTGGGCACAGCAGAATTGCTTACAAGATTAGGTCAAGGCAGAGTAACAGGAGTGACGCCATTGGAGGCCAGATCTTAAGACAGAGTCTGAAAGTCAGAGGTCACAGGAGGGTGTCATTACTCTGGAAGGCTCAACCCCTGTCTTCCCAGGACATTGGCCTCTCAGGGAAGTTCTAATTAACCAACTACAACATCACATGGACTAAGCCAAGGCAAGATGATTGCCAATAGCATTTTGAGAGCAATAATTAATATTCCTAAACAAATGTTTAGCAAAACAAATTTGGCTTATAGGTAGTCCAGACTCTAAGTCTCTAAGTAGAAACCAAACTAATTTTTGAAAATTGTGTTATGAAGTTCTGTTGCCATCAAGGGTATAAAACTTTGATCCACTTTTTACGGGTCGGGGGGCAGACAATGATATAAGTAATGCTAACTATATTGCTCTACTTCATTGGAAATATTAAACTTAAAAAATATTCAACTAGTTGAGGCCTGTGCTTTGCACATAGCTCTCTGCCTGCCTGCCCACTTCACGTCCATTTTCCACACTACTGCCAGACTGATCTGTCTGGCACATAGGACCTAAGTCTGTTTGTGCATTAAACATGGAAATGACTTACCATTACCAGAAGAACGCAGCAATAAAAACTCTTTCATATGTTATACAAGACCCTCAATAAACTGGCCTCTGCCTACCTCTCCTTTATGTTCCATAATTCTTATCTAGGAATACTGCATTCTTTATGCTCCCCAGTCCTGCTGCACATGTGACTTCTTACCTCCAGGTCTTTGCTGGTGCTGACCCCTCTGCCTGGAATGCCCTTACTGTTCTCTTTCATTCATTCACTCCAACCTTGACAACTAATTCCTGTGCATCCTTTAAGACTTGGCTCATGTGTCACTTCCTCCAGAAAGTGTTTCATTTTCCTACTCACCAAACACGAGAGACCTATGTTTTTTGTCCCCATAAATGGTGTGCATATCTTTATCATTACATTTATTACACTGTATTGTAGTTATTACTAATATCCTTTAAGAAAAGAACTGTCTTATTCTTCTTTAAGTCATCAGCACTTGCACATTGCGTGGTAAAAAGTAAAAGCTTGCGCTGGGTGCGATGGCTCATGCCTATAATCCCAGCACTTTGGGAGGCCAAGGTGGGTGGATCATTTGAGGTCAGGAGTTTGAGACCAGCCTGGCCAACATGGCGAGACCCCATCTCTACTTAAAAATACAAAAATGAGCCAGGCATAGTGGTGCTTGCCTGCAATCCCAGCTACTTGGGAGGCTGAAGCGTTAAAATCACTCAACCCGGGAGGCAGAGGTTGCAGTGAGCCGAGATTGCACCACTGCACTCCAGCCTGGGCAACAGAGCAAGACTCCGTCTTAAAAAAAAAAAAGAAAAAAAAAGTAAAAGCTTGATAAATGTTTTCTGGAAGAGTGAATAAATAAATAAAGACTCCAAAAGCAGGAGCCCTGTAATCTTGTTCAGGGAATTATTATAGACATGTTGGATTTGCCACTTATCTCCTGAATCAACGATACGCAACAGCGCTCAGAGAGGCCAAAGATCTTAAAGTGACAACTGATGCTCAAGATTGGGCACCCCCAATGCCGTTGAAAAGTATCATATTAATCAGTTGATGATTAAATTGCACTGGGGTTTATGTACACAATTTTAAACTTGTCATTTAAAACAGTAATGCAATGCAGGAACATTAAATTCCTCATCTCTTAGCTTATCAGCCTAACAATGTGCTCTCTTCCAGGAAAGAGCAAAGTTGAATGATCTTAGGCTGTAAAAGACCACGTGTCTATACACTTACAGATTATAAACTTGGGGATGGCAGGTACTGTGACTGTTCACTCACTGCTGTATCCAGGAGTAGACCCTCATTAAATACTCGTTGAGCTCATGAAAGAGTAAGACCTACTGCCCACATTAAAAGCAATATCAGGAAGAGATTTGCCTAAAAGCCGAACTCTGATTTTTATCAACCAAGCTTAAAAGCGGTTTAGTAAATTAATAAATTTGGTTTAAATTTTTCCCCTCAGTATCTATCATTTCTCCTCAGTGTTTATCATTTATCCTGATGAATAAAGTAGTTAATGTAGGAAGTTAAGCTTGTTTTTTATGAGTTCTTGAGAGGCAGACCTGGCAGTCATGCTTTCATATACTGATAACCTCAAAGAAACAAGGCAAAACACCCACCAAGTTAAACTTAAGAATAGAAGCCTAAATCATGGCTGGTGCATGGGTGTCGTACTGTTCTTATGTCACTATGGACAATTGTTTTGTGTTTTCTATTTATTGGTAACACATATATATTGTTTTTGTGTGAGATTTTCTTCAAGGGTTACAGTGTGGATTTGACCTTGACTTTAAAACAATGACAACGCAGTTGTATTTTCAGAGACATTTTAGGACCATTATTTTATTAAAATTCGTCCCTCTTTTTTTTTAAAGGGTATACCTCAGTTACCATGTGCCAAAGCATTATACAACTACGAAGGAAAAGAGCCTGGAGACCTTAAATTCAGCAAAGGTGACATCATCATTTTGCGAAGACAAGTGGATGAAAATTGGTACCATGGGGAAGTCAATGGAATCCATGGCTTTTTCCCCACCAACTTTGTGCAGATTATTAAACCGTTACCTCAGCCCCCACCTCAGTGCAAAGCACTTTATGACTTTGAAGTGAAAGACAAGGAAGCAGACAAAGATTGCCTTCCATTTGCAAAGGTAAAGGTAGAATGCGCTTGTTTTCTGTTTGCTAGCTCTACCTCTGTACCCAGATACATAGAAATATAGCTCGTGTTGCCTTTTGCAAAAAAAATACAAGGTTTGTGTGAACTACTCACTATGCTTCTGAAAATGCCTAGAAGCAGTCTTTAAGTCACAAGGAAGGTAATTTTATGCACAGACTTCTTATATGAAAGATTATCTTGGTTGATGCTCTATGTGGTATCATTTTCATATTTAGAGTCTGAATTTATTTCTAAGCCACTTTAAAGGGTGTATGCACCACTCAGGGATTTTAAAGTACTGAATTATGAATAACCAAATGAAATGTCATTACTTTCATATTTTATATGTAAAATTCTTTGCCTAAAAGCATACAGGAATATATCTGCCGAATTGATAAAATGGTTTGGAGTTTTAAGCAGAATATTGTGATTTTTGTGGAGAAAAGCGGTAGGATGTACATTTGAGTAGGCATTTGGTTTATTTTCAGAAAATGAGGAGCATCTGAGAATCAATCTAAAACAGAAACTCAGGAGGCTAGGGTAGGTATCATTTGAGGTTGCAATTTGTAGATCTTAAGAGTTAGCAGCCAGCTCCCTTGCATAGGAGTTCATAGCTTTGTAACAGTTGGAAAGGACACCAGGTGGGCTGGTAGCTACCGTTTAATTCATGAAAACTTTTAATCCATGTACTAAAGATATGTCATAGCATTTTTATTCATGTACTCTTTAAAACATGAGTCTCTTTATTGAAAAGGAAAATTAAATGACAAGCTTAATGGTACAGCTTAATGATCAGGTAGATTAATGATTTGCTGTTTCTTCAGGATGATGTTCTGACTGTGATCCGAAGAGTGGATGAAAACTGGGCTGAAGGAATGCTGGCAGACAAAATAGGAATATTTCCAATTTCATATGTTGAGGTAAATTAATCTGTAGAAACTTGAACTGTGTTAATATTCAGCTTACTAAATAAATCTTGATTATGCAATTTGAGTATTAAGAAGTCCTCACAACAAAAAGCACCAGGAATGCCCTGTTACAGATCACTGGACAGATCAGGAAGAATTCCTCCATCCTATCCAACAATTATTGAAGACAATGAGATACTTGAAACTGTTTACTTTTTCTCCCTGCTAAAAGCATTCCTATGTCTTGTTAAATGTCACTGTATGCTTATTGTCAGTCACCTACACTATTTCCTGTTTATTCCATTTGCTGGCTTTGGTGGGAGTAGAAAGTTGATAAAGTTCTTAAGTAAGATGGACAAAAGTTTATTTGTTTATTTTTTACTTACTTCTTTGGTTACTTGCTGCATCAGCAGAACCAGAATAGTGATTTGCAAAGTAGGGCTTCAATAAACATTTGTTAAATAAGTCAATGAATCTTCCTCCATCCCATCCCAGCAACTACTTAGCCCCCTTTCCCTTTTTAAATCAGCTTTGCTTGGAAAGCTTGTGGCCAAGCTTGACATAGTAAAGTCTTTTTAGAGAGTATGTGTAGTCACATAGTTGTATTACTTTAAAGAATACTACAAGCTGAACATAAAGGAGTTACAATTCATAGTAGATTTTCATTACATCATATATCATAAACTAAATGTCCTTTGGGAATAAGAATTTCTTGCTGAAAATAAAATCGAAGGCATTTTCAAAGAATGAAGCGTGGCCCAGACAACCATTCAAGGTTAGTTGAGGCCATGGAAGGCTTCTGGTAAGAAGTGAGGTCTTAGTAGATATCTGTGTGATGGATAAATAAGGGTTAACCAAGAGACATGGAAAAGGTGTATTTTATGGCAGGACATCCAGACAGGGAGACCAGCATGTTCAAAAGCCAAAAAGTAAGAGAGAGCACAAGATTATTTGGGGAATTGAAAGTAATCCGGTTGTTTAAAATATCAAAGCACATATCTTAAGCATGTAAAACTGAAAAACCACTGTCACTTATTTTGCAGTCTTTTTATCTGAGGCATTTGTTTTGGCATGATCTTGAAAACTAAAATGACAAACTGTATCATTGTAGCCAGCACTCAATTTCCTCCATGGAGAGTGAGATTGCCAACGTTTTCATAAAAAATCAATTTGACTACTGTATATCCATGGGAAAGTAATTCAAACCATGTATGAGTCTTGAATTTTATCCATACTCTTCAGATGTTCCTGTTTATTGAAATATTTTTTTCCTCCTTTGAAAGCAAACAACAGAAAAAAACCAAACAACCCTTAACTCACAGGCGGTCCTTCCTGTACATTATGTATATATTCTAACTGTGGGTAATGGAAAACTACAAGCACTTCCAAGCATTTGAATAGTTACACTGAAGAGCATGGGTAAGCACAGGATTAGTAATGAAAGCCTGTCTTTACTTTTTAGGTATTATCAATATTACATGCTGATACTTGGTTTGTGATGCATGAAAAGGGATTACTATATTTTTGTTATTGGGCGAGTGTAGAATTGTGCAGATAGGCATAAAAGATCCACCCATGGCAAATCCAGAGTCACCTCAAGTCACTTGACTCATCAGGATTATTTACTCTGACTTAAGTTGGAAAGATAAACTTCTGCCCAAGTAGAAAGTATTTTCATTCTGCTTCTTTTCTTTCAAATGAGCATTTTCCTCACTTGAACCAGAATCTTGCCATTTGAGATGTGGTAAACAAGTTGTCTATCTTTAGGAGCCTATGAACATTTCTTTGATGTCAAGCCATCAGATTGAACTTCCTGGTAGGGAGCAGAGAATCTAGGGATTAGTGACACCTGGTTTAGCCCTTAGGGGAATAAAGTGGAGGCAGACTTCAATCGCAACCTGCTGAAATTCAACTATTTCAGTAATGTCGATTGTCTTACAGGGCATTCTTAGCTGTGGTAAAGCAAACTATAGGAATAAAAACTGGGGCTTTTTCTTAAGTAATGGTCTTTCTCTAGCTCTGTAAACCTATTCATATTTGCCCCACTTCAGGGGCCAGACAATCCCAGTATAAAAACAGGCTGCATCACAAAAATTGGTAAATAATTCTCTTATATCTTATAAATAGACATTTAAGTCTCCATCAGTGTTAGGTATTTTGCTTTTTTTGGACAGTCCTGCCAAAAACTGTTATCTCCTAGAAGTTTTGAGAAGATTGAATGAGATGATGTATCTCCAAGGGTCTGACACCACTATGTCTTATGCATAGTGGTTTAGAGCTCAGATTAGACTATCACGCAGAGGGTACCAGAGCATGGTAATAATCAAATAAAAGAACCTAACTACCATGTGTAATGAGAGAAGCTGAAACTCCCCCTCAACTCCTGCTGGCCGACTTAGGTAATGGATATGCCCAAGGAACTCGCCTATGGCAGAAAGTCTGCACGGGATGGGCCTTGGGGTAGGATTGTGGACCTGGAGTAGAATCTCTGGGTCAGAGGTTCAGATGTGGAGCTGTGGAATTAGGAGGGAAGGTAAACTGTAAGGAGCTGAGCACTGGAGGTGGGTAAAGAGAGGATTGAGGTGGTGAGAAATGCTACTGGAATAGTTTGCCCTCCCTTCCTGTCCTCAACTATCCTTTTCTTCCTCAACATCCTGTGACTGTGGACTGTGATCTCCACGTGCACTGGAGTAAGGTGATAAAATAGCGATGGTGGTACAGTGACTTGCAAACAAATCTCCTTTTTTATTTTTTGAGATAGAGTTTCGCTCTTGTTGCGCATGCTGGAGTGCAATGGCACGATCTTGGCTCACTACAACCTCTGCCTTCCGGGTTCAAGCAATTCTCTTGCGTCAGCCTCCCAAGTAGCTGGGATTACAGACATGCACCACCACGCCCGGCTAATTTTGTGTTTTTAGTAGAGACGGGGTTTCACCATGTTGGTCAGGCTGGTCTCGAACTCCTGACCTTAGGTGATCTGCCTGCCTCTGCCTCCCAAAGTGCTGGGATTACAAGCGTGAGCCACCGCACCCAGCCACATCTCCTTTTAATAATGCAAAACACTTTGCTTATTAAAGTAGAACACAAAATTTTTCAAGGCTGGTTGGGAGAAGTGAGTAGGGGAAAGAATGGCTATATAAATGGCCCTGGATTCTTTGCCTTGGAGTCCTTGTTGAGCTCTTAAGATAAGGGTAAGGGTTCTCTTGCTTTGATCACATTCACCCTTTCCCTCCGGAGATTCTTTCAGACCTCTCTTTGGTTGAGCCTTAGAGGTTATGGGTTCTATTCAATTTAGACAGGCCCTTTCTTCACTTGTGTAAGCTGGAAAATAGTAAAGGTTAAAAGCAGTTCTTGAAGACACCATGCCATGATATAAAAGGTATATTTTTTAAGGACTGAATACAGTTTTAAAAAAACAGATTTTTAATCTGCTTCTTTGTTCAAAAACACTAGTTTTCTGTAAAATAGAAGGAAAGATTTTTAACCCTATTAATTTGGAGCTGACTCATTCATTCAAGTTTGGATGACATGATTCTTAAGCAAGCAAAAAATATGAATGAAATAAGTGCTGAATATGGAATTTTGGATGCTTCCCAAACATAATTGTGTATTGTAGGCTTACGGTGAACTATAAATTTTTATTAAGTTTCTCATTTTATTTTGATTCCTAGTCATTTGTTTGAAATATCGCCCACTCAGTTTTTCAACACCAAAAAAGTTATTTAGCAACTTGCTCCTCTGCTGTAGATGATAAAAGGTAATGTGCAGAAGGCCTGAAGTTGGAGTGGCCTCATAGACAACTATTCTTACTCAGTAGTTACTGCTAGAAACAAGGGCTACATTTCTCATTTGTTTAGATCTCGTGTCAGCTGTCACTTCCTCTGACAGACTTTCTCTCACCTCATCTAAGGGAGTGCCTCCTCTTCACTTGTTGTACCCCAAACACATACTGGTGCCATAGTGGGAGAAAGCTTGGACTCTGGAGCCAGATGGCCAGGATTCCAATCTTGACTCTACTACCAATTATCTAAGTGACTTTGGGCCTGGCTCTTCATTTGTAAAATAATAAGTTCCAGTGATACTTTAGAATAGTGCCTGGTACCAGCAAGAGCAATGTCAGTGATGGCTGTGATTATTATCACCATTGTTATTATTATCCCTAGAAATTATTAACCCTTTTTTCTCTCTGTGAGTATTTCCAGTTATTTGTTGATGTGGTTAGTAGCTGACCCCTCACCCTCCATTTCCCCATTAGAATTCAAACTCCCAAGGGCCGGTTCCACAGGGTCTTTGCACAGCGCCTGTAGTAGGCTTTCAATAAATATTGGTTGAATGAATGAGAAACCTATGAACTTTTATAATGAAAGGTTCTAAACTCAAAACAAACATGTTTGTAGATTTTGTCAACTTCTACATTTTTCAGCTAATTCTCCCATCATTCACTGCCTATGTGTATATCTTATCATTGGTTTATCTTGGTGTTACGTCAGGATGTTACATTCTTCAGACCAGCTGGTCTATGTGACCTTAATGCAAGATTTTTTCCTGTTTTTTTAAAAATTAGGCTATTTGATTGTACCTAGTTTAGAATTTTCCCAAATTAATGGTAGCAATACTCTATGGCTTAGATCTTGTAATCTCTACTGGTTATTTATTTCTTGAATACAGTTGTCCCTCAGTATCCACAGGGCGTTGGTTTCAGATTCCTCACAGTTTCCAAATCTGCGGATGCTCAAGTCCCTCACATAAAATGGCGTACTGCAGTCAGTCCTCCATTCGTCGGACATGAGGCCCTAAAATGCATGTAGAGGGCCAGCTTTGTAGAGAAGACCCCCCTGGGGGTAGTGTAGGTCAAAGGATATAAAATTTTAGTTATGTAGGAGGAGTAAGTTCAAGAGTTCTATAGGGTGACTATAGTTAATAACAGTATATTATTGTATTCTTGAAAAATGCTGAGAGTGGATTTTTAAGTGTTCTCACCACAAAAAATGATACCTATGTGAGGTAATACATATGTTAATTAGCTCAATTTAGCCATTCCACAATGTATACATATTTTAAAACATCATCTTATACATGATAAAGATATACAAATTTATTTGTCAATTTAAAAAATAAAATGTTAAGAAGAAAAGACTCACTGATTCTTTCTGAGATGAATTTTCACCTATTTGTAATTTCTCCTTTGACTTACTTTGAGCTGAGGTAGGACAGACTTATTGTCAAGGATCCTCACTTTTAAAATAAGTTTATTGACGTAAGTTACATACAATAAACTACACATATTTAAAGTGTACAGTTTGGAGTAATTAGTTGTATTCAACTTCTAGAATCAACCATAGACAAATCATGGGAGACATTTCTCTGGCTATGGATAGAGTGTGTTATCAGCCTTAACAATGGGAAATCAAAGGGCTCAGGGAGCACAAGTGGCCATAAAGGTAGGGGTGCTAGCTTCCTCTTCTAGGGAATGAGAGAATTGGAAGGTAATGTCTGTGTTCCAAAGAATAAGAAGTAGAAGTGTAGGTACATAGTTTGAAGTTGCCAAGGTGACCCCTGGAGGAGCTAAGAATAACAATGCTAACTTTATTTTTTAACTAAAAGCCTTTCCTCTTGAGAATAATGATAGCAGAGGGGCACAATAATAACCTTTGATCTAATAATCAAAGAGTTGATTGAACTATATAAAAAGATAGCGTCATTTATACTTTTGGATATATTTTTTCCTTTAGATGTATTATTTTCCTTTAAAAATTAAAAAGTTAAATCAATGTTTATAAAAGAAATTTAGGGAGATTGTGGGTAAGTTGGGAAGAGGGAATTACTGTGTTGCTTAGCATCCAAATTTCCCTTTCAAACCTGAAGTAAATAAATTTTTGTAAGTGAAATTTAAAGACATTGTTGAGAAGTCAGTAAGGGAGAATTACTCGTTGCTTAGCACCATACTTTCATCTGTAATTCTGACTGAATACATTGGATCTGCCTTTGAGTAGCTTTTTTTTTTTTAAGCACTGTAGACTATGTCCCATGGTGTAGGTTTTCATATCTTCTGAATGCTATCCACTTGATACAAGTAATTATTGCTTTTCCTTCTGCCAGAACAATAGAAGGAAAAGGAAAAATGAGCACTGGCTCCTGAAGTTCTAAAGGCAAAAGCAGGTCTCCTCTGAGCTCCAGGAACAGCTGTTTAATAAATATGGCTAAAGACTCAATCTAAAAAGGAGTTGTTTAGGTAAGGATTTAGGGTAGTTTATGCTCCATCTATTATTCAGAGGCTTCTTTCTAATTTAAGAGTTTCTTTTTGCTTTCCATCAGGAAAACATTGAGAGAGCTGAGATTGTAAAGATCGGTTAATGTTTATGGAGTTCCCACTTCACGAATGGACAGTTTCCAGTACTCTAGGTAGTTTCATAGAACATAAAAACGCAGATTTCCTGCATAGCCTTAATCAGAGGTCTAGGCTAATCACCAAATGGTATCTAAGGTCCACAATGACTCCCTAAAGAATCGCCAAGTTCTTTAACCTGGCCATATTTTGCTACATGTACCCAGGGCCCTAGCTAAGTTTACTGATAATTCCTGGAAAACATACCCTGGAATTGCTCTCTTTACAGCTCATCAGGGATATTTCTTTGTCTGTATAGAAAGCTCACCTTCAAGGTCCAAATAAATACTATCATTCCTCATGAAGCCTTTCTTCCCTAATTTTCGTATGCAACAAAACAAATTCTATGAAACAGAACCAAAAAAAACCCCTCTCCTTGCTTTGAACTTCTACAGTACCCCGTTTGTACCATTCTTACTTGCCTGGAACATGCTAAGTGTATAATTAGGTTTGTTGATGATTTATTATTTTCCTGTGTTTCTTAGAGCCATATCTTATGTAAAGGATATTTTTAATGATTTTATTTCTACAATATAATCATGTTCCAGAACGTTTGGAAAGGAAATGAATAATCCTAAGTCTCATCGCGTATAATTTTGGTAAATATCCTTCCATTCTTTTTCCTTATGCTTTAATGATATTACACACATGATTTTGCCTCTCTCCATATAATTGTAGTACTACTAAACATCAGTTTTTATGACTGTCTAACAAACACTCTAGTAGCTAACCTATAATTTAATTATTTTTACCATTTTGTAGACAAATGTCTTGCTCAGGGGGACACAGAGCCAGGAATCGAGAAAGGAATTGTGGCCTCCACTCTGCAGTTCATCGCTTCCCTAGACTTCTGCCCTGCCCTAGTCTCAGAGCACATTCAATAACTAGCATTCCTAATGGTTGGGCAGAATCACTATTATTATCCAACTTTGCTTAAAAAGTGTATAGGGCATTTTAATGTTTCATAACAAATTATGAAACATTTCATTTTCTCACACCTAAAAGGTTAATTTTCAGAAATGAGTCACTACTCAACAATTTTAAATATCTGAGGTTGCCTTTTTTATGAGAAAAATCACAAACTAATTAAAACCATGATATTTTAATGTCTTTTCAACTTTTTATTTTTATTATTTAAATATTTTATTATTGCTATATACACACTAAATTTTTCCAGTAACTAAAGCTTTAATAAGCAGAATAGATTCATTTTAATTAATCAAATGTTAAGTCATGTCTTATATCGTGTAAAAAAGACTGAATGAATATTCTATACTGGTCCAGCATGTGTGTGCATGTGTGGCATATAAATGACTTGAACAGGAGCATCTTTATTACATCAATGGGGAACAGGCTTCTCTAGAATGAAATGGAATGTTTTAGGAAAGTATTTTTCCTAAGTGTTATAAAACAACATTGCTTTTTAAAATAAAGTTTAGTGATAATGTACCTATTAGGCTTCACATATTTGTGGGGCGAAAATTCCTCTGTATGTTTAGAGGAAGGAAGATCTCAAACAAACGTGCAAAGTCCTGATGGTCAATATCCTTGGTACAGTATTCTCTTTCTGTGCCAGATTCTTTCTTGGCGATCACCATTCCCCCACCCTGCCCCCATGCACATCCACACGTGCTTTAAGTATCCAGGGTAGGGGAAAATACTTGTTCACTGATTTATTAGCTGATTACACATCACTGTGGAATTTCTGTCAGTGTGTCATTTCACATTGACAAATTTTCACTTAGAATTAATGACAATTCCATGTTCATAACCTCCTGAGATACATGTATATTTCTTTTATAGTATCCCTACATCTGGTAATCAGGTTGTAGAAAATAAAATTTGTCATTGGAATGATACTTTTGGCTAACAGACATTTCTGATTTATGGTGTGCATTCAGTGAACAAATATGTAATAGAAACATATATATAAAACTTCATGTATTGTCAGATCCAGTAAACACAGTGAAGTGAACTGAGACCAATTTAAAAATTATCCATTGGTCTCTCTCCCCAGCACCATGAATAGACTGTACATCTGTTGCTCCAAAAGTAATAGGTATTTGTACCTCTTTATACTTAATTCTCAGGGTTGAACTTTTAAATTTGTATGCACATTCACTGTTCACAGTTGGGAAGGGTTTTTCTTCCTTTGCGGTTGCTGTCTTCTCTGCCCAGGCCTTTCATCCTCCAGGAACTTGGTCACATCTATTATATCTTTACTGTTTTGCATGTCAGTTATTCCCTTTCCCCTGGCTATCCTTTAATATAGGAAAATGATCAGCTTTTTACTCTCCCCAAAAGCCTATTCCTTGACTACACTCCCCTCAAATTATGATTCTACCTTTTTTCTTACTTCTGCTAAACTTCTCAAGAGAATCGCTTACCCCTGCTCTCTGCCTCTGCTTTCTTACTCCCTGCAGTTAGTGTTAGCCTCTGGTCACTCCAGTCTCTGAAATTTTCCTCCTGTTTGCTACGAACTGACTTTTCTTAGCTCTTGTTTTTGTCATTTTGTCCTCTCAATAACATCTACCACTATTCTTTTTTAAAAATATATTTTTTAGGCCGGGTGGTGGCTCACACCTGTAATCCCAGCACTTTGGGAGGCTGAGGCAGGTGGATCACAAGTTCAGGAGTTCGAGACCAGCCTGACCAACATGGTGAAACCCTGTCTCTACTAAAAATACAAAAATAAGCTGGGCATGGTGGCATGCGCCTGTAATACCAGCTACTCAGGAGGCTGAGGCAGGAGAATTGCTTGAACCCAGGAGGCAGAGGTTGCAGCAAGCCGAGATAGCGCCACTGCACTGCAGCCTGGGCTACAGAGCGAGACTTGGTCTCAAAAAAAAATATATATATGTGTATATATATATATATATATATATATAAAACATAATATATAGAATTTATAATATTTTATATAGAATATATAGAATTTATAATATTTTATATAGAATATATAGAATATATATATTTTATATAGAATATATAGAATATATGATATTTTATATAGAATATATAGAATATATGATATTTTATATAGAATATATAGAATATATGATATTTTATATAGAATATATAGAATATATGATATTTTATATAGAATATATAGAATATATAATATTTTATATAGAATATACAATATTTTAAATATTTTATATAGAATATACAATATTTTAAATATTTTATATAGAATATATACTATTTTAAATATTTTATATAGAATATATACTATTTTATATATTTTATATAGAATAGATACTATTTTATATATTTTATATAGAATAGATACTATTTTATATATTTTATATAGAATAGATACTATTTTATATATTTTATATAGAATAGATACTATTTTATATATTTTATATAGAATAGATACTATTTTATATATTTTATATAGAATAGATACTATTTTATATATTTTATATAGTTTTTAGGCCAGGCGGTGGCTCACACCTGTAATCCCAGCACTTTGGGAGGCTGAGGCAGGTGGATCACGAGGTCAGGAGTTCGAGACCAGCCTGACCAACATTATTATATATGTATGTATATATAATTATTATATATAATATATATAATATGACCATTATTATATATAGTATATATGATATGACCATTATTATATATAATGTATAATATATATATATTTTTACAGATTCGGGGGTACATGTGCTGGTTTATTACATTGGTATTACATGCATATTGGTGAGGTTTGGGCTTTTAATGTACCTATCACTCACATGGTGAACATCGTACCCAATAGGTAAATTTTCAGCCTTCACCTGCCTCTCATCTTCCCACTTTTGGCATCCTCAGTGTCTGTTATTTCCATCTTTATGTCCACTTATAAGTGGGAAAATGCAGTTTTTGATTTTCTGTTTCTGAGTGATTTCACTTAGGATAATGACCTCCAGCTCCATCCATGTTGCTGCAAAAGACATCATTTCTTTCTTTTTTATGGCTGCATAATTTCCTTTGGTGCATATATATCACATTTTCTTTATCCAGTGGACCGTTGATGGACACTCAGGTTGATTTCGTGACTTTGCTATTGTGAATAGTGCTGCAATAAACGTACAAGTACAGGTTTCTTTTTAGTAAAATGATTTCTTTTCCTTTGTGTATATACCCAGTAGTGGAATTGCTGGGTTAAGTACACTATTCTTAATCTCTCTGAAACTCTTTGCCTTTTTCATTTCCGGGTCGTTGGTTGGATGGTTGGCCTGGGAAACTGCAAGGTCTTCTTGTAGATTCTGAGATTGTGAGGGCCTTTTGCTTTTCCTCTTACCCCTACTATTTTCTTCTCTATTATTTCTTCCCTAAATCAGAGATCACCAACTAGTACGATCCCCATGACTTTTATGCTTGACTTAGAGTGGTTTTTAAAAATTAGTTGTTAAGATGTAAACTCAGGAGGTTTTACATAAGCTTTCCTTAAAAAAAAAAATCAGTTGACCCTGCCAAGCAGTTGCCCATTGAAAGAAAGCAGACACTCCCCAGTTGACCATAGTTCACTATAGTGTGCCTGCCATTCTCTGTTGGTCTCTATCTGGCCTTCTTCATTCATTGACCTCAACTGCCCAAGCTATGCAGACACGTAAATTTGTGCCTCCTATCCTTAATCCATCGTGCTGTTTCTTAGGTTTTCTTTTATCATGAGTCAGAAAAGATGTGTCTCTGTTTCCCTATTTCCCTCATTTAGTACTGTGCCTGGCTTTTAACAGTCACTCAAAAAACATTTGGGTAAGTAAAAGGCTCCATTAGGTTTGATTCTGGTCACTGAATACCTGAGGACCCTATTCCCAACACAGAGGTCTTTGCCTATTGAATATTTTGAATGGGATATTTTTGTTTGGGTTGAGAATAGGTATTGTACTTTACCTAGGCACAAAATTTTACAGATCATTAAGTCTTGCTTCATGTTACAAATGAGAAATGGGAGGCATACCCAAGGTCAAATGACTTGCCCAAGTCAACAAAGCAAGTTAATGGCAAGCTGGGACTCTGAGTAGTAAGAATAACTCATGTTCATATAGCACTTTACATGTTACAGAGCATTTTAACCCATGCCCATTTCTACCTGGGGTGTGTAAAATTGATGTTACCTTCCCATTTTGTACAGCTAGGGAAACCAAAACCATGGAATTTATATGGTCCACCCAAGGTTACTGAACCAGTGAGGACAAAGACCTAACTCTAACCTAAACCTTTCGGTGTGAAGTTCAGGGCTTTTCCTGTGGTTTTCTCTGACAGTCCCTTTTTCAGCTACCTCAGCTAAAATTCTTTTTAGGCTTTTAATGACATGTACCCTCTTTTTATACCTTACATTTCAAAGTCAGGAACCTGAACAAGAAAATTCTAGTTTATTTTGTTTTTAACAGCTAGGGCCAACAGAAGTGAAGATAATGAAAATAAGTGAAGAACTACATAACTGATGTTTCACCTTCCTAACCTAGTGCAGCCAGGTAGTTAACTTTGAAAATCCTTTTCCCTTGGCAGGATGTAGTGAGGCTTGTATTAGGAGTCCGTGTTCCTCCCTGTCCTACTGCTTAAATGAGTAACCCTTGTAGTTGCTGCCAGTGCACTGCTTCAGGACCCAGGAGGCTTCAGAAATGTGGGCCATAGGGGGTCAGGGGAGTCATTTCAGTCTTCTTTTCTCTGTTCAGCAAATTCTTTGTGCTTAATGAGCCTCGGGAGCACAGCCACCCTGTGTTGCAGCTTCTTTCCCTACAGGAGCTATGGAGAGTCTAGAGCTGTGCCATCCGATGCACATGTCGCTGTTGAGCAACTTGCAGCGAGACTCGTCCAAACTGAGTGGGATGGAAGCACTCCGTTCGCACCGGGTTTCAAAGACATAGTACAAAAAAAGAATGTACCCATCTCAGTACTTTTTTACATGGATTACATGTTGAAGTGATCATAGTGTAGATACATTGGGCTAAATAAAATGTATTATTAAAATGAGTTTTACCTATTTCTTTCTGTCTTTTAAAATGTGGCTGCCAAAAAATCTAAATTCCAAGTGTGGCTCATATTATATTTCAGTTGCATAGTGTTGGGCTAGAGGCAGCACTTCCTTCCCTTGATAGTTCTAAGAGACAAACATTTTTATTCATTCAACAAATATTTACAGAGACCTTAATGGAGCTGTTACCTGAGGGAGGCTTTCATATCAATTTTAAAAGACTCTTGAGTAATCCCTTCAGTCTCTTAGTTATTCCTCTTCTGTGGGTAAGTCTTGTATTATAAATGAAGGCTGAGCTTGCTTTTATATTTAGGTCATCCAAAAACAAAAACCTTATTACCTAAATTGTAGGGAAGAATAGGAGACAAATGGGAATACCAGTTTCTCATTGCCATTATGGACCATTTTGCAAAGGACTATAATGTGAGGCAAAATATTTTCATGTCTGCTGAGAGGATGTAAATGGGCATGAATTTCCATTCCATAGCATTTCATTCATTCCCTGATATTCTTCAAAGTGACTGACTTATCTGGGGAAGGAACATTGGACTTAGTGATGCAGTAGAATGTTGAAGTGCTACATTTAAAACATGGCATTTCAAACCAGTGAGGAAAAGATGGACTGTTATTTAAATGATGATAGGACAACTGCTGAGTCATGTGGAAAAACAAAGTGCTAAATGCTTTCCCGACCTTATTCTTTATGCAAAACCAGATGGGCATATGGTTCGCAGACGGAGATGTAAAAAGAAAGAATGAAAAGAAGGAAACATTTTAAAAAGTAGGAAAAAATGTAGGTTTCTTATTTAAAACAATTGTGGAATGAAAAGGTTTTTAAAGCATGATGTTAAATCAAGATGCAATAGTGGAAAAAAACTGATAAATAACAAATTAGAACATTATTTTAAATTTAATAGACATAAATATATACACACATATATACATATAAGTTAAAGAGCACTTTACATAATATAAAAAGAGTATTTATGGCCAGGCGCAATCGCTCACGCCTGTAATGCCAGCACTGTGGGAGGCCGAGGCAGGCAGATCATCTGAGGTCAGGAGTTTGAGGCCAGCCTGACCAGTATGGTGAAACCCCATCTCTACTAAAAAAATTGCAAATTAAGGCCAGGTGCAGTGGCTCACACCTGTAATCCCAGCACTTTGGGAGGCCGAGGCAGGTGGATCACGAGCTCAGGAGATTGAGATCATCCTGGCTAACACGGTGAAACCCTGTCTATACTAAAAAAATACAAAAACAAAATTAGCCAGGTCTAGTGGCAGGCACCTGTAGTCCCAGCTATTCAGGAGGCTGAGGCCGGAGAATGGCGTGAACCTGGGAGGCAGAACTTGCAGTGAGCCGACATCACGCCACTGCACTCCAGCCTGGGCAACAGAGCGAGACTCCATCTCAAAAAAAAAAAAAAAAAGCAAAAATTAGCCGGGCCGTGGTGGCACTTGCCTATAATCTCTGCTACTCAGGAGGCTGAGGCAGGAGAATCGCTTGAATCCGGGAGGCAGAGGTTGCACTGAGCTGAGATTGTGCCATTGCACTCCAGCCTCAATGACAGAGGGAGACCCTGTCTCCAAAAAAAAAAAAAAAAGTATTTATATCAGTCTATAAGAAAAATACTAATAATCCAGTAGAAATATGGATAGAGTATGGAAATAAGCAAATCCTAAAAAAAGAAAATAGATGCTTAATCTCATTAATAAATAGAAATACAAGTTAAAACAATATAATACACCTTGTTACTTCAAAAAATGATTTTTAAACTTACACTTTGATCTAGCAAATTCTACTTTTAGGAGTTTACCCTATGGATATGCTTGTACGAGCCTGCCAAGACATAGTAAATGGCAACGTCTCTATAAAATGGAATACCATGCTATCAGCCTGTCCCTATTGATATGCAAAGATGTTCATGAAATATTGTTTCATGAGAGAATAGAATGGATTGCTTGGTTTTATTTGTGTTAAAAATCAATAAAGTAGATACATGTATAACAACATCTACATAGAAAATGAAGGATATGTTTTAAATTGTTAAATGGAAATCCATCTGGGAAGTGGGTTGGGAAGAGACAGATGTGGGGAACTGGCTGAGGCCTTTCACTTTTTACTTCATAATGTTCTATACCAGGGGTGTCCAATCTTTTGGCTTCCCTGGATCACATTGGAAGAAGAATTGTCCTGGGCCACACATAAAATACACTAACACTATCGATAGCTGATGAGCTTAAAAAAAAAAAAAGAAAAGAAAAAACAAAACCTCAAAAAAAATCTCATAATGTTTTAAGAAAGTTTACAAATTTGTGTTGGGCTACATGTAGAGGACCGTGGGTTGGACAAGCTTGCTCTAGTGGGTTGTGAATTAAAATAATTACTTCTCAGATCTACTGTTTGTATCCTGTAGTGCTCAGAAGCTACAGACTGATTCATCTGTAAAGCTTCCTATAAAATAGTAACTATTCAACTTAGTTCTCATTAAAAAATTTTTTCTCTTTAAAATATTGTAAGTCCCGCCTTTTAAAAAAGGCTATATTCTCTCTAGCAAAGAGGGCAACCATACACACAAAAAAGTTTATTTTAATATTTCTTAAGCTGCCTTGTTGTTTTTATTGATATTATTTTTGTCAGTATTTCATCTCATATTTATTTATACTTCTGATAACTCTCAAAAACACATTCTTTCTACATTTTAGACTTTTCTCCAAAAAGGGGCATAAGAATTTTAAGAGTAATAAATAGAGTCCCTGCTTTTATCTCCAGTATACTGAATTTTACCTTATATCCAACCTAAGTCTTATCAAAGCTCCTTACCAAATGCTTGGAAGAAGGTATTTTAGGATACAAATTTATTTTGCAGGTGATGAGTGTACTCCTAACATTAAAGGTCATAGTTAGATAAATGTCACAGAAAGCTCACACTACTGAGCTCAAACATTCATACATGAATTTTATCAAAATTCTACTAAAAGCTATCAGATTCTTGGTTTCCTATTGTTACCAAAGGTTGCTATACTTACAGCAAAAGCTGCTTTATGTTTCTGCCTGATTTACTTAATGCCTCTACCAAATAGTCTTAACTTTATGATTTTCTCTGGAACTGATACAGGAAGCAAGGAGCAGTGTTTTTTAATACTAATATGTGCTGCTTCAGAAGAAATCTCAAGTAATTTTAAAGTATGACAGCATCTTGCTAACAAATATTACTGTCCATGCATAAAAATCAAATGCAGAAAAAAATATGCTAGGCTATTTAGAGGAATAGAAATCAAATAAAAATGAAACTTGTCCATTTAAAGTGAGATTATGCATTATACATGTGGAGAGCTAAAAGAGACCTAAAAATCATTGCCTCCAACTTACTTTATAGATTAGGAAGCTGTGAACAATAGAGGTAAGATGGCTCCCTTAAGGCCCCAAAGTTAGGTAATGGCTGTGCTAGGACTAGAACTGTGGTCTTCTACTTGCCAGTTGGCTTGTTACACCACTCCAGGATGTGTCTACCTGCATACACATGATTCTGCATGAATTTTTCCAAGCATCCAACCCTATGGTCCAGCAGTTCTACTCCTGGACATGTACCCAATATCCAGATGGGAGCTTGTGTCCACCAAAAGACACATAACTAGATTAGTCACAGCAGCATTGTTCTTAATAGCCACTGTCTATTGGAAGGAAGGAAGACAGGAAAGGAGGAAAGAAAACCCACATGTTAATCAGCAGTAGAATGGATAGATAAATTATAGTGTATTTACACAATAGAATATTACACAGCAATTTAAAAGAAAGAACTACTGACTCATGGAGCAATATGGATAAATCTCAAAAAGCATATTGTTGAGCAAAAGTAGCTAGACATAAGAAATTATGGAAAGCACTGGGTTATTTTTATGCCTGTTTGTAAGCTCCTTAAGGGCAGAGATCATTTCTCTGCATTTGTAGATCTTTAACACCAAGCACATTATTCAGCACATAATTGGTGCTCAGAGTCCAGGCACAGTGGCTCACGCCTGTAATCCCAGCACTTTGAGAGGCTGAGACAGGAGGATCGCTTGAGCTCAGAAGTTCGACACCAGCTAGATATCATAATGAGACCTCATTGCTACTAAAATTAGCTGGGTGTGGTGTTGCATACCTATAGTCCCAACTACTCAGGAGGTTGAGGCAAGAGGATTGCTTGAGCCCAGGAGTTCGAGGCTGCACTGAGCAATGAATGTGCCACTGCACTTCAGCCAGGGCAACAGAGTGAGACCTTTCCCCCCAGCCCCCCCAAAAATAGATGCTCAATGTGTATTTATTTTAATGGAGAATATATGATATGAAGAAAGACACAAAGGAAGCACCCAGTATTGTTCTGTTGAGAAAGCAGCAGGAAATATTGGGAACAATATTTTAATCCTCAGATGTTTATACCAGAGCACAGCATATGGAAACCTGAAATACTAACACAATGTTGAATATATAACTGACACTTGGCCAGCCAGGTATGACCATGATGAGACTATAGTAATTTTTCAGAACCTTTCAAAACAGGCACCACTAATGGAGCCTATTGTTTGACCCCAGAATTAATCTAAACATGATATCAACTAGATTTGATAGTTTCCTCTATTCATATTTTTTGCCTCAATGAGAAGAAAGTTTTCTCAACTCCCTCCTCTACTTCTTACTCACTGGGACAGGAGTGCTGAGTTGATCAGTCAGTTTCCAGCACACTGATTAGGTTTGCACTTTCAAAGATTTGTTTCTAGGTGTCTAAATAAGCTTATGGTGGAAGAAGACATTCTCTGGCTCCTTTTTCTCCAGCATTGCCAGGTGCGCTGGCCCTTCATTTCATGAGGATGTTGTGTTTGGGATGGAGGAGATGAAGTAGCTTTTCAATCTGCTTTGTTTCCAGGCTCCTTACACCCAGCCTGTGCAGGAAAGAGGACCCTACCCCTCCATGGTTCACTGCAGTTTATTAGAGCTCTACGGTGAGGTTCAGGCCACCCCCACTATAATATAAAGCATTACTTTGCTTCATTTGGGCTTTTTATTCTCAAGGTGGGATAGCTAGACCAAGAAAGGATTTGTAAATTCTGGATCTCCTGGCCAATTGCCATGAAAATGCTTGTAATAGGGCCACCCTTTACTAGCATCTCATTTTCATCCCTAAACACATACCAGAAGAAGTCTTTATGATCTTTCTCCCGCCATTGGTACTTCAGGCATTGACGGGTGTTATTCTGGCGTTACTGCCTATTATTTCTGAATGATTATCAAGTGGAGAAACTTCTTAAAGTCTGAAGGAGAGATATGGTCATGTTTGATAAAGATTTATCTTACTAATTATAGATGAGACAAGCCACCTGAATTTGAGTCCCCAAGGAGCCTTAGGAACAAATTGTCAGTCAATTTGCAATCATCTGTAGAAGCAGTGACTGCTGAGCTCCAGTTAACATGGCTTTGTGAGGAAGCGGTTGTTCCAAAGCAAGTTCATTTCATAAAATATTGACTGAGAGGGTTTCCGTTCTTCTAGTAGAGTGATCTTATCAACAGGATGAGAAGACATAGCCTGAACAATTTAAGTGGGAAAAATAGTACATGATATTATTTTATATAAAGACATTTGTGAAGTGCCCAATGTGTAATGCCGAGATGGAAAAATCACTGTTTTCCTTAATATTATATTTAAGTTACCTTTTAAAAGTTTATTATTTTGCATCTCAATTTTTTTTGAGAGGTTGAGCTATGTTTCCATTACTGTAATATCTGGGTAAGTTATATGCAGCTTATTGTCACTGAAGCTTTCCGGAAATGTTTTATTTTACCCTAGGGAAAACAAAAGGCTTGTGTTCTTTCCTTTCTTGCTGATAATATCAGTGGAGTGCACAGATTTTGACCCCTGGTACTCTTAATTTACACTGGGGCTTTTCAGATAGATGAAGTTAACTTGCCAATAGGACTTGAATTTCATGTCTTACCCTGTTATGATTTAAAGTATGTGCACATAGGATGATAGCTGATACAATGACATGACAAAAAACATATTAAGAGTCTCTGCCAGCTTTTTGTGAGGTTCTCCCAGAATACAGAAAGAAAGGCAGGAGGTAAATATACATGGAAGCACATGAGTTCATTTTGAATGGTTTTATTCTTTGTCTTCTTGCTCATTTTTACCAAACCCAGAAGTTGCCCCTTCATTGTTCAGTTGTGCTTTGAGCAAATACCCAACCATTATTGTGCAACAGGGTGTCACGAAAAGGGTGACAAATACACCATTTTGATTGCTCTTCTCGAAATTTCACAGTGAGCTGAAATAAATTTTCATTTGTTATTGGCAAGTTTTAAAATCAGACATTATGGAAATTCTTAAGAAAATTGTCTTTTACTCTTTCAGTCTTGCAATGGAATTGTTTATTCTTGATTTAATATCTACCTGTGATATAGATACAATGAAGTCCCGATATTGAGAGAAGAGATATCTCACATGGGAAAAACAGACACTGCATAGGCAAACTTTAAAGTAGTGACTTTAAATTTTGGATGAAATCATGTTGGAAATAAACCTCAGGGAATTCTTAGGAATTGTTTAACCTTCTTGTGTTGGTTTGTTGGTTGCTTTTGCAGTTTAACTCGGCTGCTAAGCAGCTGATAGAATGGGATAAGCCTCCTGTGCCAGGAGTTGATGCTGGAGAATGTTTCTCGGCAGCAGCCCAGAGCAGCACTGCCCCAAAGCACTCCGACACCAAGAAGAACACCAAAAAGCGGCACTCCTTCACTTCCCTCACTATGGCCAACAAGTCCTCCCAGGCATCCCAGAACCGCCACTCCATGGAGATCAGCCCCCCTGTCCTCATCAGCTCCAGCAACCCCACTGCTGCTGCACGGATCAGCGAGCTGTCTGGGCTCTCCTGCAGTGCCCCTTCTCAGGTAAATCCTCAAACAAGTGTTATATAAAAAGTGCTCACCCACAAAAGGATCAACTTACAAACATGTTTGCTCACTGGCTGACAAACATTGCTTATTTTGAACTTCTGAAGATAGTAACTTTTCTGGGAAGCAAAACCTGTCTTCATTTTGTAAGTGGAAAAATGGAAAAGGGAAAGCTAACTTGAGTGTATCAACCCAGAACTAACTACTCTGTCATTTTCAAAGGAAAGATCAGAACTTACAAGATGAGTTATATAATACTTACCAGTTTCACCAAGCAATCACTCAGCCTTACAGAACTTTCTCACAGTACTGCTTTGGGAGATCTTGCCAACTAAAACTTTATCTCCACCCAGATTTAAGATGCCATGGTCCAAACTCGTGACGTTTGTAGTTGCTTGTATCTATGTAACTTACCTTAATATGTAGGCTTCCCAGAATTATAGAGAAGAGAAAAAGAGCAAGGACAGAAAGAAGCATTTAATTTAAATTAGAAATTGACCTCACACTTTCTAAGCTCATTAGTTCATTACAACTTTGGACTGGTATGTAAAAAATAGCCACGCATTATTCTTAGGTTTATAAAAATATATGGGATGACTGGGGCATTCATTCAATCATTCATTCATTCATTTGGCAGACATTTATTGAGCACTTTACTCTTAGACCCTTCTAGGCACTGTGTATATACCATGATATATAAAATATAGCAATTTGCTGTGTTAGGCTTTAATTCTGCACTACAAAAAGAACCTAATTATAACCCTGCCCAAGCCACGGGGCTGCTATCATTATCCACTTAGGTGATGGCTGTATTTTGCTCAACTTAAAGGTCAAAGAATCTAGTTCAAAGCTGCCTGTCACAAGCAGAAGGAATTTCTTTCAAGTCTCATGTTTCATCTTGAAAATTCATGCAGATTTTACATTCTGCTCCACCATATAGCTATGGTGGTTTTTTTTTTTCTTTAAACATTAAAATGAAATTATGTCCCCTTAAAGAAAAAGAAAGAAATACCAGTCCTGGTCCTCAAAAAGTTTACATTCTAGTAAGTGCCTATTTTGGACCACAGAATGAAAATGTAAAATACAGTTTTTGATATCCCTTGCCATTTTTTTCTCAGCCTCATGTTTGTTTGTTTGTTTTTAATAGAGATGGGGTCTCACCTTGTTGCCCAGGCTGGTAACAAGCTCTTGGCCTCAAGTGAACATCCTACCTGGGCCTCCCAAAGTGCTGGGATTACAAGTATGAGCCACAGCCTCAGCCTCATTTATTTGACCCTGCTCCTTTAGATTTATACTGCGTGTTTCAAGTTAAATGCATTCACTTTCTGAATGGGATTGTGGGATTGTTGTTTTGTGGCATTTTTAGGTGGTAGGGCCATGAAACTCTTACTGAGAAATAAAGACACGCACAACGCACAACTAGAACATGAGTGCAGTGAAGGCAAGGGTCTTTGTTTTGTACACTGATGATATTCTAAATGGCAGACATAAGACATACAGAAAGCACTCAACATGTATTTGTTGGATGAATGAGTCACTTGAAAAATGGGTAGAGAGGGGAACCATGTCGTTTTATATGTAACTAATCATATCCATGTGAGAAAAAGACATGGATCATAGATCAGAGTAGGAAGGGCAAAGTGAGGTTAATCCAGAAAGGTTCAGAACTAAAGATTTTTGAGTAAGGTTCTGAAGGAGGGAGCTAGTGAAGATGGCCACTCACTAAGAGAAAATGGAATCATTTTGATTCTGTGCTTTTTATCTTGGGACCTAGCAACATTTGCACAATGACGTTGTCTTGAAATAAAAGACAAGCTTCTGCCAAGAATAGTGACAGCTCAGAATGGGAATAGCTTTAAGAGAGTGGACAATAATCTTTTGGCATTAGAGAAAATGAAAAGAGAAAAGAAGATATACTGAGCATTTTCATCTTTTGCAGAGCGCTCAGCATTCAGGTGTGAGCATGCCTGACGTTACCACACCAGAGCTGGGAATGAAGACTATAAAAGTAGAGCTATTTTTGTTTTGGTTCAAGTAGCTTAGGAAACAAGGCTCTTTCTGTGTTCCATTAAAAGTTTCCCCTTCAACCATTCCACCCCTCCTTCCATATTCCAGTTTGTTCTGTTTTCAGTGGCAGAGTGTTGCCTCAGGGAGAAGTTATTTCTAGAAGAGGCTGGGAGGTGTTTGAAGTGCTGCCTGGTTTCTCCAGCCGAGGTTTACAGAAAACACTACTTATCTAGGGCACTGTGTACATTGGAGGGCACCTCAGGCCACAATAGAGCATTGAGCATGTGTAGCATTTGTGACGTGCAAAAACTCTTCCAACAATGGAGATCAGTGCGTATGGGGAAATGGCTCATGTGAGACCATTTAAAACAGGACTCTCCTTTTCCCCTGCCCAGCAAAGAGCCTAGCTGTAGATTTAACTGAGACCCATTGCTGAATCTGTTCCCTGCTATTGACCTGATTGCTGTCTTCCTTTTCCTTACACTTGTTAACCTTTGCCTACAATTTCCTTTCCTTTTCTTTTCTTTTTTTTTTGAGATGGAGTCTCACTCTGTCACCAAGGCTAGAGTGCAGTGGCACTGTCTGCTCACTGCAACCTCCGTCTCCTGGGTTCAAGCAATTCTCCTGCCTCAGCCTCCCAAGTAGCTGGGATTACAGGCGCCACCACCACACCCGGCTAGTTTTTATATTTGTAGTAGAGATGGGGTTTCACCATGTTGGCCAGGCTGGTCTCGAACTTCTGACCTCAGGTGATCCACCTACTTCAGCCTCCCCAAGTGCTGGGATTACAGGTGTGAGCCACCACGCACAGCCTCTTTTTTTTTTTCTTTTTTTGAGATGGAGTTTTGCTGTTGTCTCCCAGGCTGGAGTGCAATGGCACAATCTTGGCTCACTGCAACCTTCGCCTCCCAGGTTCAAGCAGTTCTCCTGCCTCAGCCTCCCGAGTAGCTGGGATTACAGGTGTGCGCCACCACACCCATCTAATTTTTGTAATTTTTTAATATAGTTAGGATTAAGTTTGGCTGAATTGATTAGAAAATTGAAAGTAAGGGGCTTAACAATGTTAGTGTTCATTTTTATCTCATCCCAATGAAATCTAGATATAGGCAGTTGGGTGCTGGCATAATAGCACCACAAAGTTATTAGGGACCTCGGCACCTTCCAGCTCATGTCTACACCATATGAGTGGGTCCTTATGCCCTTGTTTCTATATGGCAATTAGAGATGTCACTGTCACGTCCAAATTGCTGGCAGCTGGAAGGTGAAAGGGACAAGAAGGAAGCCAAAGGGCTTGCTTGCTATTATATTTAGTGACTATTGAGTGATGGCTGAACTTTCAAATACATAAATTGGAAGATTACTTATAGGCAGTGCTTTCCGGGTGGGTCACCAGATCAGATAGATGTTCATGAGTGTCTGTGACTGTGACATGAGTGTCTGTAAAAGCACATGGTGGTACAAGCAGCCAAGATGTTTTGTCTCCTCCTCTGACCACACTTAGGATATTTTTTGGCCTCCAGAGGAGTGATTCATAATATTCAGTGTTTCTATGGCATCTTTGTATTCAGTGGCCTCAGGGAAAGCAAGAAACCCCCACCCCCACCTCCTTTTTGCTTACCCCAACTCTTCCCCACTTTACTTAGCCTTTCTTGTAGAGGAGACAACTAATTTTTGCAGTTCCATGAGAAAAGGGTAAGCCCAGCAGAAACTCAGGTTGTCCCTATTCAGGGCATTTATTCTAGACATACTCGCCCTTCAGACTGGTTTACTTCTACTTCTTGTCCTTCTGCGTTTAGTCATTCTTTGGTGACTTTGTCTCTTCCTTTACTGCAGTGCTAGGAAAGCCCTGTATTGAAGGGGTACTTGCAGGATTCTCCATGTCAGTGCTTCCCTGAAGTGCCTGTGATGGCAGATACCTTAGGTAGCCTCTGGTCCACCTGCTCACAGGGGCCTAGAGACATGAAGGGACTTATCCCAAAACCATGAGGTCATTAACAGCTAATTATTCTGTCTCCCACTCTGGGCTTTTAGAGAAATGTCAATCAATAATGATATCTTTCTAAGATATGTATAGGGTCAGGCCCAGGAAGTTGTATTTTGGTAAGTTTTTTTCTGCCCCAAGGGTTCCTTGATAATAATGTCTGTTACCAGTGGAGGGTGTCCATGTACTTGGCGTTTTGAACAAAGAATTGGACAAAATACACAAAACAAGGAAAGAATGAAGCAACAAAAGCAGAGATTTGTTAAAAATGAAAGTACACACCAGTATGGGAGCAGCCCGAGCAGCGGCTCGAGGGCCCTGGATACAGAGTCTTCTCAGGCCCAAATACTCTCTAGAGGTTTCCCATTGGCCACTTGGTATTCACCACATGTAAATGAAGTGCTGGCCCACAATCAGTAGTTGGGGAAAGCAACCAATCAGAGGCTAAAGTGAAGTTAACAGAGTTGCACTTCTATGCAAACGAAGACTTGGCCCACAATCAATGGTTGAGGACAGCAACCAATCAGAGGCTGAAGTGAAGTTACAAAGCTATACTCCTATGCAAATGGCTGATTGGTTACAAAAAGCAACCAGTCAGAGGTACTTTCAGTTTCCCACCTGCGGTTCAGAAAAGGTGGGGGTTTGCAAAGTAGCCTTTGGTCCATTTGTTACTTAGGCGTGGAAAGTTAAGGTTTTCTTTTCAGTTTAGTTCTGGGAAGTCAGCGTGAAACAGCCTTAGGTTCCCTGCCTTCAGACCCGATTCTCCTGCCTCATGTCCACTTTGAAACCAGTGTGCTTCCCGTTAGAAATAGGTTGGAAATAGACTTTGGTTCACAGGAAAAATAGAAAATGAGGGTTTGGAGTTCAAGACCAGCCTGCTCAACATAGTGAGACTCTGTCTAATAAGAAGTGCGACATAGTGAGACCCTGTCTAATGAAAAATAATGAGGAGAAGAAGAAAAGAAAGAAACTGGGTTTGGGGAGAAACTCTTTTTGGTGCCACCGCCTGGATCTACTTAGTTTCAAACTTTAGTTCAATCAATATATAGACTAATAGATACAGATGAATTTTAAAAGATTGCAGATTCCGTGTATAGCATAGATTTATTTGTGAAAATAAATTACATGCCGTGATGCTGATTATGCCTGGCTTTGGTTGGGCCTACCCCAGTGGGAAACTGAAAGTTTCCATTAGGTCCTCTGGGAACTAACCTCTGAGCTTTTCTTTGTCCTGACAATCTTTTTTTCAATGTGTGGGAACTGAGAAAACTGTGTTTGGGATTACATTTTTATTATAAAACCTAGCATTTTGGGTGGGTTATTGTTTTCTTAGGGAGGCAGGTACCAGCCAACCACATTGCTTCTATTCACACTGGAGGGGAAGAAACACTTCCATTTGTGCAGGAACCCATCCCCCTACTTCTGTAGCTTCTAGTAACACCACTGCATTCTGCAGTTGGACCTGCTATGCAACCTGAGTGAAATTGATCGAGTAACTTAACACAGGCAATGAAATGACCTGAATAACTCAATTTCTTTCTAGTAAATTAATCTTGGGTTGTATCATGGATAAGACACCTTTGAAAACAACTAATTTGGCTTGACATTGTTCCTTTAAAGATTTTATAAGTAATTGCCCGCTCTAAGCATGTCTAGGCAGCTGCATTTTAATTATGCATCCCCACCGAAAGGTAGAAGTCATGAAAAATGATCCTGAAAATAGCAAAATACCTGAAGAATTTCACATAGATTTAACGTATTGATAGACAGGTGAGTGTTCAGCCACTACCCACCTTAACAGGATCTTCAGGGAAATTGTTAGGAGGCTAGTTGAGCACCAGGCTGACCATTGGAAGGCCGGTTTGATTCATGGTGGCATACAAAATGAGGCAATGTGTTACCGTGAAAGCCAATGGCAGTTGAATTCTGTAGGTAAGACACTGTCGTGACCAGTATTTATCACATCACTCCCCAGCATCTAGTAAAATGCCTGGTTCAAATTAGGTCACTGGTAAATTTGGGTTGAGCAGACTAAAAGGGATTCTACCTTCCCCAAATAACAGAAAGTACAGATTTTTTTTTTTTTAATGTGACTTGCCTTTCTAAGGTTTAGCCAGTATATTCTGTTATATTAAACATAGTCTTCTTTTTAATAACTTTTCTTTTCTCGGCAGGTTCATATAAGTACCACCGGGTTAATTGTGACCCCGCCCCCAAGCAGCCCAGTGACAACTGGCCCCTCGTTTACTTTCCCATCAGATGTTCCCTACCAAGCTGCCCTTGGAGTGAGTATAGTTTCTCCCATTTTTATTTCTCTTTTAGGTCTTTAGTCATGTTAATCTGGCACACTCCACCTCCTAACACCTGCAGCGTATGTTCATACTTGTTAGGTGAGGTGGGTCTCTATCTTTCATCTATTATCTCTGTTAATCTTAACAAAACATTAGAAAGTCCCTTGCCTGCATCCTGCAAAATTTTTAACAGTGAGGATCAGTGGCCTGAAGCTATTAGAAGAACTCAAAAATACATTTAATTTTCATTAAAGTTCAACCTGATTTTCTGAAGCTTAACCTTTATTTCTTTTGAGTTTCTAGATCCTGCTTATTTCTTATAAAGACACATTTATGGAAATACTAAGGAAACAGGTCCTGAAGGTGGTTTACTTTGAGTCACATGACAGATCGATACCAAATCTCTACATTAAAGATTCATTCTTTAATTTCTTGTCTTGTGTCCATATGGTCTGTAGCAGTGGCTATTTAAAGACACCTTCAGTCTTGGAAGGCCCCCTTAGATTATGTTGATTTCCCTTCTGAAAACAAAACATCCTGTTTTTAAGCTAATTGCTTAAAAACATCCAAATGGGAAAATAATAGGGAGAATTAGGGTAGCCAGGAGATACAGATACAAAGAAGAGGGCCATTCTGGAAAGAAAATTAAAAGGGAAGCAACAAGCAAATGCAACCTTCGGTAGTAGAGAAAGACTGTTGTTTAAGACCTTGTTTCCTAAAATTGTAAGCAAGGAACTAGCAGTTGTGAGACATCTCTCATCCAGGCCAAAGCTTTGGCTTATATTTTCTATTTGCTCCAGTGCTGAGTTGAATTACGATAGAAAAGATCATTAAATTAGACTGCCCTAGTACCTACACCATTGCATCACCCTGCCTGCCCACAGTCGTAAGTTGTGCTGTTTGCAGAGAATACCATTGGTGTGTCCTGATGATGGGGGTGCAGGCCTGCGGTGAAACAGTCAGGGTTTGAAGCCCAGCTCTGCCATTTATTTGTTATATGACCATGGAAAAGGTACTCTGCCTCTTTAAGCCTCAGTACCCCTAGCCATAAAGTAAGTATCTACTTCACAGAGTTAGATCATAGAAAGGGATGAACATTATTGATCTCCTTTTTGGGCTCGGTTGAGGGCTGTTGCAAGTTGGGCCTGGTTCACTTTGTTACAGTTTTCTTTGCTGTCTGTACCAGGAATAGGGAGGCTTCTAAGCAGCTGGTTTGTTTTTAGGTTGTGGGTTTTATACATGTTGTAAAGATTTTATTTCCCTCTGCTAGAGTGCTTAGGGCCAGATTTGTAGCCCCTCCAGCAAAGACTCCACAACATAATTAGTCAAAATGTTGGCTCCGGCTGGTTTTATTGTTTTCATTTTCCATTTGCCTTGTTTTTCCTATTTGTTATTTATTTTGTCTTGATACATCTATAAATAATTGAAAACTGATTTAGAAACAAGGTGGGATATAAATAAATATAGAGTTATTACCTAGCTTGACTTAGGCTTTTGAAAACTTTTTAGAGTTAAGCATGTTCTTGTATTTAAATGGAAGTTAATAATGTTGTAGCTAGAGGTTAAAGGTGTTTTTTGTTTGTTTTTTTATTTTCGTTTTTAATGTTTCCTGAACAGTTACAACTTTCTTGATAGTACAGCTGCTTGGCAAAGGAGAAGATGCCTGGATTCATCTGGGGAGAAGATGAATTTCAGTTAACTTTTAGTGAAATTTGGTTTCCCTGAGATTCTATTAGCCCTGGATATTTGACCAGAGCCAAGTTCCTTAACCATCATGACCTCTCATCTCCAGGGGAGACTCTCTCCTTTCCTTCCCACTCACAGTACGCGTACACAATGAGTTGATATTTTCATTTCCAGATGACTGCCTTGCATGATAAAATTCTAACTTGATTTCTTAAGGGAAAGAAAATGACTTAACTTTTCAGATAATAGAAAATTTAATTATAGGTTAAGCATCTCAAATCTGAAATCCAAAATGCTCCCAAATCTGAAACATTTTGAGTACAAACATGAAGCTCAAAGGAAGTGCTCATTGGAGCATTTCGGATTTCGGATTTTTGGATTTGGGATGCTTAACTGGTGAAGTAAATATTTTAAAATCTAAAAAAATTCAAAATCCGAAACACTTCTGGTCACAAGCATTTGGATAAGGGATATTCAACCTGTAGTGGGAAAAGACATAAGGCTGGCTTAATTTTAGCTCTTGTGGGCTGAAAATTATACAATGTAGTAAATGGCCAGTTGCTCTTACCTGGAGGCTCACTCTGAGGCAAATCAATGAGACAGGTCACAAGAGAACATGGATATACAAAAATTAATTTACATTCAGCCATTTTATTTTAGGATTATATAAGAAAACCTGCATGTTAAGCAAGAGGAAGGTTGATTAAACAGTATGTCTACTGTGCCAATTTCATTTAATGAAAACCTAATTATAAACAAACCTGCCTGTCATCCCAGGAGATGTCTAGATCTCAGAGTGCCTGGTAGGTTGGCAGAAATGTTTTAGATGTAATATGTCAGGTTTAAGTGGAAAATCTCAGTAGCAGGAGCCCTCTGCATCTTATATTAATTGTGTCAAGCATTCTATTTAAAATTTGAATTGGTTCCGAAGACTGTGAGTACTATTACAGCAATGGCACACAGCTTGGTAGAAAAGAAGGCAGGCTTTTCGTGGTATAGATTTATAGGTAATAAATGCCACCAGTAGAATAAAAAATGAAAATTATTTCCAATGCTTTTTTTCATGAATTGAGATTTTTAAATCTTTTATGCAGAACGAAGTTATAAACATTGTCCCATACATTTCACATGTAACAGTTAAAATTTTAAATATCCATCATTATGAGCAATATTGGTATTACATGTATCTAATTCAGACATCAAACTATTAATAGTAGTAATTTTTTTAAAATCGCTTTTTAGGGGAGGAGGTTGAAGATCTTAGTCTCGTATCTTCTGCATAATGGCAGAAGGCCTTTTAAAACAAGTGATGAATAATCCCCGATCCTCTGGACCAGCCAAGAGGTGGTTAACTGCAAGGTATTATAAGGTAGTCAGGTCAATAAAGGTAAATACCACTCATGGCCAATTTATAAACAGATTGCATTCCAAATTTTAAAATTTTAGTCTGGGTGTGATGGCCCATGCCTATAATCCCAGCACTTTGGGAGCCTGAGGTAGGAAGATCACTTGAGGCCAGGAGTTCGAGACCAGCATGGGCAACATAGAAAGACCCTGTCTCTACAAAAAAAAAATTTTTTTTTAATTAGCTGGGCATGGTGGTGCATGCCTGTAGTCCCAGCGACTCGGGAGGTTGAGGCAGGAGGATCACTTGAGCCCAGGAGGTTGAGACTGCAGTAAACCATGATTGTGCCACTGCACTCCAGCCAGGACTAGATGCTGTTCCTAAAAAAAACAAAAATAAAAATAATAAAAATTTTATACACATACATGTTTGTATGTGTGTATTTAAACAAAGTTGAATGTCAGATTCTCAGAATAGCCAATATGTAGCCATGGTGGAGGCTAAGCAGAACTTACTGTTGTGGGTGGGTTCAGGGAATTGGAAGTAGAGGATGAGGCTGCCAACTTTGGTAGTTTGAAAGTTAGAAGTAGAGCCTTTGGAATTGGCAGGAGATCTAAAAATCAGGGTGAAGAGTAGGATATGGTCAGAACTTTCATAGCAGCAACAGGAAAGGATTCTAGCATCTCGGGAACTGAGACCTCTTATTCCATACCATATTGTTCTAAGAAGGGGATAGAAGCACATAGTGTATTTTCATTCATGAAATGCTCATTGAGGATCTGTTATCTTCTAGCAGCAAAGCTAGGTGCCACCAATACAAAGACGGGTGAGACAGTCCCTGACTTCACAATCTCATTAATCATAACAATAGCTTCTATTTATTGAGCTTCTGCTGTGTTCCAGGGCACTGGGAAAGACAATTTACATAAACTATTTCTAATTATTAACTCCATCTCTCAGGTTGGTATAGTGAAACATAGAGACCTTACGGAATTTACAGAGTCACTTAACTGATATACATATCTCTCTTGTTTCTTGTAGATCAAATGTGGAACAATAAATTTATAATTTATGCATGTAGATGGTAATGCTGCTGAACTTGGTAACACTGTTGACCAATTTCAACAGGCATCTCCATGTAGTAGCTTGAACCATTCCCTCATCAACCAGTATTCATGCATCTGAGTTCAGTACACACAAGGACTGTTCAGACATGTTGATATGTAGGGTTGAAAGTGGGCTGAATGGAAATCAGACATTTAGAAAGAAATAGTGGTAGATTAGAGAATATTAATGATATTTGCCCAAGGGACCCAGAAAGGCTTAGTCTATCTTGCCAGTCACTTTTCTACCCTGGGAGTGTGTGAGGGAGATGCACACGTAAGAGATAATTAGAAAGGAAATGAACCCTTTATTTTCAGTTGAACTTGTGTCCAAAGCTCCAATGCAAAGCACTTTACTGGTAAGCTGGCCTGTAGCCCTTGGCCCAAGTTTGAGACGTACTGGACCACTTCCCCTCTCTTTAGCCAGATCCTAAGATCCAATCACTACCTGGGCAGGTTGCATGAAAGGGCAAGCAGAGGGGAGAGTGCCAGAAGGGAGAAGTTTCACACCCATATACTTGAACTTTTCACTCACAGTGTCACTAGCATTGTCACCTGCCAGTGTTCTGAAATGCTGCCCACTCAGAGAGAAGACACTTCTTCCCTGGGTGCTCACTCTAGCAAGGGAAGGAAGTTGAGGACTGCCCCAAGAGGCTGAGCCAGGGTTGGAATCTATGTTTTTTTTTTGACCCCAAAGGCCATGCTCCTTCAGTGATGTAACACTGTCTCTTCTTTCAAGATCACTGGGTCAGGAGAAGAGAACCTGGACATGGCAAAATATGACCATTTCCCATTAGCACACCATTCTTAAGTCCTAGTTTTGGTGAGCAGAATATTGTTAACAAAATGTGAATTTTGTGTCATTTTCTAGAAGGTCCATAGCTGTTTTTTGCCTGTAGTAGAGAGTGTATACTTGGCCTCTGGTGCCTGGGCTGGCCTGGACTACGAAATAATAAGCAGGACTCCAGGTCACCTCCGGGTGAATGAAAGGCTACGTGTGGTTTTACTCTGTGGAAATTTCAGGTCTTGCAGGACAGCAAACTGCCTGAAGCACAATACACAGTGGATTACCTTTTGAACTTCCACATCACCAGATTATTTTGGTTTAGGTTGTTTATAAAGCAACCCACAAAATTTCCTAGTCTGTCACAGCTCTGGAGTCACCAGAACCCTATCATTTTACCAACCCCACAGGGGCAAGCAACATCTAGGAATCTGATTTTAATCAGAGTTTCTTGATCTTCATCTGTTTGCTCACATACACACAAATTTACACATGCAAACGTGCATGCACTGGGAAAAGATCTGCCCAATTTTATTAAACCATTTATGTTTCAGCCACAGAAAGTGAGAGAGAACTCTTTTCTGTCAGGAAGAACCTTTGGGATCTTTCAGAATATCCTCTTTGATGCCATATCTTAACGTCTAACTCTCACTGTTTGCAAAAGTAATGTACATGAAACATTTAACTTAGTGTATTTTGTGACAAAAAGTGATTTTATATTTTATTACAAAATTTTATTTATATTACAAAAGATGACATGTTTTTATCAGGTGCATAGATGATTTTTGTCTTTTTCTTTTTAGGTCAAATTAGTACAGCCTCTGTTTTAATAAAGTTAAGCTATAATAGATGATTTTAATTTCTGTTTGAGCACATGCCATTAGTTTTCTGCCTTTCCACAGCCACACTGTTTTGAGATTGAGCTTAGAAAGATTTAAATGGAAATCAGTGAAGTGGTAATTTTACAGTTTCTCCATATATTACTCTATATACAGTGTAGACCGATTATCTCACCTGTCAAACTGCTGATGCATTATTATCCATGAACTGTCCAGGTCACATTTGCTGTGACCAGGATTATCTTTATCTCTGCTTTGTCACTGGAAAGAAGCCTAACAGGATAAATGCTTGCCCTTCTCCTGGTTAAAGGTTTTGGAGGCTCTAAGCCTCAGTACATGCAAATTCCAGAGCTATAACAAATCTTTTTTTTTTTTTTTGAGACGGAGTCTTGCTCTGTCACCCAGGCTGGAGTGCAGTGGCGCAATCTTGGCTCACTGCAAGCTCCGCCTCCCGGGTTCACGCCATTCTCCTGCCTCAGCCTCCCGAGTAGCTGGGACTACTGGCACCCGCCATCACACCCGGCTAATTTTTTTGTATTTTTAGTAGAGATGGGGTTTCACCATGTTAGCCAAAATGGTCTCGATCTCCTGACCTCGTGATCCGCCCGCCTCAGCCTCCCAAAGTGCTGGGATTACAGGCGTGAGCCACTGCGCCTGGCGAGCTATAACAAATCTTAATGCTGCCATATTTTGAATTGAGAATGTGAGCCACATTTTCCTGACGTTCCAACTTTTTGAGCTAACCTCCGCCTTCTCCTGGTTTGCACTTTGTAAGTGGCTCTGCACCTCATTTGTTTCTGCACTAAATGTTCTGCAACCACTTTAGCTACAGTGTGGGAAAAATCTTTATTGAAAGTCGCTTTAGCAAAAAATTAAACATAATGCATCGAATAGTTACAGCGTACGTCTAGAAATTTGAAATTTTTTTCCACTCAGTTCGTTATGTTTCTGGAACTATGTATGTCTATATTAATAGCCAGATGTATTATAGTGAATGGTGATGAAATTCAAATTTTTATTCCAAAAAACAGAAATAAGATGACTGGGATAAGCTCTGTTTAGAAATCATTGGATCTTTATTTTGTTAATATGCTGACATATAGAAGCCATTTACACTTAACTAGGTAAATTCTTTAGTCTTCTTATTTCTCCTTTGACTTAGTTTTTACATCTAGTGGTTCAAAGATCTGGAGAGGATGAGGTAGCGGTTCAGGCAGTCTTTGTGTGCCTGTTTTCCCAAGAGTTTCAGTATACAGACCCTAAAGAATTATCTGGGTTTATAGATCAGAAGGTAACAATTGCTCCATTGATTTTCAAAAGGCATGGAATCCTGTAGGCAGAACCCCATTAGGCTGTGCCCATAAAGGAACCAGCAGCTTTTCACTGGTGTACTTGTTAAAGATTACCAGCCTCGATAGTACCAAATTTCAAAAGCTGGCAAAGTTAAGAAAAGAATAAGCAAAAGTAGCAACAATGGTCCAGTGACTGTGGCTTACTATTGTTTGGGCTTTTTGTAGACCAGGCATCAAAGGAAATTTTCTTCTGAAAGAATGATTTGAGATATAGTACAGCTACATTGTGTGTTGTGTTTAAGTTTCAGATTACAGAAACAATCACAAATTAATTCCTAGCAAGCAGCATGACATGGCTACCCGCCTCGAAAGGCATTTGGATCCTTGTCCAAGTCCATACTTTAAAATGCTATTAATCTTAAGATTACATGCTATTGTTTCATTTTTTTTTCTTTCCCTCCTCCCAAGGGTGATTACTTACCTGTTTGCTGAAAAGGTTGCTTTGGCTTTAAGATTTTAAAGGAGAACAAGAGATGAATTTGTAGAAGCAGGCTTTCATATCAGTTAGTCTGCTGATTCTGCCCTGTGTGGATTCCATTAAAGTCTTGTTCTATGGATTTATGATTCTTTTTCTCTCCCACCTTCCATAGGAAGATGTAAATCAGTATTTTGTTCCCTTTTTTCCCTTTCTCTTTATGTTTTTCCTATACTAGACTTTGAATCCTCCTCTTCCACCACCCCCTCTCCTGGCTGCCACTGTCCTTGCCTCCACACCACCAGGCGCCGCCGCTGCTGCTGCTGCTGCTGGAATGGGACCGAGGCCCATGGCAGGATCCACTGACCAGATTGCACATTTACGGCCGCAGACTCGCCCCAGTGTGTAAGTGAGGGTGTCGTCTATTACGCTTATGTGTTCATTTAAACGAAGTCCAAACCTCAGAGGTCAAGAAACACCTTTCTGACATGAGCTGATGACAGCGTTATGGCTCACCAAGCGGTCTGTGTCCTGCAAACTTCTACCTGGTCATGCATGTAACTAGGGAACTGCTGAAAGAAAATCAGTCTGATACATGAGCTTGCCAGAATATTATATGGGTATGAAACTGCCTCTTTTGTACAACTCCTGTTTGAACTTTTTATCTTTATTTTCATTTCTTGCATAAGAATACTAGTAACAGAAAGGTATTCTTCACAAATCATATCTAGGTCTAGTTGCAGTGTGAATGTAAAAAGCTTAAGTCCTCAGCAATGAGTATCCAGAAAAGTTTATCCTGTTGAGAGTTTATTTATGGCAGAATACAGCCAGGTCTTCGTGGATCCTGCATTGTGTAATTTTATACACCAACTGTTTAGAGCACTGGTAAGAACTATAGGTTAATGTTGCCTGCCTGGTTACCATGTGTTCGTGGGCACAGTCACCTTGCATCTTGGGGTTGTCTTGTACGTTTTGTGATCTGGACTTTGTTCTCCCTTGATTTTTTCAAATTCAGTCTTTTTCCCTAGAACTGAGCATAAAAAGCAGGTGTAGCTCAAGCCTCTAGGTTCAGCTTGTGTGTAGAAGCCAGCGTGTTGTGCTTCCCAGTGGGATTTCTTACCATATGTTCTCATTTGGGGCTACTTCTCAAGCCTAACAAGTGCCATTTGAAGAACTCAGTTTTCCCAGTGGGTACATAATCTCTGGTAGCAAGTTAGGCACTCTTGGAAACTGCATTAATTCTTTCACACTATGCAAATACTATTTGGCGGGATAGTAACTTCCACACTGGGAGGAACAGGTTCTTAATCAGGAAGGCCTCTGCCTACTTTTAAAATGTAGACAGCAAAACCTCTTTCAATGGAGAATTGTCAATGCTACTTATAGATTAAAGGATTATACTTTCAGTTTACATTTGTACAAAATGTTCAACACTTTGTACCAAGGAAGAATTTTGAGCATCTTGGGATTTGTCTGTTACTCAACCTGAAATCAAATATTATTTTCTATTCTAGGTATGTTGCTATATATCCATACACTCCTCGGAAAGAGGATGAACTAGAGCTGAGAAAAGGGGAGATGTTTTTAGTGTTTGAGCGCTGCCAGGATGGCTGGTTCAAAGGGACATCCATGCATACCAGCAAGATAGGGGTTTTCCCTGGCAATTATGTGGCACCAGTCACAAGGTATGGTTTTGAATACATTGTTTACTATGTTCTAAACAGAGAAGCTTTGTTCTTTTCCATGGTTTTCAGCCTATCCAGATTCCTTTCACATTATAATTGCCTGTTACATAGCCAAGGTTTTAAAAATCCATGTCTACATCTGCTAAAATCCCTTCTAACTCTAAAATTTTTAGCTTATTTTCACATGGATATATGTGAAATTATAGGTTTCTACCAGTAAATGTACTGGGTTTTAAGTTATTTGCTTTAATGGGAGAAGGTTCAACAACACCATTTTCAGTATTTTTCTACTAGAAAAGGCATAGTGTTGATACAAAGAAAAGCTATATTATTAATACTTATGTGTTTATATAATGCGTACTATATGCCAGGCAGGCAGATTTATAAATGCATTACACTGATTAACCTTACTTCTTAGTTGCTGTTACATTGAGGCACAGAGATATCATACAGCTTGTCTGAGATCACATAGTGAAGAAGTGCTCAAACTCAAACCCTGGTGGTCTAGATTTATATTTATTTCATTAACTTGGTAATTACCTCTGAATTCTGACAATGAATTCTATAATATAGTCAGAAATAAAAATTTTAAGTATAGCCATAGATCCTTCTCAACTGAGGGCAGTTTTGCTTCCCAGGGAACATTTGACAATATCCAGAAATATTTTTGATTGTCATGACTGGAGGTTAGGGGTGCTACTGGCTTTAGTGGATAGAGGCTAAGAGTGAAACATCCTATGCATAGGACAGCCTCCCACAAAAAATAATCATAATCTGGCCTAAAATGTCACTGAGGTTGAGAAACCCTGTTATAGAGTGACAGGAGCTTTAGATATGCAAAATTTTATATATTTTATGTAAAGATAGTTCAGCTTTTGGTCACTGAGGAAAGAAGCCTTGGAAACAGTTAAATGACCTGTAATGAAATCAACACTGAGGGAGCCCTAGTTTTTGACCACCAGCCATTTAATATACAGTCCAGGTCTAACTGCATCAAATCTTTCCTCAAACCGCCTGATTTTAAACAAATAGCTTAATGAACTGACATGTTTGTCAGCTGTTGGCCTTGATTTATAGGTTGGCCAGCAGCCTAATCAAATGAAAATCACTATTGTTGCAGATGGTGACAGAATGTTAACTTTAATTTGACTTGCAAATTTTTAATCAATATAAACATTCTTTTCTGTGTATGTTAAAATCTACATTCAGAATCCATCCCATCCAGAAAATGGCAGATAGAACCTCCCTGGTGCAAAATAATGATAATAATAGATAAGAGAAATGCAACAAAGAACAAAAAAATAAAGTTAATGAAGGAAAACATTTTTATAAAAATTTTTTTATCAAACATTTTTATCAAAAACCAATTATTAGAAGTCTCTCTGCTTGTATAGCCGGGTGCAGTGGCTCACGCCTGTAATCCCAGCAGTTCAGGAGGCCAAGGTGGGCAGATCACTTGAGGTCAGGAGTTGATCACTTGAGGCCTGACCAACATGGTGAAACCCCATCTCTACTAAAAAAAAAAAAAAAAAAATTAGCCTGGCGTGGTGGCACGTGCCTGTAGACCCAGCTACTTTGGAGGTTGAGGCAGGATAATCACTTGAACCTGGGAGGCGGAGGCTGCAGTGAGCCGAGATCATGCCACTGCACTCCAGCCTGGGCGGCAGAGCAAGACTCCATACTAAGGAAAAAAAAAAAATCTGTCTGTTTGTTTAACTCTAGAGGAATATGTGCTTACAGTAAATTCTGTCATTCATGGTAAATAATAAGGATGTTCAAGTTAATGAAGTGTTTTCTTAGTAGAAAGTTACTATATACAGAATTGTTATCGTTTAAATGAATTTGGAATATGGAAAAAAACACATTACACAAAACTATACTGAACTTAATTACATTCAGTGAGTAAATAGATGTTTAGAGTTGGCTGTAACCCCGAACATGTGCAAATACAGGATGAATACAGGAGAGTTATTTCACACTGGCCCTGCCTTCAAGGAACTTACCAAGTCAGCAGTATTTGATAAAGAATTTATTTAAAAAATAATACAACAGCTAGGCGCGTTGGCTCAAACCTGTAATCCCAGCACTTTGGGAGGCTGAGGCGGGCGGATCACCTGAGGTCAGGAGTTCGAGACCAGCCTGGCCAACATGGTGAAACCCCACCTCTACTAAAAATACAAAAAAGTAGCCGGGCATGGCGGCGCATGCCTGTATTCCCAGCTACTCAGGAGGCTTAGACAGGAGAATCACTTGAACCTGAGAGGCAGAGGGGTGAGCCGAGATCGCACCACTCCACTCCAGCCTGGGCAACAGTGAGACTCTGTCTCAAAAAAAATACTACTACTACTACTAATAATATACCACATTTTGTAATCAAAGGCCAAAGCATAAACAATTGTGGAGTTTAGAAACAGAATGAAAGAAGAAATCCACATGAAACAATAGAATCATAAGATCTTAAACCTGAATCTGAGGCAAGGCTTCTTGAACTGACAGTGTTCATGCTGGATCTTGAAACATAAATGAGATTACAATATGTCAAGAGAAGACGGAGAGGACTTTCCACTAGTGTGTGTATGTGTGTGCATGCATGTACACGGGCACATGTGTGATGTGGAGCTGGAGGCAAGTAGGAAGCCAGGAAACAGGAGCAAAGATATGGAAATGGGGATATTGTCAGGGAATGATCCTAGCTTGTTCTATAGATGAAGGGGGAGAATCCAGGGCCTTGAAAGTCAGTGGAGATATTTGGTCTTGTTATGGAAAGCTGAATGCAATAACTGTGTATTCTTGAGCAGAGTATGACGTATGGTTTCTGGTGACTCAGAATATATTTCAAGACCTTTCTCGGTCTCAGAGCCATCATTACTTTGAATTTTCTATTCTTAAACTTTATAAAAATAATTCCATTCATTTTTTAAAATGTTCTATGTTTAAAGTTCTGAGTCATTTTTCTTGCATTTAATTGTTCTTTCTGTCATTTTGCTGATGGACTGGGCTTTCCATCTATGTTTGTGTCTTGGCAGGGCGGTGACAAATGCTTCCCAAGCTAAAGTCCCTATGTCTACAGCTGGCCAGACAAGTCGGGGGGTGACCATGGTCAGTCCTTCCACGGCAGGAGGGCCTGCCCAGAAGCTCCAGGGAAATGGCGTGGCTGGGAGTCCCAGTGTTGTCCCCACAGCTGTGGTATCAGCAGCTCACATCCAGACAAGTCCTCAGGCTAAGGTCTTGTTGCACATGACGGGGCAAATGACAGTCAACCAGGCCCGCAATGCTGTGAGGACAGGTAAGGAGGAACCCAGGCCAGAACATATCAGGATAAAGGGCTTACCTGCCTAATAGTAGATCTTTTATGACAGATGTTGAGAAATGTAGATGTAATTAAAATAATGAACAACATTAGGCAAAGTCTACTCAGTGGCACCTTGTATCTGTTTATTTGGGCTAAGCGTGCCCTGTGTATTACTTCAAGCCTGATGGATAGATCCAAAGTCTGAAAGAAATTAGGCTGATCCTAAGAATGTCAATAGTACTTGAAATTTTGACTTCTATAGTTGAGATCATATGATCTCAAATCTCACTACTACCATCCATGTGACATTGCGTGATACTCTACTAACAGGTGTGCTGATCATTTCTGATTAACGTAAGCACAAGTCTACTTTGGACCCTATGGGATCTTAAACAGCTTTCTTAGTTCTGTAGCACTGAAAACCTTCCCAAGAGTCTTGGGTAACTAATGGGATGAGGGGTAAACTAAAGGCTTGTGAACTCTATCAGAAAAACAGAAAAAAGGAAAATGATTCATAAGAAAAGGGAATGAATAATAGGAAAAGGACTAGAGGGAGACATCGCTTGACACTGTAGAATACCATCAAAAACTGGCTCAGTGTCTCTAACACTGTGGAGAGGCTGTCTCCTAAGTAAAGGGACTTGGGTCAAAACTGAGCTTCCAGGCACTCAGTAGACTCAAGGGCTGACCTGGAAGGACAATAGATAGTGTCTGGGGATCCAGCTAAGATTAAGTGCTTTTAGGCCACCGTCCATCCCATCTTTATTGTAATAAATACAATAGCAGCCTTTCATCATGGTCTGATGCAGTGAAATGACTCATGTTTTGGTGAGCAGCATCTATTAGATAGTTGAATTTTGCTGTGTTCCCTCTTTCCATCTACTAGTTGCAGCGCACAACCAGGAACGCCCCACGGCAGCAGTGACACCCATCCAGGTACAGAATGCCGCCGGCCTCACCCCTGCATCTGTGGGCCTGTCCCATCACTCGCTGGCCTCCCCACAACCTGCGCCTCTGATGCCAGGCTCAGCCACGCACACTGCTGCCATCAGTATCAGTCGAGCCAGTGCCCCTCTGGCCTGTGCAGCAGCTGCTCCACTGACCTCCCCAAGCATCACCAGTGCTTCTCTGGAGGCTGAGCCCAGTGGCCGGATAGTGACCGTTCTCCCTGGACTCCCCACATCTCCTGACAGTGCTTCATCAGCTTGTGGGAACAGTTCAGCAACCAAACCAGACAAGGATAGCAAAGTAAGACCATACTTACTTACTGTTTCTCTGCTTTACTTACTTCTCTGTTTTTCTTCTTATGTTGTGTCTGTCATTTTTAGCTAATGAGAGGACTCATTGTTCAACAAACCCTCAGGTGCTCCCTATGTGTGAGTCACTATGCCAGGTGCTAGGAGTAGAGTGGGGAAGAAACGCAGGCACCACTCCATCCTCTTATCTAGAGCTCATGTTTCTCTGTGTTTAAACGCCCACTACTTGCCAGACTCAGTGCTGCATGTTAGAGGGACCACAGTGAATGAGACTTAGTCACTCCTCCTTGTGCAGCTTACAGTCTCGTGGAGGAATTTCCTTTTCCCTTTAGTTACTCATTCTTTCATCATTTTGCTGTCCTCAAGTCTTCCTGCTCAGTGAGTCTTGCTTGATAAGAGTTCTGTTAAAAATATATATGTGTGAGGGGGATGAAACTGTTGATCAAAAGTGTTACTTATGGATTTATTTTATCTACAACAGTGGTCCCCAACCTTCTGGGCACCATGGACCAGTTTCGTTGAAGACAGATTTTCCATGGACCCAGGGGTGGTGGCGGGGAAATGGTTTCAGAATGATTCAAGCTCATTACATTAACTGTGCATTTTATTTCTATTATTATTACAGTGTACTATATAATGAAATCATTATAGAACTCACCATAATGTAGAATTAGTGGGAGCCCTGAGTTTGTTTTCTTGCAACTAGATGGTCCCACCTGGGCATGATGGCAGACAGTGACAGATCCTCAGGCATTAGATTCTCATAAGGAGTGTGCAACCTACATCCCTCGCATGTGCAGTTCACAATAGGGTTCATGCTCCTATGAGAATCTAATGCCCCTGCTGATCTGACAGGAGGCGGAGCTCAGGCAGTAATGCAAGTGATGGGGAGTGGCTGTAAATACAGATGAAGCCTCACTCGCTCACCTGCAGCTCACCTCCTGCTGTGCAGCCTGGTTCCTAACAGGACACAGGCTAGTACTGGTCCATGGCCCAGTACATCTGACCTTAAGCAGCATGGTTCCTTGAGAGGTAAGACTTGAAATATAAGGAAACATTATTTTCTAAATCCATAGTTTTTGGTTTTTTTTTTTTTAATGTCTCATTTGGGGCTGAATTTTAAAGAAAATATAAATGGAAAGTTATATTGGAAAGAATAACCGATGGTTGGGTTTAGAGACAGGTGATTGGAGGCAAGAGAAATTGAGAGTGGTTAAATGTAAAAAGAAAAAGAAGAGATGGTAACAGATCTGGATAATTTTATTGTCATTATTACTTTTTCCTCAATATTTTACACATTTCCCCTGAAGTTCTATACCAGTTCTGGGAAGTTTGAGGGTGATCATAGACTTTTAGCCACCTGGTTAAGTGGTAATGTATGTCGTTCTATTTAAATGGTTAAGGGAGCCTGTAAACAGCAGTTTATAAGGAAATAAACTTTATGGCCTACTAAAAAGTTAATATTTAATTGTTCGGTTAACATGAGAGTTTTTGAAAAAGATTGGTATTTGTTCAGTGTTTATAATTAACTACATTAAACTTGCACTCAAGCCAACATGTTCAACTTTGTTAATATATTTATAAATAATTATTTTTATGGTTTACATTTTAAGGCTTGACGACAATGTGTCTCAGAGCCCTTGCCACTGATAAGAACAGGGAATCTTCAGCTGGGCCCTTCCAATGTAGAATTCACTAAATCTCTAAGGCTTGAAAGGTACTTGTGGTAGACAGAATAGTGTCTCCCCAAGGATGTCCACCTCCTGATCCCTGGAACCTTTAAAGATGTTTCATTACATGGCCAAAAGGACCTTGCAGGTTTTATTAAATTAATAGCCTTTTGACAAGGTGGTTAGCCTGAATTATCCAGGTGGGCCCAATGTAAACACAAGGATGTTCTTAAAAGGGAGGCAGGAAGCTTAGGGCCAGAGAAGGAGATGTGATGGTGAAGCAGAGGTAGGAATGATAGGGAAATGAGACCACAGGCCAAGGAATACAGGAAGCCTCTAGAATCTGGAAAAGACAAGGGAACAGATTCTTCCCCAGTGGCCTCCAGAAGGAACCAGCCCTGCCACACCTTGATTTTAGGACCCGATTTTTACCACAAAGTTTGAGTTAACCTGTTACGGCACCATCTAGTACAGGTCCTTACTGGTCATCCTGTGGAGCACCCATCCCTGACAAACGGCCATGGCTTCTGCCTAGGTGCGTGCCCCATTGACCAAGAAGTGCCCTAGCCCAAGACTGCCCTGTGCCATCTTCAGACAGCTGTAACTCAACTCAACCTTCCAACCGTTGTTCTTCATTTTGAGGGCCCACATAGAAAATGCAGATCTCCTTTCTACATGGTGCCCTGAGGTATTTGCAGGTGTGTCCCCTTGTGTCTTTTCTCTAATGCTATACCCTTGAAGTTTTCTTTTCCTATTCCTCATATCACAGATTTCAAATTTTCCCTTATTAAATCTCCTACCTCATTTAGTGTTCCAAGTCCACTAAAGAGACTTCTGGTTGATATAAATTTAGTAATTCCATGATTGTTGTCACTTAATCATGAATCTTCATGACTAGAGTGTCTTTAGTATAATTTCTCCATCACATCTACAAGGATGTCCTGGGAGAACTCACCAGATGCCACATTGAGATTCACCTGCCTTTTACATCATCCTCCCATCCACAGAGTTCTCCCCATTGCCCCATCATTTCTGCTGTGACTTATTGTTAGTGAGTGTCTCCTGGAAGAGTTTTATTTCCCTTTCTAAATGTTCATAAATCTTTTGTTTAATACTGTTTTAGAATTTCCCAGATGGTCTGCAAAGTGCTTTGGTGTCATGTGTTTGAAAATTGGGGCCGGGCGCGGTGGCTTACACCTGTAATCCCAGCACTTTGGGAGGCCAAAGCTGGTGTATCACCTGAGGTCAGGAGTTGAGACCAGCCTGGCCAACATAGTGAAACCCTGTCTCTACTAAAAATACAAAAATTAGCTGGGTGTGGTGGCACATGCCTGTAATCCCAGCTACTCAGGAGGCTGAAGCTGGAGAATCACTTGAACCAGGGAGTCGGAAGTTGCAGTGAGCCGAGATCACACCACTGCACTCCAGCCTGGGCAACAGAGTGAGACTCTGTCTCAGGGGAAAAAAAAAAAAAAAAAAAAAAAAGGAAAACTGGGACTTGCACATGCCTTTCCTTGCCTGTTCAGTTGACCCTCATCCCAGATTCACCAGATTATCAAAGGTTATTGGTTGCATTTCTTCTGCTATTTTTCTCTGTACCCTGGAGTGAATTCAGCCTGTTAAGAGTAATCATTTGATCTCTAAATCCCAACTCTTCACTCATTTCCCTCTCGTCAAAGTTTGTTCTTCCCCTCCAGTCTGAAGATTATCCTTTCCTTTCTTCTTGCCATCCAAGAACCACCATCCTCCACAGCGGGTCTGTGTCTTTCTTGTTCTTCTTGTTTCAAACATAACTTTAAAAGAGCTCTTACAAAATTTTTTTTTGTCTTTAGCATTTTTGCAAGTTTAAGCTCATTCTGATCTTTAAGCCTTCTTGAATTGCTATGGGCCACGTTATGTTCTTTGTTATGGGCTCTTCTCTTGATCTTTTTGTACGTGCCCTTTAAAAATTTGAGCCATTAGGCTGCTCCCTGGGAGATCACATCAGTACCTTTAGATGCCTCTATGTTTTCATCTGCAGGGATGATTTGCAATTGTATGGTTAGAATTTCATTTTTGAGAGCCTTCCTATTCCTCTTGAAGCATCTTCCCTTTTGGGTTTCAGGTCATGCATATATTTTCTTTGAACATTTAAAAATCAGTTCTTTTAAACTATGAAGTTCAAACCTGACTATCATCAGCCTCTTTTTCCATGCTTTATTCCAAGTTCTCAATATTTCTGCTTCATCAGCAGAGCATCTCCACCAGTCTGGTTTCTGCCCTCCCTCTAGTTGATCAGAATTAGATCCAAAGTTGCAGTTTGCTCAACTTTCTGTGAGATTAAACTATCAGCAAGGAAAAAGTGTATTAGAGATCCTAGTTTCAGTTGAGACTTACAGCAGATATCTAGGTATTTGATAACGCCCTCATTATTTCTATCTTTCCTCGTCATTTTGTGAGCATCATCATCCATTTACTTAAACCTACCAGCAGTCCATGGTACATCTCCCACATGATAGCGTGTCTATTGCCCCCTCCTTTTCTCTGTACCCAGCTGCTCTGCAGTGGGTTACTGCTGCTGTTCCACAGAGAAATATAATTTTGTAATGTACAGATGGGACTGTCGCAGCTTCTCTTCTAACCGGCTACTCCTTTGAACAGTATTTTATTTGGAAGTCCTGTTGCGCAAAGTCTCAGGGATCTCTAGACACTGCATTTTTGTCCTTGTGTTAAAATCTCTAGCTAACTTTGGTGTCTGCACTCCGTGGTTTGATAAACAGGCATCTGAAACTCTATGTTTCGTCTCAATTCTTTCCTGTTTGAAATCCTAGACCTTTTCTACCATTGTTATTCTTCCTTCTATGAGATCCCTAATATTTTCCACCGTCATCAGTATAACAACTTTATCTGGACATACTGCTAACTTCATATTCAGTTGAAAGTCTTCATTATTTGATCAACTAATCTCCAGGAAAATGTGTCTCCAAATCTTTGGGGATACTTATGTATATGTATATATGTTTTATTGTGTTTTGTTGTTTTAAAAAGATTAAGGCTGGGCACAGTGGCTCACACCTATAATCCCAAAAGTTTGGGAGACCAGGGTGGGCAGATCACTTGAGGCCAGGAGTACAAGATCACCCTCAGCAACTTAGCAAAACCCTATCTCTACCAAAAAAAAAAAAAAATTATTTTTAATTAGCTGGGCATGGTGGTATGTGCCTGTAGTCCTAGCTACTTGGGAGGCTGAGGTGGGAGGATGGCTTGAGCCCAGGAGGTCAAGGCTACAGTGAGCTATGTTAATGCCACTGCACTGCAGCCTGGGTCACAGAACTAGATCACCCAGGCTGGAGTGCAGTGGTGTGATCTCGACTCACTGCAGCCTCTACCTCCTGGGTTCAAGTAATCCTCCCACCTCAGCCTCCCAAGTAGTGGGACTACAGGCACATACCACCATACCCAGCTAACTTTTGTGTTTTTAGTAGAGACAGGGTTTCACCATGTTGGTGGTCTTGAACTCCTGGCCTCAAGTGATCCCCCTGCCTCGGCCTCCCAAAGTGCTGGGATTATAGGCATGAGCCACTGCGCCTGGCCTGAAAAAAAATATTTTTGATTAGTACAATTGTGTAATTGTGCTTAAGTTCTCTAAGTTCTAACCCTTGCTTTAGAAAAAGAGGAGGAACCACCTCTGATGCTGGTATCTACCCAAGTGCTTCCATTTTCTACGCATAACTTCAGAATCTCTAGAGGTGCTTTGTAAGTCTCGCCTGACATTGACATTAATTCCATATGAGTCAGCAGAAGTGGGTGTTGGTCAACATGCACTCTGCCATATCCTAGATCCATTCCTAAAAGCCAGCATTCCTACAGGTGGGCCACATAAGGTCAACATTTAGTGTCTCAAATCCCCTGCCCCCAAATTCCCAATGACTCTCCCTTAAGGAGCCAACCACAGATTTTCTTCAGTGTTTTAGGACCTTTCCTATTGTTCTTTTATTCATTTATTTATTTGCTTATTTTAAGAGATAGGGTCTTATCATGTTGCCCAAGCTAGCCTTGAACTCCTGGACTCAAGCAATCCTTCCACCTCAGCCTCCCAAGTACCTGGGACTACAGGTTCACACCACGGCACCTGGCTTATTATTCTTGATTTTCTTAAGCAGAGGTCCTATCTGGTTTTTAAATATTCATTTTATTTTCTGAACATTTTTCTTGAAGTCTCTACTGATCATTTTCTTTCTTTCTTCTTTTATTTTACTATTATTTTTTTAAACGAGGTCTCACTCTGTCACCCAGGCTGGAGTGCAGTGGTGCAATCATACCTCACTGCAGCCCGAACTCCTGGTCTTAAGTGATCCTCCCAGCTGGGACTAAAGGCATGAGCCACCATACCTAGGTAATTTTTTTTTGGTAGAGATGGGGTCTTGCTATGTTGCCCAGGCTGCTCTCAAACTCCTGGGCTCAAGCAATCCTGCCGCCTTGGCCTCCCAAAGTGCTGGAATTACAGGTGTAAACCACTGTGCCCGGCCTCTAACGTTCATTTTCTTTGTTCAAATGATTTTTCTTCCTCCTCCCAGGTGTTTTTTTTTTTTTTTTTTTTTTTGTATTGTTTTGTTTTGTTTTGCTACAGGGTATCCCTCTATCACCCAGGCTGGAGTGCAGTGGCATGGTCATAGCTCACTGCAACTTCAACCTCCAGGCTCAAGCAACCCTCCCTCCCACCTCAGGCTCCGGAGTAGATGGGACCACAGGCATGCACCACCACACCTGGCTAATTTTTTTATTTTTATTTTTGTAAAGACAGGGTTTCCCTATGTTGCCCAGGCTGGTCTTGAACTCCTGGGCTCAAGTGATCCTCCTGCCTCAGCCTCCCAAAGTGCTAGAATTACAGGTGTGAGCCACTGTGCCCAGCCTGAATGCAGTCTTTATTAATTCATTTAGTTTTCATTTCTGCTGTTGGTTTTTGAAAAAATAATGGTGCTCATAGATGCTAAGTGTCTGAGTTTGCAAAATGATCTCTCTCAAGTGGAACATTGTTCTGCTAACATAGAAAAAATCAGAATATGCCATTGAAAGCATGGTTCCTTGGAACTAGGACAGCATCTTTTCTGTATTACCACCTCCCACCCCTTACCCCTTGTGCCCTGCCATGATTCCTAATCCTCTGCCTTCTGTTCTGTGGGTAGTCAGCATCAGTTGATGATGATAAGACATCCCTTAGAAGTCATTAAAGCAAGCTGTATTTAATGTGTTTAATCACTTTAGATGAATTAAGTCATCTTTCTTCTTAATCACTTTAGAGGCTGTTCCCTGAGTGCCGTTGAGTTATCTGATATTTTACTGAGTGCTCAGAACTGAGCTTTTAAGAAACGGCTTTAGCCGTGGCTTGCTGAGATTGTAATTTATCAATGGACTTGAGGTTCTCACTGGACCTTTGGGGGTCCGTGGACTAGCGTGTGCTTTCTTACGTCATGGCAAGAATAGCTGGAAGTTGCAGCTGACTGCTACCTTAGAAGTAGAAGCTACTGGACGTTATTCTTTTGCATGTCATCTCTTGGCCTTCCAGACCTCAGGCTGTCTACAATAAGTACAGAGCAGCACTGGCAGGTGTTTAGTCAGACCACTTCATTGACTATAGGCTTTATTGAAAGGCTCATTGAAAGGCTTTATTGCCTCTGGATCTGGGGAATCCAACATATCCTTTATTTCCTTAGGCCTGGCACTAGCTATATTTTTCCTTCCTTCCACTGGTTTCATCCTCTTCCAGTATTTTCTCAGCCTCTAAGCTTTAGTGGGTGTAGGGCCCTGCACTAGGCACTGGGTGAGATAGAGAGGTATATACAGCACTGCCACTGCACTTATGCAGGCAGTCCAAGTTTGTGAGGACATTCATTAGAATGCACATAGTAGCCCCACGGAAAATGTGGCATTGAATGAGTGAAGCGAAAGCGCATAAGATCAGCTGAGGACAGGCTATAAAGAGAAATGCAAAAGGATCTTCCTCTACCCGGGAGAGTTGCAGGGTGGCGGGGATCAGCTGGCTCTGCTCATCTATAGCCCAGGTCAAGCAAGTACAGAAATGACCTTAGCACCCACTCCCACCCTCTCTTCCCATTTCTAGCCCATGGGTTCACATGTCCTTGAGCAGCGTTAGGTAACTGGGGACTATGGTGCACTGTCCCTGGGATGCTTCCTCATAGTCTGATAAAAGTTGCTTTTGTCTCCTTTTTTCTGCCATACTGTCTCTAATGGAACAATGTTGTTAGGGATTTAGATTCATTTTCCCAAGGAGTTTTTACTGAGCCTAAGCTATTATTCCCAAGAAAAATTCCTCAGCAGGTCCCTTATAATTTCTGTTTCCCTGTTAGTGGGCCTTAATAATTCCAATTTGCCTACAGAATTTTCTAAAGAAATAGTTCTCTATGAAGTGTTTCATTTTCAAGCAGTGCTTCCATTCAGAGAACTTAATGATATAGTTGACATCTTGGTAAAACAATTTAAAAGGATCATGTTAAGCTTGGTCATCAGAAAGAACATTCACGCTTAAGGTTTCAGAATGAAGGAGCACTCTCTTGACATCTGATTTTCCTAGCAGACCAAAGAGAGAAAGTATCAAGAGACAAAAATTCAAGAGATGGCTTCTGTGGAATTGAGATAGTTGAAAAAACAAACAAACAAACAAACAAAAACACGCTTATTTGTATATTTGCTTGCAAAAAGAGAAATCAACTTGTTTATAAATATACTGAAGCTTTCCTTAAAATGGATGTCTAATCAAGGAGGTACTTGCAAGGGAGATGTGGTTTGACTTCTGTTTTATTGGCTTGTTACATTTAATCAAGGTGGCGACATGTGAGAAGTGGGTTAGCTCTTAACTCTGATCACTGCCTGTAAATGATAAGGCTCACATCCATGCCTGTGGAATAAAGTGCTGTCAGGTTTACATTTAATTCTGCATATAGTCAGCTCTCTTACAGTAATTAGAGATAGGATAGGCAGAAGTTCAGGAAATTAAATCCATAATCTGAAATTTCCATTTTATCCTAAAATATCTACTAATGCTTTTACCAAACCTGGGATGTGAGTTGGGTGAGTTTTATTGTCTTACATCTTTTTTATCGGTTTATCCTACTTCAACGGAATGTCCAAAACCAAACAAAAAAATATATAGCAGAAAGGGAGAAGGAGGAGAAGCAAAAGGTCAGGTTAGCACCACACAAAACTTGGTGGCCAGATTATGAATAACCAGTTATCAACAGAAATAATGTAAAAAGATCAAACCAAACATTGAAACCATAAGGCCCCATAAACCTACTTATGGACCCACAAAAATTAAAATTAAAAATTAAAAAGTAGTAATGAACTATAGGGCCCTTTAGATTACACCAGCAATAGTACTGTCATTCTCCAACTAAGGCTCATTATTTTTTTTTTCCAGAAAGAAAAAAAGGGTTTGTTGAAGTTGCTTTCTGGCGCCTCCACTAAACGGAAGCCCCGCGTGTCTCCTCCAGCATCGCCCACCCTAGAAGTGGAGCTGGGCAGTGCAGAGCTTCCTCTCCAGGGAGCGGTGGGGCCCGAACTGCCACCAGGAGGTGGCCATGGCAGGGCAGGCTCCTGCCCTGTGGACGGGGACGGACCGGTCACGACTGCAGTGGCAGGAGCAGCCCTGGCCCAGGATGCTTTTCATAGGAAGGCAAGTTCCCTGGACTCCGCAGTTCCCATCGCTCCACCTCCTCGCCAGGCCTGTTCCTCCCTGGGTCCTGTCTTGAATGAGTCTAGACCTGTCGTTTGTGAAAGGTAAGTTCAACTTCGTTCCAGGAAAAAACTAAAAAATGAACAACAGGCTTTAGGCTGGAACATTATTGTGATATTTAAGATGTTTTGCCACATCTTCCTAAATGTTTTGAAACTGAGCTTATGAAAATAAGCACTGAATTTCTTTTCCCACTTGGCATGACATACTCTGTTTTCCTTTTTCCTTCCGTGTTTCTTAATGGGTTGGTCCCCAGCCTTCCTTTTCCTTTATTTTCTCTACTCTGCCATGCCTGAATTGTGTCCAGGTAAAAACTGTCAATCACTGGGAAATTGTTCATGGATTTACTTCTTTCTTATTTCTATTCCATTGCCACTAATTGCTGTCTTTTTTTTTAAATTTTTTGCCTTTTTTATTAAAAATTTACATCGTTTCCTGCTAGTTGTGAAGCAACTAGAGCAGGTATGTCCAATCTTTTGGCTTCCCTGGGCCACACTGAAGGAAGAATTGTCTTGGGCCACACTGAAAATATACTCATATGGCCAGGCACGGTGGCTCATGCCTGTAATCCCAGCAACATGGTAAAACCCTGTCTCTACTAAAATACAAAGAAATAGACGTGGTGGCGAGTCCCTGTAATCCCAGCTACTTGGGAGGCTGAGGCAGGAGAATCGCTTGAACCCAGGAGGTAGAGGTTGCAGTGAGTGGAGATCATGCCGCTGCACTCCAGCCTGGGTGACAGAGCAGGACTCCATCTCAAAATAATAATAATAATAATAAATATATATATACACACACACACACACACACACACATATATACTGTTAAAAAATATTTTACATTACATATATATACACACTAACATTAATTATAGCTGATGAGCTAAAAAAAAAAAATCGCAAAAAAAATTCACAATATTTTAAGAAAGTTTATGAATTTTGTGTTGCACTGCATGCCCACGGGTTGGACAAGCTTGAATTAGAGAATTCTGTCAGCTAAGAGAACTCTCTTCTTTTTTTGAGACAGGGTCTTGCTCTGTTGCGCAGGCTTCAGTGCAGTGGTGCAATCACAGCTCACTGAAGCCTCAACATCCTGGGCTCAAGTGATCCTCCCACCTCAGCTTCCTGAGTGGCTGGGACCACAAGCCTGTGCCACCATTCCCAGATAATTTTTTTGTAAAGACGGGGTCTCCCATGTTGCCCAGGCTAGTCTTGAACTCCTGGACTCAAGCCATTCTCCTGCCCCAGCCTCCCAAAGTGCTGGGATTACAGGCGTGAGCCACGATGTCTAGCGAAGAACTCTCTTCTTCTTCCTGAGCCAGAAGGGTATGGCTAAGTTCTCAGTCTCAGTTCTGACTCTCCTCCTGACCAAGTGACTTGATTCAGTTACACTCAGAGTAATAAGCCCTGTTTTAGTGATTCCAGCCTTGAATAATTATTACAAAAGGGAGCAGTTCTGTTTGATACCCCACTGGGGTTCTAGGAATGTGTTAGGAAAGAAAATATATTATTTAATGAGACAAATAGCTACTAGGATTATTTAAACTCAACAATGAAGCACTGTTCATTACATAGGAAAGCATCATGAAGTATACTCAAAATAGTGGACTCTTTATATCTCATATAAATATATAGTATTTGTCTTAAGTGTCATCTGTTTTATTGTTTCTGTAAGCTTCATTTCCTCTGTGCCTGCATTTCATAAATAAAGCAAATTTCTGCTTTGTGGAGGTATTGCTTTTTTGGTAGCATTTTCTATGTTGCCGACTTGAAATCTTACTATAAAGTGTTATGTTTTTAAATGCCTTAAATTCACCTTACCTCTGTATTTCAGATGAAGCCATAGGTATATTTGTATCCACCAAAACCTGAGGCCTGCATTCATATTTTTGGCACACTTTTTAACTTAAAAATAAACTAGGAAAAATGGAAAAGAATAAATTTCAAACCTACTTACATTAAGTACAAAGCTCACAATTTATTATTATTATTATTATTTTTTGAGATGGGAGTCTCACTCTGTTGCCCAGGCTGGAGTGCAGTGGTGCAATCTCGGCTCACTGCAACCTCCACTTCCCGGGTTCAAGTGATTCTCCTGCCTCTGCTTTCTGAGTAGCTGGGATTGCAGGCGCACACCACGCCCGGCTAATTTTTTTGTATTTTCAGTAGAGACGGGGTTTTGCCATGTTGGCCAGGCTGGTCTCGAACTCCTGAGCTCAGGCAATTCACCTGCCTCAGCCTCTCAAAGTGCTGGGATTACAGGCATGAGCCATGGAGCCCAGCCACAATTTATGATATTTATTTTTATAGTGCTGTACAATAATTTTCTATAGCTCTAACCCCCATAAAACCAGTTTTAAAATGAGCCATTGCCCTTAAAAAGTGTTCTCTCCCTACAAATGAAATCATTTTATCTTTCCTCTCATCTGTTGTGCTCTTAGTAAAGCTTTGAAATTTTGTCCAGAATTCACTGAATCTCTTATTCTAAGAGTCAACCTTTTTCCTGCTGTATTGGTCTGCTTTCCAGGGATAGCACCTTCTGTCCCTGGAGTTGGTCCAGTTACTTGTTTGCTTTCTCTTGGTCACAAAGCCTCCCTCCCTCCCTCCAGGCATTGATCTGCAGTTTTTCCTTCAAGCCCTGAGGGCATCTCTCCTGTGTTCCCCCTCATTTGTGGTATTTGTGTGACTCTTTTGAGTGATGGTTCACTTTGCCCAGACTCTCCCTAGGCACTGGCATGGGCACTGCAGCCTCCCTCCCCCAGTGCATTCCTTTTCAGTTGCCAGATGTCCTCAGTCTCTGCGGCTTCTGCATTCCGGTCCCTTCCTCTTAGAGGGGCTCCTTTCTAACAGCAGGCTCCTGCTGTTCAGTTCATCTGAAAAGAAGGAATTACTAGCGCAGACAGGTGATGGCGTTTCAGGGAGCGGGGGATGCACATCAGATAGGGAACATGGAGAATGTAATGACAGGACAGATGGGCCCGGGCATGCTGGAATTCTTTGATAGGTTTTTTTGTATAACCATTTAAATTTTTACAAGTGGGAAAGGGGTCTTTGGAGAAGATTTCTACCCAAGTTTATATTTTTATAATCCATATGTTCAATGGAATATTAAATATAATAGCCAATCTGACCAACTTTCCACAGCCTTTGCTTTCATACAGTGATGGTAATAGTATTTATTTACCTTGGATTCTTAGATCTGTCTCACAGTAAAAATAACAGGAAAAATGTGCGGTAACATATAGGAAAATGTTATATTATTCACTGGGAATGAAATTTTTTGATTAATTAAAAGCCACCAAGTATAGAATTTAGGGATTACTTGTGTTCATATTTTAAACATTTCAACACAATAAAAAGTGTTCAATGCTGAAAATGAAGGAAAGATTAACTTTTATATCAGTATGATTGAGAAAACATTTCAGAATCTAGGAATAATCCTTGATTTACAATACAAGCATCAACAACTCTTGCCCTGGCAAAATGCAGAAGGAGCCCAGGGTTCTTTTGGTAAAAATTCTACTGACTGGTAGAATTTCACAGAAGTATTTTTCAATTTATATTATTGGGACACTATGAGGTAGGATTCATCTACAGATTATAATGAGAACAAGCATAAAATTTCCTCTCAAACCATGACCCTATCTCATACATCTAAAGTAAAAGAATGTGCCAGGCATGGTGGCTCATGCCTGTAATCCCAGCACTTTGGGAGGCCAAGGTGGGTGGATCACGAGGTCAGGAGTTCAAGACCAGCCTGACCAAGATGGTGAAACCCCATCTCTACTAAAAATACAAAAAAAAAAAAAAAAAAAAAGCCAAACGCGGTGGCGGGCGCCTGTAATCCCAGCTACTCGGGAGGCTGAGGCAGAGAAATGCTTGAACCCGGGAGGTGGAGGTTGCGGTGAGCCACAGTTGCACCACTGCACTCCATCCAGCCTGGGTGACAGAGCGGGACTCCATCTCAAAAAAAAAAAAAAAAGAATGTGACTGGGGCAGCCGGTGCTGTCAATGGAAAGAAGCAACCACGTGGTGTAAAGGCTTAAGCAATCTCATAGTAAGGAAGGACGAACCTTGAAGTGTGTTGACAGGTCTTGGTGTCAGCAGAGAGAATTCTCTTAGGAACAAAAGGATTCTTCTGTGTTTGTTAGAGAGACTGAAGAAAACAAGCAAGAAATAGTGCTATATCCTGGAGGCAGAAAATGTATAATTGATGACAGCAGAAACAATAGAACAAATATTTTAGGCTCTATTTTAGAGGGATTGAGAAAAAATAATTAGGAAATTGCAAAGAGAAAGTGGAAAGAAAATATTTCAGAAGGGATGGCAAATAAAAGAAAGTATATGACAGGTTTTTCTTCCAAAGAAAAATATATATATATAAAGAGTTCAGGGAGACACAGCAAGTCATCTTTATCTGTGTGTATTTTTAAATGTAGGAATTAAACTGAGAACCACATACCTATAAGCTCATCTCCTAAATTGGGGGGAAAAAAAAAACCCTATGTATGATCTTTGATCAGGGATTAAGCTAGAACACTTGGAAACATACAAATTGGATAGAGATAGATTTACAGAAAGGCAGCTGGGCTTAACCAGCATGATTAATTTCTTTGAATCAGTGACAATGAACCCACTGGGTGAAGAAATGGACGTAATTTACTTGGACTTGGAGCAAGCTACAAAGGGAACTAGTATGGTTATGCCAGTGAAATACTTAATTGAATATTAGATTGCTGTGGCAACTGGCAGAAAGCAGTAAGTGGTTACTCACCCAGGTCAGAGTGATGAACTGAGTGCCTCCCAGAGCAACATGGGAGCCAATTTGGGCTATACCAGGGGCGATTAGAAATGAAAATGTATGAACTACAGAGAACACCAGAGAGGCTAGAAAAATAAAGGAAACAGGAAATGTATACTAATAAAAGATTGTAAATGCCCATTCAGATGGAAGTTAAAATACCATAGCATTGGAAGTCTGTGGAGCTTCTTTATATTGCAAGACTCTGTTTCTTGAATTCTACCTTGGCAGTTATCACCAAAAGTTGAGTTAAGGTCACACAGCCGCCAAGAGGCAGAGGCCATTCAGGGACCGGTCTGTGAGCCACTCTGGTCACCCCATAATGCCTCCACAGTGCTTTGTTCAAAGGGAACAAGGGGTGCTTTCCAACCGAGGTGCCAGTCAGCTTTATACATTTTTCCTTTCCTTTTTTTTTTACCTTTTTTTTAAACAAAAAATTTTATTCATTCATATATCTTATTTTTTAAATTGTGGTAAAGTATACATGAAAATTTACTATTTTTTCAAGTGTACAATTCAATGGCATTGAGTACATTCATGTTGTCATACAACCATTCACTGCTATCCGTTTCTAGAACTTTTTCTCATCCTAAACTGAATCTGTACTCATTAAGCACTAACTCTTCATTCCCCCTCCTCCAGGCCCTGCAACCACCCTTCTACTTTCTCTCCCCGTAAGTGACTTCTGGGCATCTCATAAGTGGAATCAAGCAATAGTCTTCCTTCTGTGTGCCTGCAGCTTATTTCACTTAGCATAACGTTTGCAAGGTTCATCCCTGTTGTAGCACGTGTCAGAATTTCATTCCTTTTTAAGGAGCTTTGTACATTTTAAAAAACAGTTTTTCTATACAACTAGGCTTTTTCTTTTTGCCACTTGACATGCTTATTAAGAATTAAAGGTACTATACTAAGTACTATGAGGCATATAAAGTGAATTTAGCATCATCTCACCCTTCAAGCAGCTTATGGCTTGGTAGAATAAACGAGACGGACACAGATGGTAATAATACAATGTAGACTGTGCTAAGTGCTGTAAGACATATACATGGAGGCCTCTGCGATTTAGTCAAGCATGAAATTGCCTCCAGCCATGGGGCTGGAGATTTCACAGGGGAGAACTGGAGCCAGGCTTTGAGAGAGTGATAGGGTATGGGTGGGAGAGATAGTGTCAAAAGGAGACTCCCACTGGAAGGAACTGCATGAGCCAAGGTGTGGCGTGGGGGAAGTAAAGGCCCTGAATAGGGGACATGTTCAGGCTTAGGGGAGTGTTTGGGACTTTTGTGGTGATAGTAGTAGCTACAGCTGTGTAAAAAGAGATTAGGGCCTGATCACCAAGGGCTTCGCATACCAGGCTGAGGATTAACCTTGCTCACAGGCATTGTAAAGCTGTTAATGATTTTTTGGCAGTGGGTAGCTGCAAATAGAGTTGCCACTTAAGAAGAGTTGCCACTTAAGAATATTAGTATGTGAGCTCTGCATAGACTGGGTTGGGGACAGGAAGAGACTTGAAGCAAGAAAGGTAGATATTTGACCAGGTGGATGCCGGACCCACCCCATGTCTTACACCTGTAATCCCAGCATTTTGGGAGGCCAAGGTGGGTGGATCACCAGGTCAGGAGTTAGAGACCAGCCTGGCCAATATATTGAAACCCTGTCTGTATTAAAAATACAAAAATTAGTCGGGCATGGTGGCACACACCTGTAATCCCAGCTACTCAGGAGGCTGAGGCAGGAAAATTGCTTGAACCCAGGAGGCGGAGGTTGTGGTGAGCCGAGATCGTGCCATTGCACTCTAGCCTGGGTGACAAGAGCGAAACTCAGTCTTAAAAAAAAAAGATATTTGACGAGGTGGAAGGTAATGAAGTCATCAACCAGGATAGTGACAGTGACAATGAAGAGGAGTGGATGGGATGCAGATTTTGAAGGTAGATCAGCAGGTCCCATGTAGGTCATGGGAGAGTATCCATTGACCCCTGAGGTTCAGAACTTCCCCAAACCCCTGTTCATATAAAGAAAAGCATAATCCGAGTGAGGCAGAGGGTGGAGCAGCAGATGTAAAGGGCCTCTGCAGCTGTGCCTTAACATCTGTTTGTTGGTCTGTAAATGTTCTACTTGGCAAAGCCTTTCAATGCCTGAAATAGTTGGCCAGTTATGCCCAGTATTTGGCCTTACAAATCTGTATTAGAAAACTGCAAACCACCTCACAAGGCTCAAGATCAGGACCTGAGCTGGAAGATTTCTAAGTAGAGTCTATTACTCCTGCACCTGGTAGTCTTCATACGATCAAGACTGTGTCACAGTTTCCATTATGCACATAGTTTCTCATTCCACCCGCCCCCCCAGAGGTTTATAAAACGTAGCAATGAAAATTTGCTCCCACTGGGAACTTGGCAGGAAGAGTATGTTCTTAGCCCAGCAGCAGTTCTAGTTCAAAATTTTTTTTTGACAAAATTGGTTTAGTGCATTTTATAAAATGCATATATTAATCTAATTTACTTCAAGTTTTTCAATAACCATTTTTATTCCATTTCACCTTTAAGGCAGCTCACAGAGAACAAGTAGGGAATATATCTCATGAGAAGTCTACTCTGAATATGTTTTGAGTCACTTGTACATTTTTTCCCAGAATTATAAAGCTTTGCCTTAAATGTTTAACTTGCCCCACATGGCAACTACATCATTGCTTTTTCATGGATTTTTAGCATGTTGACATTAGACTTGAGAAATGTCATCTGGATCCTTCTTTCAGATAAATTCATGATGAAATTATTTGTCTTGCTTTTAAAGGTGTCAGAGAGCTGGGCATAGCGGCTTATGTCTATAATCCCAGCACTTTCTGGAGCTGAGGCTGGAAGATTGCTTGAGCCGAGGAGTTCAAGACCAGCCTGGGCAATATAGTGAGATGCCATCCCTACAAAAAGTAAAAAGATTAACCAGGTTTGGTGGCACACACCTGTAGTCCCAGCCGGAAGGCTGAGGTAGGAAGATCAGTTAAGCCTGGGAGGTCAAGGCTACAGTGAGCTGTGATTGCATCACTGCACACCAGCCTGGGCAACAAAGTAAGACTGTCTCAAAATAAAATAAAGATATCAAAGAAGGGATTCCAAAACCCTAACTGTGTTGATCTAAAGTTTGTCAAATCTCATTTTCAGGAAATGTTTAGGTTGTGGCCTGAGTTCGTTTCCTAGTTAGAGATGTCCAGCCACTGACTGGCCCATTCTTCACCTCCTTGAAGTGCCAGGCCTCTGCCTACTCTTGTCTAAGCCATATGATCATAATGGGAGCTAATATTTTCAGGTTGAACTCTTTGTCAGACACCATACGAAGAGCATCATACTTGTTTAACTCATTACAGTCCTATTCTACAGATGAGGAAACAGACTGAGAGCTGAGATAACTGGCCCAAAGTTAAGCTGCTCTAACTGACCTTAAAGACTGTGTCAATCCTTAGGCCAGTGTTTCTCCCACTGTGTCATGCTTCCTTCCTCATTCCATGCTTGATCAAACCCCAGCCTTGTGGTCTATGAATATTCATGTTTGAATTAGCTGAACCTTTCTCAGATATGATAAGCCAACTTCTGTGCTGTGCTTTTGCTTCAGATCTTGGATAGTAATTTGGTCCCTGTGCCAAAGGAGCTCAGGTTGTTCAAGCAGCCACTTACCTTTTGCAGAGATGTGTTTTTTTAGTGTAATAGTCTGGGACTCTTGCTGTGGTCTTTCTTAAATGGATTTTGGTTTATATGGAATGGGAATTGGTGAAAGGGGCAGGCTGTAATGGGTTTCAGAAGTTTGGGGACAGTTGTATAGAATTTGTTCTGCCTATCATTTTGAAGCCATAACATTTTTCACTTTCAGTCAGGAGTGGGTCCCATGAGGCTATAAACTCATTTTCTGACTTTGAGAACCAAATGAAAGTAGAAACCCAAAATCAACTTTATGACTGACTACTCATTACTTAGCATCAAACAGTGAAAGATGTATTTATTAGATATCTGTTGCCATGTAACCAGTTACGCCCAAAAGTCAGTGGCTTACAACAATAATAAGCATGTATTATTTCACACTTTCTGTGGGTCACATAATTATGGAACAGCTCATCTGGTTGGTTCTGGCTTAGAGTATTTCTTGAGATTGTAGTCAAGACATCAGCCTGAGCTGATGCTCAACTGGGGCTGGAGGATCCCCTTCTAAGATGGCTTATTCACATCACTTTTTCTGGTTAGTTTAGGCTTTTGGAAAGAGGCCTCAGTGCCTTACCATGTGTTTCCTCTCCATAGAGATGTTGAGTGTCCTCACAACATGGCAGCCAGTTTTCCTGAGTGACTGATCCAAGAGAAAGTAAAGTGGAAGCCATAATGCCTTTTATGGTCTAGCCTCAGAAATCACCCACTGTCATTTCTGCAACATTTTATTGGCCACACAGGTCATCCTGTGCATCATAGGAGGAGACTACACAAGAGTGTGAATACCAGGAAGCAAGGATCACTAGGGCCATCTTGGAGGTTGGCTACCATACACCACCATTCTTTTCCCCCCTTTTGTTGAGAAGAGGAGTAATGCAAATAATGCTGGAAAAATAGAGAAAGATAAAAGGATATAGAGTGTAAAACAAGTCACCTCCCTCTCGTTTCCTATAAGCTGTAATTCTGCACAGGAAAGCTAAGGAGCATGGAGGCAGGGGCATAGATAATATTAAACCAACTAAGCTTCTGCCATTTTTAAGCGATAATGACACCTTTCCCACTAACTCCAAATTCTGAGCCAAGGAGAAACAGACCCAAATGTCAGAATAATAGAGATGAGAATGTCAACCTCATTACTGGTAATGTTGGATTGAATTTGTGGCCACAGCCCTCCCCTCCATGTCTGGACCTTGGGACTACCTTCCCAAGGGATAATCTGGGTATGTAGGGCAGATTACCTTCCTCAGAATTGCTGCCTCGCCCATGTCAAACACCAGTGTAAGGGACACAGGGACACAGAGACAGACTTCCAGACTCACCTTCCTGACCTCTGTGTGCTTACAACATAGAGGTGGAGCAGAGCCTCCTTAGCCTGTGGGCAGGCGGTTCAGAGAGGACTGAACCCCCCCTGCTCAGCTACTTCTCCCAGTCTCACCAATCAAATAAATTCACTCCTGTTTCCTTGGAGAAGAGGGAGGGATAGAAATGATACCCCTCTCGGGAAATGAAATGAAACTCTCCTTTATGGCCAAGATACAAACACTGGTAGGGAACAAGGATGGCTGTCCTTGTTAAGGTCACTCAGATGAACCAGTCTGGGCCATCAGTAGTGGGTTGACACACATATCCAAATCCAGTCTTTGTTAGTACTAAGTCTCTACTAAACAGAAAATAGCAGTATTTTGAGTTGTTTTACAATCATAAATGAATTAATGTTAGTTCCTATTTATGTTGAAGGTTCGTGCAGACTAACAGTACACCATTTTTTAAAATCACTGCTTTGAATCGCCTTAACCAAAATCTCTTTCTTTTCTAGGCACAGGGTGGTGGTTTCCTATCCTCCTCAGAGTGAGGCAGAACTTGAACTTAAAGAAGGAGATATTGTGTTTGTTCATAAAAAACGAGAGGATGGCTGGTTCAAAGGCACATTACAACGTAATGGGAAAACTGGCCTTTTCCCAGGAAGCTTTGTGGAAAACATATGAGGAGACTGACACTGAAGAAGCTTAAAATCACTTCACACAACAAAGTAGCACAAAGCAGTTTAACAGAAAGAGCACATTTGTGGACTTCCAGATGGTCAGGAGATGGGCAAAGGATTGGTATGTGACTCCGATGCCCCAGCACAGTTACCCCAGCGAGCAGAGTGAAGAAGATGTTTGTGTGGGTTTTGTTAGTCTGGATTCGGATGTATAAGGTGTGCCTTGTACTGTCTGATTTACTACACAGAGAAACCTTTTTTTTTTTTTTAAGATATATGACTAAAATGGACAATTGTTTACAAGGCTTAACTAATTTATTTGCTTTTTTAAACTTGAACTTTTCGTATAATAGATACGTTCTTTGGATTATGATTTTAAGAAATTATTAATTTATGAAATGATAGGTAAGGAGAAGCTGGATTATCTCCTGTTGAGAGCAAGAGATTCGTTTTGACATAGAGTGAATGCATTTTCCCCTCTCCTCCTCCCTGCTACCATTATATTTTGGGGTTATGTTTTGCTTCTTTAAGATTGAAATCCCAGTTCTCTAATTTGGTTTTCTTCTTTGGGAAACCAAACATACAAATGAATCCGTATCAATTAGGGCCTGAGGTAGAGAGACAGAAACTTGAGAGAAGAGAAGTTAGTGATTCCCTCTCTTTCTAGTTTGGTAGGAATCACCCTGAAGACCTAGTCCTCAATTTAATTGTGTGGGTTTTTAATTTTCCTAGAATGAAGTGACTGAAACAATGAGAAAGAATACAGCACAACCCTTGAACAAAATGTATTTAGAAATATATTTAGTTTTATAGCAGAAGCAGCTCAATTGTTTGGTTGGAAAGTAGGGGAAATTGAAGTTGTAGTCACTGTCTGAGAATGGCTATGAAGCGTCATTTCACATTTTACCCCAACTGACCTGCATGCCCAGGACACAAGTAAAACATTTGTGAGATAGTGGTGGTAAGTGATGCACTCGTGTTAAGTCAAAGGCTATAAGAAACACTGTGAAAAGTTCATATTCATCCATTGTGATTCTTTCCCCACGTCTTGCATGTATTACTGGATTCCCACAGTAATATAGACTGTGCATGGTGTGTATATTTCATTGCGATTTCCTGTTAAGATGAGTTTGTACTCAGAATTGACCAATTCAGGAGGTGTAAAAATAAACAGCGTTCTCTTCTCTACCCCAAAGCCACTACTGACCAAGGTCTCTTCAGTGCACTCGCTCCCTCTCTGGCTAAGGCATGCATTAGCCACTACACAAGTCATTAGTGAAAATGGTCTTTTATGTCCTCCCAGCAGACAGACATCAAGGATGAGTTAACCAGGAGACTACTCCTGTGACTGTGGAGCTCTGGAAGGCTTGGTGGGAGTGAATTTGCCCACACCTTACAATTGTGGCGGGATCCAGAAGAGCCTGTCTTTTTATATACATTCTTTGATGTCATTGGCCTCTCCCACCGATTTCATTACGGTGCCACGCAGTCATGGATCTGGGTAGTCCGGAAAACAAAAGGAGGGAAGACAGCCTGGTAATGAATAAGATCCTTACCACAGTTTTCTCATGGGAAATACATAATAAACCCTTTCATCTTTTTTTTCCTTTAAGAATTAAAACTGGGAAATAGAAACATGAACTGAAAAGTCTTGCAATGACAAGAGGTTTCATGGTCTTAAAAAGATACGTTATGTGGTTGAAGATGAAATCATTCCTAAATTAACCTTTTTTTTAAAAAAAACAATGTATATTATGTTCCTGTGTGTTGAATTTTTAAAAAAAAATACTTTACTTGGATATTCATGTAATATATAAAGGTTTGGTGAAATGAACTTTAGTTAGGAAAAAGCTGGCATCAGCTTTCATCTGTGTAAGTTGACACCAATGTGTCATAATATTCTTTATTTTGGGAAATTAGTGTATTTTATAAAAATTTTAAAAAGAAAAAAGACTACTACAGGTTAAGATAATTTTTTTACCTGTCTTTTCTCCATATTTTAAGCTATGTGATTGAAGTACCTCTGTTCATAGTTTCCTGGTATAAAGTTGGTTAAAATTTCATCTGTTAATAGATCATTAGGTAATATAATGTATGGGTTTTCTATTGGTTTTTTGGAGACAGTAGAGGGAGATTTTGTAACAAGGGCTTGTTACACAGTGATATGGTAATGATAAAATTGCAATTTATCACTCCTTTTCATGTTAATAATTTGAGGACTGGATAAAAGGTTTCAAGATTAAAATTTGATGTTCAACCTTTGTATGTCCCTTGTGTCAGTCCTTAAAATTTTGCTTTTTAAAAAAACAAAACAAAACAAAAAACCCGGGACACATTTGACATAATTTGTACCTCACAAAAATTCTTTGCATACATCTCAAGCGGAAGATGTCTACAGGAATCAATTTGGTGATTATGACACATTTTACCTCTGGAACTAACAAACCTTGTTTATTTCTCCAAGAAGCTTAAAAAGAGTTTGTGGAGTCACACAAGGTCATGTATGGCACTTGTGTTCCCCTCTTCCTCTTCCAGTTACTAAAATAATCTGGTGAGTGCTAGTTGTCTTAGCCATAGAAGGAAAAGCAGACCTATCAACCAATAGTATGATAACCCGTAAGTCTCAGCATGGCTTGGGGACAAAATCTTTAGATTCACCATGGTTTTAATTTCCCATGAAATGAAAGGGCCATGTAAGTCATGTTAAAAACTATTTTCTTATTAACTTTTGGCTACTGTCAAATGACTTATCAGAATTGAAAATCAGGAATTCTAGGTTGTATTGTAGCTTTTCCAAAAACTATCTCTGTAGCCACCTGGGCAAGTTGATTATTACTTAGTTTCCTCCTTTTGGTGTCCCATCTACCCCACTGGGTGAGGATGAGGAGCAAAGGAGATAATCTCACTGTTTTTGAAAAGTGCTATTTTAATGTGTGGCATTAAGTTTATCTCTGGTTTCAAATATTCATCTCACTCTCTTGGAGTATATGATATAATGCTTTTCAGGGTCTGATTGGTTTTAGAAGGAACAAATTATGGTGATGTTTCCAACTGCTATGCATTTAACTTTCTGTTCCTATACCTCCAGAAGAACATTCAATTCTCTGACTATTTCAATCCAGAGCTATAAACAACATTAGAATTCAGCTTTGGAAATTGTGTTTAATAGATGTTTGACTAAGTTTAATAGATGTTTGACTAACAACTCTTTGTGTATTCATCAAATTTTTAAAAATGTGTTTTGAATCAAACTATGTCATTATCAATGTCACATCCTATTTAAATTACTTTTTTTCCAGGAAAAATAATTAGCAGCCTACCAAAATCAATAAGATATTTATAAGAGATTAGTCATGTCCAGGCAAAGGGGTGTAGCCCTCGCTAACTCCCTGTGGCTGCAGGCTGTAATGGGGTATGCTGGGGAACTTTGCCCTGTCCATTAGTATCACCAGAGGCAGGAAGGAGCTATTAGAGTGAGTAGTCACCTGCCAATGTGAACAGTGACAGTTTTAAAATACCTTCTCTCAGGTTTACAGATGAACATCCCTTGGATTCCTTTTGTGTTTCCTACTAATAAATTTCTGATTTGGCTACTTTTCCATTTCAGAAACACCACCTGCATCTCACTCAGTGCAAATTCTTACTGTACTATGGCCATCCAGGCTCTGTAACCATGCTGCAGGCACCTGCGAGTGGCATTAATCTTTGAGTCCCATTCAATACTATTATAGAGTCAGACTATTCTAATAAGTCTCCAAAGATAATGGAATTATCCCAGCCAGTAACCAGTGAGCCAGCTGCCACTTCTATTGCCTACACCTTAGATACGAAATTTGGTTCCAAGAGGTCTCTGACCTTAGGGTTGAATCTTTCAAGCTCTGAATCCTTGTGAAAGTACTAGAAGAAGCCATGATAGACTTTGGCATGAGAGGGCATTCCTAAATATGATTCAAAATTTAGAAACTGTAAAAAAAAGAAAACCTTGATAAATTGTACAAAAAATCAAAATAGTTACATGACAAAATACCATAATCAAAGTCAAAAGAATAAACAATGAAATAAATCATTTGTAAGTCCTGTAGCAGGCAAAGAGATAATTTCCTTTACATATAAAAAAAACTTCTACAAATAAGAAAAAAAACCCAAAGTAACACTAACCAAGGATTTGTGACAGAAATTGCCAATTGTCGTGGCCGGGCGTGGTGGCTCAAGCCTGTATTCCCAGCACTTTGAGGCCGAGGCGGGTGGATCACAAGGTCAGGAGATCGAGACCATCCTAGCTAACACGGTGAAACCCCGTCTCTACTAAAAATACAAAAAATTAGCCGGGCGTGGTGGCAGGCGCCTGTAGTCCCAGCTGCTCGGGAGGCTGAGGAAGGAGAATGGTGTGAACCTGGGAGGTGGAGCTTGCAGTGAGCCGAGATCGCGCCACTGCACTCCAGCCTGGGCGACAGAGCAAGACTCCGTCTCAAAAAAAAAGAAAAAAAAAAAAAAAGAAATTGCCAATTGTCTCTGAATATTTTCATTCTCTTTTTTCTTATTAACTGATATCTGGGCTTTGTGCTTAGTTAAAAAGCTCATTTTTGTCAGGGTGTGGTGGCTCATGCCTGTAATCCCAGCACTTTGGGAAGCCAAGGCAAGCAGATCACCTGAGGTCGGGAGTTTTGAGACCAGCCTGGTCAACCAACATTGTGAAACCCCGTCTCTACTAAAATACAAAAATTAGCCACCTGTGGTGGTGCATGCCTGTAGTCCCAGCTACTTGGGAGGCTGAGGCTCAAGAATCATTTGAACCTGGAGGCAGAGGTTACAGTGAGTAGAGATCGCCCCACTGCACTCCAGCCTGGGCCGCAGAGGCAGACTCAGTCTCGGAAAAACAAAACAAAAAAACTCATTTTCCAGTCTCCCTTAAGGTTAGGTGCAGCCTTGTTACTAAGTTCTTGCTGAGACACAAACGAAAATATCACAGGGAACTTCTGGTAAGGCTTCTTAAAAGGGAGAGGAGGCCAGGCGCAGTGGCTCACGCCTGTAATCTCAGCATTTTGGGAGGCCGAGGCGGGTGGATTGCCTGAGGTCAGGAGTTCAAGACCAGCCTGGCCAATGTGATGAAACCCTGACTCTACTAAAAATACAAAAATTAGCCAAGCATGGTGGCACATGCCTGTAATCCCAGCTACTCGGGAAGCTGAGGCAGGAGAATCACTTGAACCCGGGAGGCAAAGGTTGTAGTGAGCCAAGATTGCACCACTACGCTCCAGCCTGGGCAAGAAGAGCAAGACTCTGTCTCAAAAAAAATTTTTTTTTAGTTTTTTTTTTTTATAGTTATTGTGAGAACATAGGTGACTGTTGGAAACAGAATGCTTGTTCCCAGGTACTATAAGGAAAAATCAGCATTCAGACAAAAAGTTCTCTCAGCAAGGCAATTTTACTTTCTGCAGAAAGGGTGCTCTTAGCAGATGGAACAATGGCAAGAGCACCCTTTCTAAATAAAAGCAATTTATTGTAGAATTGTAGAAAGTAAATATAGTTTCCTCTTCAAAGTTTCCCTTCTTGTTAAAGGATAATAATAAATCATAAATGTTAGAAATAATTTAAAGACTAACTTCCTCCAAGCCTCCTTGCTTTGTGCTAATAACTCTTTGTTAAGCCCTAGCCTATGTAGCTGTTAGACATGCTCACAAGGCACACAAGACATTCTATGTCTTTGTACCTTAACCAAGATATTTGTGCTAGACATGCTCACAGGCACGTTCCAGCTTGCAGCTTATGCCCCTTCCCTATTTGGCATAAGCAACTTCCTCTTTTCCTTCATTCTCCCTTGCCTTTACCTATTTAGGACAGTTTTCAATTATTAGCCAGTCAGGTTTTAGTTTAGATTGTGCGGTCTGGCTCCAGCCAGTGGAGACAGGACACAGTAGCAGGGACAAGCTGCGTAAGGGATAAAAATTGCTTCCCTCCTTTGTTCAGGTGTGCTCTCGCCATTGTTCCATCTGCGAAGAGCACCCTTTCTGCAGAAAGTAAAATTGTCTCACTGAGAGAACTTTTTGTCTGAATGCTGATTTTTCCTTGCGGTACCAAGGAACAAGCATTCTGTTTCTAAATAAACATTTTACATATAACAGTGACTTTTAAGATGCAAGAGATGTACTAATGTGTTGGAGAAAGAAGGAAGGAACATGATACCCTAGTAAACTTGAGCCTTCATGCCAGCCTGAACTACTCATCTTTAAATACGATTTATTTCAGAATAAACCTCTTGAGTCCAAGCTACTGTAGTCTTAGCCACCACCAACCTGACTGGTATCAATATAAACTGACAGTTCACTAAAAATATATTTTTTTATGTAAATATTATTTCTATATTATTTATATATATATACACTAAAAGATGTTCCACCTAATTCGTAATGTAAATGCAATTAACAACAATGAAATATTTTTTACCTATAAAATGGGAAATTTCTAAAAATTTGAAATGTTGGCTAAATGAGGGACATTCAGTATTTTGCTGATGACAATGTATAGGGAAGGCAATATAGATAGAAAATACCAAAATTACAAGTGTTGTTTACCCATTCTACTTTTAAGAATTTGTTCCAATATACTTATTCATCAAGTGTAAAATGACAGTACCATATTCTTTGCAGTGTTGTTTATAATAGCAAAATATTGGAAACAACCTAAATGTTTACCAATATGGAAATGGTTAAATGGATTATGGTAAATCTATACAGCAGTATACTGCATAACCATAAAAAAGAATGAGGAAATTCTTTATGCATGGGTATGGAAACATCTCTGAGATAGCTAAACAAAAAAGATAAGGTAGAGTGTGCTACCATTTCGTAAAAGGAGGGGAGAGAATATATATACCAATAAACTTCTATATGAATACAATATCTGGAAAGATACACTCGAAAGAAACTGGAATGATGGTTGCATTACCATTGAAGATGGGACCTTGTGCTAACTTAAAGTACATTAAAGTCTCATCAGAAAACACCAACATCAAAGTGAAGTGGCTACATTGTCTGGGGTAAATACCTGGAGTTTGTCTTCTCGCCCCAGGAAAATTAGGACACAGACACTCACGAGGAGTTTAGGAGTGGAGGTTTAATAGACAAGAGAAAGGAAAGCAGCTCTCTAGTGAGAGAGAGGGGACTTCCAAGAGGAAAAAGACCGGCCAGCAGGGGATGTGCTGGATTTTATAGTCAGGTTTGAAGTGGCGGTGTCTGATTTACATAAGGCTCACAGATTGGTTTGCATAGTGTGCATGGAAGGCTGGCCGCCCCACCCTAATCTTATTATGCAAATGAACCTTTCCCTTGGCCGGGGCCATCTTGTCTCCTCTTTACTATACATGTGGCTGACAAAGAGAAGGGAAGTTGGAGCTGCCATGTTGAACGTGATTGGCACAACTGCCGGCATCTATGCCTGCAACTAGATTTTACAGGCTGCTCTTTGTTAAAAAATGATTTGGGGCTGCTTTTCATTAAAAATAAAAGCCTTACCCAAGGACTTACCTACCCTCACTGTCTAAGTAATTTCTTCTTGACTCCTGTATCAAAAATAAAGCCCTTGACCTATGGAAGCCATATATTTGAAGGGAGAGAGTGAAGAAGGGAGGAGACAAATATTAAAATTGCTTTAGGAAAGTGAGATATTTGAAATTAACTTAGAAAACAAGGGATACCCACTTTGGTGAGAATTATTAATTATTTAATGACTAAGTTCAAAAGCAGACAGAAAAATGACATCATTTAGACAGTCATACCGAATTTCTCCTCCTTTAATAAGTATTCAGAACACACTACCTTTAAGAATTCAAGATAGCCCTGAGGTTGCCTTTCCACAAAGGATTAACTTCTACTTCTTTGCCATTTGGGAAATTGAGAACCAACTGACATATTTTATGGTGCAATGGAACCCATGAAAAAGGCCTTACAATATAAATTGGACATGTATCTAAATCAGTAATAAGATGCTACTGGGGCCTCTGCATGTATTCCCAAGATGCAGAACCCCTGAGAGGCTCCTTCCATGGTGTGAAGTTAAGGAAAAGTATCAACCAAAGATGAATCTATGGTACACGTATCCAAACTGGGATCTCATCTGAGGACAAACCTGAAACAAGGCAGGACTTCCACAGGTGGCTGTCACTCCTGTGTCTCCTGGTACAGAAGCTGCCAGAGGGGTTGTCAGCAGTTCTAGTCAAGCACGTTACTTACACGTCCATGGAAACAGACTCAGATCTTCAACACGTAGCTTGGCATCCAGGTATTGGAAGATGAGAGAGTAAGAGCAAGGGTTGTCTGCTTGGCAAATATCAGCTCATAGACCTTGCCCACTCCTGTTGGTTCATGTGGAACAAAGCAGCCTTCCAGCCTTAATGCCACACCCCCTCAATAGAGCTTCTTCAGGCAGAAGGGTGAATAGAAACAACGAAAAACAAGACTTCTCTCAACAAAGCAGAAAGCAAGTAAGATGTGAAATTCAGAGGGTCCTTGCTGGCATTATGACTATAAGCTTTCTATAGCTCTTTCTGCAGATTCTCAAGTTTAAGAGAATTCAATTATATTTGAAGGTAGAGTCAATGAAGATGCACCATTGAAGGAGACCAATCTGTTGCATTCAGGTGGCCATGAAATCGCAAGGCCTAATTGATAGCTAGAACAGTCTGATGGCTGGGTGCCGTGGCTCATGCCTGTAATCCCAGCACTTTGGGTGGCCGAGGTGAGCAGATCACGAGGTCAGGAGATCGAGACCATCCTGGCCAACATGATGAAACCTGTCTCTACTAAAAATAACAACAATTAGCCGGGCATGGTGGTGCGGGCCTGTAGTCCCAGCTACTCAGGAAGCTGAGGCAGGAGAATCACCTGAACCCAGGAGGTGGAGGTTGCAGCGATCCAGCCTGGGCAACAGAGCAAGACTCTGTCTCAAAAAAAAAAAAAAAAAAAAAATCTGATGACATTTTAAAAATTGAATTTGAATTGCTACATAAATGGGCATTCTGAATACATAAATGTGAGCATAGGAGAACTACTTTATCTATCCATCTTTCCTAGAGCAGTACTATCCAACAGAACTCCTTGGAACAGTGATGGGGATGTTTTAGATCTGTGCTGCCCGATATGGTAGCAACTAGCCACATGTGGCTACTGAACCCTGGAAATGTGGCTGCGGTAACTGAAGAAGTGAATTTTTTTTTAACCAGGAAACCAAAGAAGCCAGGAAGTGAATTTTTATTGGATTTAATTGTAATCAGTTTAAATTATTCTTTATTTGTATTTTTATTTTTTTGGGTGGGGGGATGGTAATGAGGACCCAGGCTGGAGTGCAGTGGCACAATCACAGCTCACTGCAGCCTTGACCTCCCAGGCTCGAGCAATCCTCCCAACTCAGCTTCTCAAGTGGCTGGGACCCCCAGGCATGCCCAGTGCACCTGGCCCAGTTTAAATTTAAATAGCCATGTAGCTAATGGCTACCATATTGGACAGTTCCATTTTAGAGAATAAAATACTGTGTGTGTGTGTGTGTGTGTGTGTGTGTGTGTGTGTGTGTGTGTGTGTATAGAGACAGGGTCTCGCTATGTTACCAAGGCTGGTTTTGAACTCCCGGCCTCAAGTAATCCTCCAGCCTTGGCCTCCTAAAGTGCTGGAATTACAGGCATGAGCCACCATGCCTTCCCGAAACTCTATTTTTAAGTGATCACCCACAAAAAGGGAAAAACAAAAACACAGCATTGCAGTACTGTATCCAGCTTCTCATTTGGAGGCACCAGTTTAGAACTTGATTGTGTTAGAAACCCTACCAGATACATGAAAACATCTTAACTTTGAGCAACAGAGATTATTTGCTTAATTTTATTTACTTTTTTTTTTTTTCTCTTTAAGACAGAGTCTCGCTCTGTCGCCAGGCTGGAGTGCAGTGGCACAATCTTGGCTCACTGCAACCTCCGCCTCCCAGGTTCAAGTAGTTTTCCTGCCTCAGCTTCCCGAGTACCTGGGACTACAGGCGCACACCACAATACCCAGCTAATTTTTGTACTTTTAGTAGAGATGGGGTTTCACCATATTGGCCAGGATGCTCTTGATTTCCTGACCTCATGATCTGCCCGCCTCAGCCTCCCAAAGTGCTGGGATTACGGGCGTGAGCCACCATGCCTGGCCTACTTATTTTTGATATAGGATTTCTCTGTGTTGCCTAGGCTAGCGTGCGGTGGCACCATCACGGCTCACTGCAGCCTCGAACTCCTGGGCTCAAGCGATCTTCCTGCTTCAGCCACCTGAGTAGCTGGAACTACAGGCATATGTCACTACGCCCCAGCTAACTTTTTGTAGAGACTGGGTCTTGCCATGTTGCCAAGGCTGGTCTCAAACTCCTGGGCTCAAGCAATCCTCCTGCCTTGGCCTCCCAAAGTGCCGGGATTACAGGTGTGAGCATTGCGCCCAGCCAATTTATTTAATTTTGAAGTTACTTTTGCCTCATGTCCTTCAAAAAATAGATGAAGAGAGTGGATTCAGTAAGAGAATTGGGGAATTCTACTGAAACCTTTTGGTTTGGCTGAATGGACTGCTGACTTCCATGCAAGGGCGATCTGCACTTTCCCAAACATCAGGCCTGTCTCTTCCATGCATGTCTCGATTTTAACATTGACCGCGCTTTTTTTTTTTTTTTTTTTTTTTTTTTTGAGATGGGAGCTTGCTCTGTCGCCCAGGCTGGAGTGCCACTGCATGATCTCGGCTCACTGCAACCTCCACCTCCCAGGTTCAAGCGATTCTCCTGCCTCAGCCTCCCGAGTAGCTGGGACTACTGACGTCTGCCACCACGCCCGACTAATTTTTGTATTTTTAGTAGAAACGGGGTTTTGCCATGTTGCCCAAGCTGGGGGGTCTTGAACTCCAGACCCCAGATGATCCGCCCACCTTGGCTTCCCAAGAGCTGAGATTACAGGCGTGAGCCACCACACCCGGCCTGCCCATGCTCTTTAGTTCACCAAGCGTCACCAGCATGAGCACATGACTCCCAAAGTTGTTAGGATGATGATCCGATGATCCGCCTACTGTGAACTTAATGGATATTTTCTCAGCAGGGTGAGATTGGGGTTTATAAAGAAGAAAAATGGCACTCTGGCCCTCTAATTAAACATGAAATGACATCTCTGGAACAAAGGCCATGCTTCTTATTCCCCAACCCCTGTAGCAAGGTCATTCAAGTGAAGGCCAGTGCCTTATCTTTCCAATCACATCTAGTTCATTTCTTTTGCCAGCGAAAATTGAAAGCTTAATGGAATTACCTTCTCCTTTTTTCTAAGCACTCAACGGTGCTGCAAGACATAAAGCAAAAACGTCCTTTTGGGTAAAACCAATTTCCTTATAAATTACATCGCAAAAGCACATTCAACAAACTCCCTAGAGGCAGAAACACAGTAAAGACTGATACCTGCCGCCAGCTCACTCTCTAATATAAGCTAATTCAGCCAGCCCCTGGAGTCATAATTTGTAACTCCTCTTTCTTTTTTTCCTTTCTTACTAAGGTTTAGTAAGAGCTCCTGTTAAAAACAGATTCTAACTGAGAACTGGGGGGTGTGGGTGAGGATCCCATGAGTAAAATCCTTTTTATGTTTTAGATAAACATTAAAAAATAACAGCACCACCAAATCTGTGGATCTTCTGTGCAAAGCAACTGCTGGCTTTAACTCCATATCAAATGAGACCACCTTGTTTGTTGAAACCATCTCTGTACAGTAAATATAGATGGACACAGAGAATAATTTAAGAGACATGGTGCTGAAAAGTGGTTCATGTATTATATGGGCCCCCAGGGTGCTCAAGCAGCCAAGCCCATGAAAAATAGCAACCTGCAAGGACACAATTCCCAGGTAAGGAGTGAAGGATCCTTCCTTCCTTCATTCCTGCCTGGAAAGGAATTGCTGAGCTCCTGCGGGTCTGAGGAGGTGTGAGCTGCCTGCCTCCCACTGTGGCACAGGCCACCATGGCAATAAGGCAGGCTCCATATATAGCTGGCACTACCCATTCTACTGGGGTAGCAATTGTGGGATTCCTATGATGTGCTGATGGTTGCAGAAATCAAAGTCGGGCTGGAATTTCTACCCTTTAAACCAAAATGCTTCTTTCCTGTGATTTATTTACCCACTGAGACAGATGTGTGGGATTGGCATATTATCAGTCATTCCCTATAATAAAACCGAAGTGAGTGAAGCTTTCAAGAAGAGGGTATCGCAAAGGAAATGCTTCCCATGAGAAAGCTGTAATAATCTCTCCCACCATCTAAATCTACCCAGTGGCTTAGGCCTAAAGAAAATGGCCTCAAAACATTTAAAATCAAAATCTTACCCTTTGATCCTAAACTGTTCCTTATGCCAGAGAATGCATTTTTGCATTTTCTTCTAAAAAAAAGTCCTATGTTTTGGATTATTTCTTCTATTTCTCCCTTATCTCACCTTCTCCCTGTCTGTCTCCCTATGTCTGCATCTCTGCCGACCCTACCCTCCTCTCTTCCGCTCCCCAGCCCCCAACACTCTCTTCAGTGGTGGCGTTGGTAATGGAGCTGGATGTCCGCTGGAATAGTCCAAGTGTCCTCATCCACAAATGGTATTCTCAACTACTCCCCATAAATTCCCATCTGAAAAGCATTTTTTTTTTTTTTTTTAAAGAAAGGGTCTCACTCTGTTGCCCAGGCAGCTCACTGCAGCCTTGACCTCCTGGGCTCAACAATCCTCCCACCTCAGCCTCCTGAGTAGCTGGGATGACAGGCACATGCCATCATGCCCCGCTAATTTTTTTTTAAATTTTTTGTAGAGACTTGGTTTTGCCATGTTGCCCTGGGATCAAGCAGTCCTTCCACCTTGGCCTCCCAAAGTGCTGGGATTACAGACTTGAGCTACTGCTCCCGGCCATTGTTTTTTTTGTTTTTGTTTTTGTTTTTGTAGTTTGTTTTGGCCTTTTCTATCTCTTTAGTTTTAGTTGTAACCAAGTCATGATCAGGATTCTGGAATAATAAAAGAGGACATCACAGCTAAATCAGTGTGGGGAAAAGACAAATTATTCCATTTAGATTCAGATTTTTTTTTTTTTTTTTTTTTTTTTGAGAAAGAGTTTCGCTCTGTCGCCTAGGCTGGAGTGCAGTGGCACGATCTCAACTCACTGCAACTCTACCTCCCAGGTTCAAGCGATTCTCCTGCCTCAGCCTCCCAAGCAGCTGGGATTACAGGCATGTACCACCATGCCCAGCTAATTTTTGTATTTTTAGTAGAGACAGGGTTTTACCATGTTGGCCAGGCTGGTTTCGAACTCCTGACCTCAAATGATCCACCCGCATCGACCTCCCAAAGTGCTGGGATTACAGGCGTAAGCCACTGCGCCTGGCTAGATTCACATTCTTAAAGGGCTGAAATATACTTTTTATTTGCCTAAAATTAATACACATGTGTTCTATCCTATTATATTTAAAAACCAATTACAGATTTATTGAGTGAGTTCTCACAATCCATTTTGTGTTTGGCTAATACAGTAAAAGGTATTGTGAGCTGGGTGTGGTGGCTCAGGCCTGTAATCCTAGCACTTTGGGAGCCAAGGCGGGTGGGCCAGTTGAGGTCAGGAGTTCGAGACCAGCCTGGCCAACATGTCAAAACCCCATCTCTACTAAAAAATAAAAAGGCCGAGGCGGGGGGATCACGGGGTCAGGAGATCGAGACCATCCTGGCTAACACGGTGACACCCCATCTCTACTAAAAAATAAATAAATAAATTAGCCGGGCATGGTGGCGGGCGCCTGTAGTCCCAGCTACTCAGGAGGTTGAGGCAGGAGAATGGCATGAACTCGGGAGGCGGAGCTTGCAGTGAGCCAAGATCGTGCCACTGCACTCCAGCCTGGGAGACAGACCGAGACTCCGTCTCAAAACAAACAAAACAAAACAAAACAAACTAGCCGGGTGTGATGGCGGGTGCCTGTAATCCCAGCTACTTGGGAGGCTGAGACTGGAAAATCACTTGAACCCAAGAGGCAGAGTTTGCAGTGAGCCAAAATCGCACCACTGCACTCCAGTTTGGGCGACAGACCAAGATTCTGTTCTCCCCCTCCAAAAAAAAAAGCCAAGTGGAAGTTTTACCTTGACGTTACTAATGGGTTCTGCATATGGAAGTGACATGGCGGAAAGATTAGATGGGCACTGGTACATGAGACTGGAGTTAGAGAGAGAAGCAGGGCCAGGGAAATCAAGATGAGATCATGAAGCGATCACAAAGAGTTATACCACAGCAGGTGGCAGAAGAGTGGAGAGGAAAGTAAAGCTAGAAGAGATACTAATATTTTAGAAAAAAGAGCCAATAGGAATTGATGGCCGAATGAATACAGCAAATGGAGGAGAAAAAAAAATTACACCTAAGATTTATAGCAAGATGACTGTGGCAATGGTGGAGACTTTGAAAGGGATGCAGGTGCCGAGCACGTTGGCTCACGCCTGTAATCCCAGCACTTTGGGAGGCCGAGGCAGGTGGATCACGAGGTCAGGAGTTCGAGACCAGCCTGGCCAACATGGTAAAACCCCGCCTCTACTAAAAATACAAAAATTAGCTGGGCGTGGTGGCAGGCGCCTGTAGTCCCAGCCACTTGGGAGGCTGAGGCAGGAGAATTGCTTGAATGCGGGAGGTGGAGGTTGCGGTGAGCCGAGATCACACCACTGCACTCCAGCCTGGGCAACAGAGCAAGACTCTGTCAAAAAAAAAAAAAAAAGTGGTGGCAGGCTGGGGTTGGTGGGGAGGGATCCAGAAGTTGTATGGGAAGTGTATTTCCAGGTCAAGGTAGTATGTTTTATTTTGGAAATGTTGAGTTGGAGATGATGACAGGAGTTTAAAATGTAAATGTCTTATAGGCAGCTGAAAATATGAATCTTGAGTTAAAGTAGGGTGACAGAAAAATACCAGTTGGGTGATCTCGAACTCTTTGCCTTAAGGAAAAGGGGTATATGTAGGTGGACAAGCCAGTGACCAATGGCTGTGGTTTGGAAACACAGAGAGTTAACCGCATCATGAAGAGGACTGTCATAGAAGCTTTTTTCTTTTTTTCCTTTGGTAACAGGATAGGAAGAGAGGATCAGAATAAGTCCTGAAGCTAAGAGAGGAGTTTCCAGAAGTAGAAGTCAACAGTCTCTACTATAGCAGAGAGAAGAACCGAGAAAGAACTTTCTATTTCCCAATCTCTTCTCACATCACCAACAATCCCACTGAATCCCTGAACGGGACGTTAACATTACATTTGACATTCTGAGAGATTCTGCTCAAAATGCTTTGGAACCAAACCAAGAAGTTCTTGGCAGCCATCCTGGCCCTTTCCCCTCTTCTGTTAAAAAAAAAAAAGAAAGAAAGAAAAGCTATTTTTCTTCAGGAAAAGAATGCAAAGATCTTGTAGACCCAATCAGAGTTAAAATAAAATTTCTGTGTTCTCACTATAATGTGTGCAGTGATGTGTAAATCCTGCTGGCAGATCATATGGGGATTGACATATAAAAAAGGATGTCTTTAAAATCATATAAAAATCTCATTGAACACTGCATGACATTCGATGGATAAATATGACAATGTTTTCCTTACATTGATTTTTCTTGTGCAAAATAAGAGCAGATCATTTCTGAGAATAGTCCCATATCACCTCACCTACTGTGCTGTTCATATAATTGTGTGCGGAGAACTTACACTCCTGGTATGAGTAGCAATTTCGGCAAGTGCTTGCTGCTGTGAATGCTTACAAGCATCTCCATTTGCTATTAGGATTCACATCTTGGCCAGTCATTCCCTCTCTGCGATTTTTTCCATCTCTAATTTTCTCTGCTTCTTATATTACATCTCTCACTCTGGGCACATGGCCACAGAGAGGAAAGAAACACACATTGTTGTTGATTCTGCAGTTCTTGTGATGTCTATTAACTCTGCTGGGGATTTCTCAAGATCATGAACATGGGGTGACTTTTAAAAATGTTTCCTTCCTGACAGGACAAAATGGAGAAGTACCCAGAACTGTTTGTGTTTCTGCTTTGCAGCACAAAAACATCCCGGGAGCCAGACAATTCTTTGCTGATCCTCAAAGATAGCAAGTCCAGACCACAGATTTGTGTGTCTCAAATTGCAAAGCATGTTCCTGTGTGTAAACGCTGGGAGACTAAAGCTGCCCTCACAGTGCTGGCTTCACCGTGGGCTGGGAGACCTGGGACGGGCGCGTTATCTGATGTGACTCAAGGTCCGGCCCCCCAACCCCGTGACCCATGCTTGTACATTTCCCACCTATTTCTTCCGTTCTGGGTTGATCAGTTATCACACACAACCATGAAAAAGAAAGGGACGGTCAGAGATGCCACAGGGTCGCCACCTATGCAGTGTCAGGCAGCGCGGAGGGTGGGGCTCTCCCATGTGGTCTTGCCGCCAGCTCCGATACCCGGGCCCAGTCCTGCTCCTCTGCTTGTGGGTGACTCAGGCATCCATGAGGAAGCCACAGAGGGAGGCCCACCTGCAGTGTCTCCCTCTCTCTCTTCTGTAATTATTCACGGAGAATACAAAGTGAACGTTTTCTAAGCATTTCTCCAGTTTCTTGCAGTGGTCTTTGAAAGGGGCCAATTAGTCTGGCGTTTCAGATTGGTCAGCTTTGCACTGTTCAATCTTTTCCTGTGTCTGTTGACTTTTACCCCCCTTTTGTGGAGAATGGGGTCTTGCTATGTTGCCCAGGCTGGTCTTGAATTCCTGGGCTCAAGCGATCCTCCTGCCTCTGCCTCCCTAAGTGCTGGGATTACAGGCGTGAGCCACCATCCTGGCTGATTTTCTGTCTGTTGTGATCTTGCTTATTCTTAAAGAAGGGAGTCTGTGCATATCTGATCATGGGGAATTAAGATGTGTCCTTGGCCGGATGCGGTGACTCAAGCCTGTAATCCCAGCACTTTGGGAGGCCGAGGTGGGCGGATCACGAGGTCAAGAGATCGAGACCAGCTGACCAACATGGAGAAAACTCCTCTCTACTAAAAGTACAAAATTAGCTGGGCATGGTGGCACATGCCTGTAATCCCAGCTACTTGGGAGGCTGAGGCGGGTGAGAATCGTTTGAACCCGGGCGACCGAGGTTGTGGTGAGCTGAGATCACGCCATTGCACTCCAGCCTGGGCAACAAAAGCAGAACTCCATCTCAAAAAAAAAAAAAAAAAAAAAAAGGCGGGGCACAGTGGCTCACGCCTGTAATCCCAGCACTTTGGGAGACCGAGGTGCGGATCATGAGGTCAGGAGTTCGAGATCAGCCTGGCCAACATGGTGAAACCCCATCTTTACTAAAAATACAAAAATTAGCTAGGCGTGGTGGTGCATCCCTGTAGCTACTTGCGAGGCTGAGGCAGGAGAATTGCTTGAACCTGGGCAGCAGAGGTTGTGGTGAGCCGAGATTGCACCACTGTACTCCAGCCTGGGTGCCAGAACAAGACTCCATCTCAAAAAAAAAAAAAAGTGTTCTTCTAGAATGGTGTGGATTCTGCTGCCAACCTTAGGGAGAAGGGATGTATTTAGTTTTTTGTTTTTTTTTTTGTTTTGAGACGGGTCTCACTCTGGCACCCAGGCTGGAGTGCAGTGGTGCGATCTCGGCTCACTGCAGTCTCTCCCTCCCTGGTTCAAGCAATTCTCTTGCCTCAGCCTCCTGAGTAGCTGGGACCACAGGCGCTCACCACCACGCATGGCTCATTTTTGTATTTTTAGTAGAGACGGGGTTTCACCATATTGGTCAGGCTGGTCTTGAACTCCTGATCTCAGGTGATCCACCTGCCCCGGCCTCCCAAAGTGCTGGGATTACAGAGGTGAGACACCGCACCCAGCCATATTTAGATTTATTGTCGTTTTCTTTTTTGTTGTTGTTTTCTTGTTTTTTTTTTTTTTTTTGAGACAGAGTCTCGCTCTGTTGCCCAGGTGGGAGTGCAGTGGCGCGATCTCAGCTCACTGCGAGCTCCGCCTCCCAGGTTCACACCATTCTCCTGCCTCAGCCCCCCGAGTAGCTGGGACTACAGGCGCCCACCCCCACGCCAGGCTAGTTTTTTGTATTTTTAGTAGAGATGGGGTTTCACCATGTTAGCCAGGATGGTCCTGATCTCCTGACCTCGTGATCCGCCCGCCTCGGCCTCCCAAAGTGCTGGGATTACAGGCATGAGTGACATCTTACAGATAACGATAAGTGCAGGTGGAAAGTTGTTAATACCAAAGGCAACCATATTCTTTGGACCTAACGTTTTCTTGTAGGAATAATTTGATTCATTTTACCCCCAAGGAGCAAGTGTTCAAGAACCTCCTCCCTATAAGGGCAGAAAATTTAGATGTCAGTCTTGCTGAAATGCCCCAGTGCCCTCCTTCTCACGCATCCAGGAGTTTCCTTATAGCTTGGTTGGGTCCAGATGGGCTTGGTCCCATGTCTACATATAATTAGGGTGGAGAGGAGTTGAGGCATACAGCCTGGTGTCAGCAAGTCATGTCCTGAGCCTGGAGCTGGACAAAGCCCAGAACTCACCTAGTGGCCAAGGGCATTCAGGAGAAGCAGTGACTCCTACGGAAGTTGGTCTCAGCATTTGTGCTGCCATCTCTTCCGGTCTAACTGGCCAGAGACATTTAGGTGAAGACCTTTCACATTGCCTTTCTCTCAGTCAAGGAAGAGGTCAGCTAAATTGGTCCAGGAACTTTGAGTCAAACTCCTTCAATTCCTTGTCAGCTCAGGGGTGTAGCGTGGCAGAGAGTCACGGTGGCAGGTGGATAAGGAGTCGGGAGTGTTTGGGTCTTCTCGGTAGAAGGGGTTAGGGTAGGGGTTGCATCTGCCTCTGGATTTTGTTGTTGTGTTGGTGGTGGTTTTTTATTTGTTTGTTTTATAGAGACAGGCTCCCACTATGTTGCCCAGGCTGGTCTCAAACTCCTGGGCTCAAGAGATCCTCCCGCCTTGGCCTCCCAAAGTGCTGGGATTACAGGCATGAGCCACCATGCCGGCCTGCCTCTGAATTTTGTGTCTTCTTTCCCTGCTGTAGCATTTAGGCTAGAACCAAGCCCTTTTGCAGCAGTTCTGGAAACAGTGACTGCCTACAACCGGGCTTGGCTGCTGGGACCTCACTCCCTACTAGGCCCAACCTCAGAGTGTTCTATCTCTTAGGGACCAACTCTTTCATCATAAGTACATTCACCCCAGGGGCATAACCCACCCCAGGAAATAGGACTCAACTCTGTACCCCCGCAGAGAACACCGTTCCTTCTGGCTTCTGAGGGAATGATACCTCCTGAACCTGCGGGATGCAGCAGCGCCGCCAGGAGCCCGGCTCGGGATGATCCCCCGCTCTCATTCTCACCACCCTGTGGACCAAGGCCATCCCCCACCCCCGCTCTCCAGGGCTCTACTCTCCTGGGAACTGAGCAGGTGTCTTCTTAAACCCTGAAAGCCCAAAGTGTCTTGTGAGTTTGCCCCTTTTCTCCAGACAATGTGGATCCTTGACCTACTCCTGCAAGGGAGGGTCCCGTCTTCCACTCTTACCAAGAAGCAGATGACACAAAGTCCATTTCTGGTAGGGTGCTACTTTAAAAGGCACCCATGACACACATGCCTCAAGCCCATCTGAAATTATCCAGGGTGCTGGCCTTTCTCTACCTATGCAGCTGCCCTCCTGGAAGCCTGGGTTGAGAGGGACGCGACTCGTTCAGCAGCCCATCTATGCTCAGGGTAAGCCCGAGCACGTCAGCGAGGTCTCCCTGGCATGGGATCTGGCATCCGGGAAGCTAAGAGGCATCAGTGGGGCAAGCTGGGATGGTTCCAATGGCCCATGGCCTCCTCTCAGCCTTACCCCACCTCACCCCAACCAGAGAGATCAGTAGGCTCCTTCTGAGGGTGCCTCCTTTCTCAAAGGCAGGATTCTTCCCTCCAGTGCAATGGCTCATGACCTGGCTGGTCCTTCTTTCTCTCTGATCTTGGCCTCAATCTACGTTTCAGTCAAGTGAATGACATTATCCCTTACCTACTAGGAATTAAATAGATTTTAAAGTACACACAGACACACACACACTTTGGAATATTTATATCACAATGTATGTTTTTTAGGCCAGGTGTGGTGGCTCACGCCTGTAATCTCAGCACTTTGGGATGCCAAGGTGGGCAGATTTCTTGAGCCCAGGCATTCAAGACCAGGTTGGGCAACATGGTGAAAGCCTGTCTCTGCAAAAAATACAAAATTTAGCCTGGCATGGTGGCACACACTTATAGTCCTAGCTACTTGGGAGGCTGAGGCAGGAGGATCACTTGAGCCCTGGAGGTTGAGGCTGCAGTGAACCGTGATCACAGTACTGTACTCCAGCCTGGGCAACAGAGTGAGACCCCACCTCAAAACATATATGTATATATGGTTTTTTAAACCAGGTTTCTTGAGGTCATTTCATTGGGAATTTAGAAGAAAAAGAGGCATTCTGGGCGTGATGTATGGAGAATTCTTCTGGAGCGCTTCATGGAACCCAGCCTCTGAAGCAGAAGAAACAACTGAGTTCCACCAAGGAGCCCTGGTCACTTCACAGTGTCTTAAATTCTCCACATCTCGGAGTCACTTAACACTTCCAGGACACCAAACAGTCTAACAACTTAGTTCTCATGAAAGAATGCTGCTGGGTTGAATTGAAAAGCAGGCAGAGTTAGAGAATGTGCCTTCTACAAAGTAGCCATCTCAGAGAGACTTGTTTGAGTGAATAGAAAAATGAAAGCTTTAGTTAAAGCAACTGAGTATTGAACATACGCATGCTTTAGAACTAAAAAATAGGCCGGGCACAGTGGCTCATGCCTATAATTCCAGCACTTTGGGAGGCCAAGGCTGGCAGATCACTTGAGCTCAGGAGTTCGAGACCAGCCTGGCCACATGGTGAAGCCCTGTTTCTACTAAAAGTACAAAAATTAGCTGGGCGTGGTGGTGCATGCCTGTAATCCCAGCTACTCAGGAGTCTGAGGCAGAAGAATCGCTTGAACCCTGGAGCTAGAGGTTGCAGTGAGCTGAAATCGCGCCATTACACTCCAGCCTGTTATCCCAGAACTTTGGGAGTTATCCCAGAACTTTGGGGGACAGAGCAAGATTCCGTTTCAAAAAAAATAATTATGATTTTAAGACTTGTGATTTTTAAAAAACAATTTGGAATAATATTGCAATGCTTTTTTGTTTGTTTGTTTTTGAGATGGAGTTTCGCTCTTGTTGCCCAGGCTGGAGTGCAATGGCGCAATCTTGGCTCACTGCAAACTCTGCTTCCAGGTTCAAGTGATTCTCCTGCTTCAGCCTCCTAACTGGGATTACAGGCATGTGCCACCATGCCCGTTTAATTTTGTATTTTTAGTAGAGACAGGGTTTCTCCATGTTGGTCAGACTGGTCTCGAACTCCTGACCTCAGGTGATTTGCCCAACTCAGCCTCCCAAAGGGCTGGGATTACAGGCGTGAGCCACTGCGCCCGGCCTGCAATCCTTATTTAATTTTAATTTTTTGTGGAGACAAGGTCTCACTATGTGGCTCAGGCTGGTCTTGAACTCCTGGGGCTCAAGCGATCCTCCTGCTTTGACCTCCCAAAGTTCTAGCATAACATGTGTGAGCCACCACATCTGGCCTGCAATGTTTTTTTTGGCCAAATATAAGTTAGCTATATTAAATGAGACTAACAGTGATGTTTAATGATACTAAATAAGACCTGGATAATATAAACCACCTTTTATGTGATCATTAATATTTTTTATGGTAGGCTGTAAGTGTACAGTGACAGAAATGAGGTCCAAAAGCCAAGCAGGTATGCCTGGGATAAGTTATAGCCTTTTGTTAGCTTTATGCCACTAGCATTCATAAGGCACATACTATATTCAAGGACAGCGCTATGGTGTGAGTGTTTGCATCCCTCCAAAATTCACATGTTGAAATCTTCTTTTTTTTTTCTTTTTCTTTCCTTGTTTTTTTTTTTTGCAGGTAGCCTTCTGAGCTAGAGTAGGCTCAGAGACTCCCTCATCTGTTGAAATCGAATCTCCGATGTTTTGCCTTTAAGAGGTGGGGCTGTTGGGTCATGAGGGCAGAACCCTCGTGAATGGGAATAATCCCATCATAAAAGAGGCCTGAGGGAGTTTGCTTGCCCCTTTCCTCCTTCCACCATGTGAGAATGCAGCAAGAAGGTGCCCTGTATGAAGCAGAGGGCCCTCACCAGGCACCGAATCCGGTGGCACCTTGATGTTGAACTTCTCGGCCTTCAGAACTGTGAGCAATAAAATTCCGCACTTTTTTTTTTTGAGATGGAGTCTCGCTCTGTCATCCAGGCTGGAGTGCAGTGGTGCAGTCTCGACTCACTGCAACCTCCGCCTCCCAGGTTCAAACTATTCTCCTGCTTCAGCCTCCAGATTAGCTGGGATTGCAAACTCCACCTCCCAGGTTCAAACTATTCTCCAGCTTCAGCCTCCAGAGTAGCTGGGATTACAGGCACCTGCCACCACACCCAGCTAATTTTTGTATTTTTAGTAGAGATGGGGTTTCACCATGTTGGCCAGGCTGATCTTGAACTGCTGACCTCAAGTGATCTGCCCGCCTCAGGCCCCCAAAGTGCTGGGATTATAGGGGTGAGCCACCACGCCCGGCCACATTCTGCTTTTTATAAATTACCCAGTCTAAGGTATTTTGTTACAGCAGCCCAAATGGACTAAGACAGTGTATTTAGACTGGAGGGCATGGGGTTTGGGTTTAGATATTTGAAATTGCAGAGAGATGGGCTATGCCTCGCCTTTGTCTGCAGGTCTAGGACAGGTTCTGAGGAATGTCTGTAGTGTCAACTAGACGATGCAATATTCAAATATAACACAGAAAATGGAATTCCTTAACTCTTGCTTTGCTTCTGTCTTCTCAAAAAAGAACATTTTTCAAATCAAAAAGAACAAATCAAACCTATGAGGAGATTGTATGAGAATATTTTCATAGTAAAGAAAATGGAAAGAATTTGTGGAGGTGATTGGGAAATCTTTTGGATGATCTCTAGGAATTATGAAAAATAACCGAGCCACAGAGATGGGAAATACGTAATTCTAATTTTCAAAAAGAAAAAGAAGGTGGGTTCTATGACCTATAGATCAGTAAGCTTGAGGTTGATTCTTGGTGAGAGTGTTGAAGAGAATGCTAGAAGGTGGTTTCTGAGCTCTTAGAAACCAGGCGGCAGTGATTATAGTCAGCCCCATGTCACTAAAAGCAAATTGTGTTAGCCTGATTCCATCTCCTTTTCTGATAGGATTACTCCACTGGCAAACTTAGAGATACAAGATGGATATGGTCCCTCTACACTTCAGAAAGGAAGCTGACATAGTTGCTTGGGTGCCCTGGGGATAAGGTACAGAGGCAGAGTATCACTCGCAGCTTTTAGGTCACAAAGAACAGAAACAAATTCTAGTGAGTTTAAACAGAAAAGGGATTTTATTCAAGGATATAGGGAAGTTTACCAGCTCTCCAGAAGGGCCAGACAATCAGGCTCAGATATCCTACATCTGATGTGATTTATGGATTTTTGGATGCAGAGCCGCATCCACAATCACAGCCCTGGTCTTTGGAGGGCACGACAGCTTGTCAACATCGGCATGAACACCAAGGTTTGCCCTGCTGACACGGCTAACACTAACCCTGGTGTCCTGAAAAGGGTATAAAGCTGTCCCCATCCTCTGCCAGAACAGAGTCCTTAAAGTCCCAACTTTTTTGCCTCTCCAGCTCCTGAGTCAAAGTTCAGCCCGATGCCTCTGTTTGGTGGAGCCCAGATCATATGCCCACACCTTAGCTATGGAGGGAGCTGGGAAAGCCAGATGCTGACCTGATTCACTTCTCATGGGAGGAGGTGGTCTCTGCCTTCTGACAGACTCGCAAAGTAGGGAATTCTCCCACACAGAAAGTGGGGTCAGATGATGAGCTGCCGTAAAGAATGGCTAATGTTGTCCTCACAGGTGTTGAGGGATAGGGTAATTGTGCTGGTTTTTAACGGGTTGAAGGATCATAGCCAAAGCTTGCTAATTAATTGATTCTTTTTAATCCAGAGGACTGGTTTTATTGGAATACCACAGAACTCTGCATTTTCGTGCCACATGAGGGTTTTTTGTTGTTGTGTTTTTTTGTTTTTGTTTTTGTTTTATCAGTGGCCAAAGACCAAAAATAAACTTGTTGTATTTGCAGGTGACACAGAGAATGAGTGGAATACTAATACATTCAAGGGCAAAATCAAAACTCCAGAAGATCTCTAAAAGTCTGAATGAATCAGCCCATATTACAAGATAAAGTCCATAATGGTAAACGGAAGGCTCTGGTCTTGGTTTACAAAATCCAACCACTCAAATATGTAGTTGCTGGTAAGAAAAAAAGCCATAATTTCATGTGGTTGCCAAGAAAGCTCATTAAATCCTTGGCTGCATTAATAGATGTATGGTATTTCCAACAAAGCTTTCTGCCTCATTCTGCACTGGAGAGACCACAGCTGAGCCCTGTGTCAAGCTATGTGCACCACAGTTTTCAAAGGGCTCGACAAGTTGGAGGCTGTTCAGAGGGGAGCAGCGGGGTGGTAAACACTCTCAGCCCCTTGGTAGAGGAAGAATGATACCACCGCAGGAGCTCGGCTGTGAACAAGGGCCATGGGGGGAGTGATGACATAGTGGTCACCAATTATCTACAGAGCTTTCACATGGAAGATGGGTACGATTTATCCCACGGGGTGTCAAGGCATGAAATTAGGTACAATCGATGTAAATTATAGGGAATCTTCAATCTAAGAAAGTGTTTCCATTGGAGCAACCCAAAAGTGGATGAGTCTATGTTGGGAGGGAGCAAGTTACCTCCCTGTCACTGAAGACGTTCAGATTCGAGACTGGATGGCCAGCATCCAGGGGTGCTGTCAAGGGGCCTCAAGCTATGTTTAGTCTAAACGAACTTTCAGCCTTAAGAGTATATTTTTTTTAATGAAAACATAAGGCATTACAAAGGAGAGATAAGCCAGGTGTGGTGGCATATGCCTATGGTCTCAGCTACTCGGGAGGTGAGGTGGGAGGATCTTTTGAGCCTAGAAGATAGAGGTTGCAGTGAGCCATGATTGCACCACTGCCTGGGTGACAGAGTGAGACCCTGTCTCTAATGTTAAAAGAAAAACCACAGAGACGTTTAACTTAACAGAGTTTAATTGAGCAAAAAACGATTTGTGAATAGGGCAGCCCCTGGACCAGAATGGGTTCAGAGAAGCTCCAGCTTAGGCACATGGTGGAGGAAGATTTACGGACAGAAAAAGGAAAGGGATGTACAGGAAACAGAAGTGAGGCACAGAAAGAGCCAGGTTGGTTACCGCTGGATGATTGCCTTGTTTGTTCATGGTTTGAAGAACTGCCCGCCTTTGGCCGGAACTCGGTGATTGACGCAAGAGTAGGCAGCCGTGTGTTTACACACCCAGTCAGGTGACAGTGCACTATGCATGAGCACAGCTTTAGGCAGAATGTAAACTATAAGGAGGCAGCATTGGGCTAAACTTAATTTTACACTAAATAAAGTCTAAAAAATTTAAAAGCATTTTTAAAGGTAATATAAGTTAGCTGTGATGTGCATGTGAACATTTAAACTACATTTTTAGTTTTTTTTTTTTAAAAAGGAAGTTTTGTGGCCATGGGGATGCTGACAAAGATTGCTTGGGATGCACACAAGGCAGCTGCGAAGCCTGAGGGGTGCTGCCAGGCCGGGCTCTCCACTGGCCACGGTAAGAACCTTCCTGGGCCTGTTTGTTTTGGCCTCTGTGAGCATGGGCCACAATCACAGGGAAATAAATTGCTAGGAAGTCAATTCCTCTCTGAAGGAAGGACTCCAAAGAGAGCTGAGGCTGCCGTGTTTTCTGGCCGCCCACACAAGCCAACAAGCTATTCCCTGGGGGCAACCACTAATCTCTAACCAGACAACCGGTAATCTCTTATTCATTCTCCGTTGAATTCTTGGGCTACACTCAATTTATAATAGAACTTTAAGAATGTCCTCATTTTATCTAGAGGGTTTGTAATGCTTTTATTTCGATTCCTCATGAATCATTATAGTCATGGATACCTGTGAACCACAGCTTCCTTGTAGAGAAGGGAGAGGGGAATAAGTGAAATTACTCCAGAGAAAACAAACAAGGACGTTTAGCTCCAGGGCATGTGGAGAGCCACAGTCTGAGTCTCTCACTCGTATACCAGGAGATAAATAATTCAAAGGCCTAACGAAGGGAGGCGGAGTAGTCAAACTGGTTGAACACCTGGTCGGCTGCACCCAGCTAAACAGGGCTGGTGTCTGTGAGGGCTTCCTAATCATTGTGGATGACATTTAAAGAGAACACTCATAGCAAATATTGCATTAGAATTTTCTGCTTCCAAGATACCAGTCAGAGTAAGGGTGGGAGAGAAATGAGGGAAAGAACAGATACCCTACTACTTATCAGATTGCCTTAGAGTACACATCATGAAAGTAATTATGATTTTCATTTTGAGATGGAGTCTTGCTCTGTCTCCCAGGCTGGAGTGCAATGGCATGATCTCAGCTCACTGCAACCTCCATCTCCCGGGTTCAAGTGATTCTCCTGCCTCAGCCTCCTGAGTAGCTGGGACTACAGGCACCTGCCACCACGCTTGCCTAATTTTTGTATTTTTAGTAGAGAAGGGGTTTCATCACGTTGGCCAGGCTAGTCTCAAACTCCTGACCTCAGGTGATCTGCCCACCTCAGCCTCCCAAAGTGTTGGGATTAAAGGTGTGAGCCACCACACCTGGCCTAATTATGATTTTTAAGATGACAACAGGGCTATCAATGTTCATGTCTTTGTGTCCTCTATAAGAGATCAATGTATCTCTTGCCTGAATACTTCCCCAGATTAGATTTCTGGAAGCTCAAAGTAGTGCTGACTGCTGTCTGGTCCTAGTCTTGCAATCACACCCCACCAAATGTAGGCAAATTGTCAGTGTACAAGGCTGCCTCTGTGGTGGGAACATTTTGGGAACATAAAAGGGAGGCAGGGATTTCTCTTTTTTTTCGAGACAGAGTCTCACTTTGTCACCCAGGCCGGAGTGCAGTGGCATGATCTCGGCTCACTGCAACCTCCACCTCCTGGGTTCAAGTGATTCTCCTGCCTTAGCCTCCTGAGTAGCTGGGACTATAGGCGCCCACCACCACGCCCAGCTAATTTTTGTATTTTTAATAGAGACGGGGGTTTCACCATGTTGGCCAGGATGGTCTTGATCTCTTGACCTCGTGATCTGCCCACTTTGGCCTCCCAAAGTGTTGGTATTACAGGCATGAGCCACCGCACCCGGCCTGAGGGCAGGGATTTCTAATGTGTAGTGGGTTTCAAGTTTACAGTGACATCTCAGAGCTGCAAAAATGAAACATTATTTCTCTATAACTGTACTCAATTTACTTATGAAGTAGTGGAAAACTCTTCATCTTGGCACTTTAGGATAACTGACACCCTTCTGGTTTCAAAGCTTCTTTAGGGTAATTCCTCAGTCAGTCCAGGATTTTAATTCCATCAGGGCCACGCTCCCTCATCTCCTCCTCTGGATGAGCCCCAGGTCTGTCCCATGCTTCCTGTTCTCCGGCCCCCCTTGGCCTTGGAGACATCTTGTTGCCTTGGTGGTGGGTGTCAGTCTTGGTCGCTGTTGCCTTATTGACCCAGTTTGTCAGCTGCTCTTAGGCAACAAAAGGAGAGGTGGCTGTTCCCTGCCGGCCAGGCCCCGTCACTGCAGTGGCAGTGCTGCTCTGGCCAAGGCTTCATTCTCTGCCACCTTCCTCACCCTCACCAGGCGCTACGGGCTCTTCCCCTGATTTCCCCACACAGGAAGGAAGTAGGGGAGACTCAGGTGGGGCGGTTCTTGGAGGCCCATTTTCAGTCCAGGTCTGCCCTGCCTGCCTTTCCACTCTGCTTCTCTCCCATCTCATGTTCTTGTGGTGCTGGAAGCAAGGGTTTTAGAGCAAGCAAGGGCCAAGTCCCTTCTGCCCTTACCCCTGTACTCTCTGTCCCCTGCCAGTGAAATGTCGGCTAAGGAGGCAGAGCCACCGCCCCCTTGGGAACAAGCACACCTCTGTCTGTGTCTCTTACAACTCTTCTCTCCTCCCCCATTTCTGCTCCCCAGTTCCCTGGGTGCTGAGTCAGGAAAGCCTTTATTTACCCCCCCTCCCCCAGTAAGCTTTTGCAGTGCCAGGAAAGCTATTTTTTTAATGCTTATTAAAAAAATTTTTTTTTCGAGACAGAGTCTCATTCCGTCGCACAGGCTGGAGTGCAGTGACGCGATCTCGGCTCACTGCAACCTCCATCTCCCAGCTTCACGCCATTATCCTGCCTCAGCCTCCTGAGTAGCTGGGACTACAGGTGCCTGCCACCATGCTCAGCTAATTTTTTTTTTTTTTTTTTTTTTTTTTTGAGACGGAGTCTTAATCTGTCGCCCAGGCTGGAGTGCAGTGGCCCGATCTCGGCTCACTGCAAGCTCCGCCTCCCGGGTTCACGCCATTCTCCTGCCTCAGCCTTCTGAGTAGCTGGGACTACAGGCGCCCGCCACCACGCCCGGCTAATGTTTTTTGTATTTTTAGTAGAAACGGGTTTTTACCATGTTAGCCAGGATGGTTTCGATCTCCTGACCTCATGATCCTCCCACCTCGGCCTCCCAAAGTGCTGGGATTACAGGCGTGAGCCACCGTGCCCGGCCCCGGCTAATTTTTTTGTATTTTTAGTAAAGACGGGGTTTCACTGTGTTAGACAGGATGATCTCAATCTCCTGACCTCGTGATCCGCCTACCTTGGCCTCCCAAAGTGCTGGGATTACAGGCATGAGCCACTGCGCCCAGCCAAAAAAATTTTTTTGTTTAAGGAATAGGGTCTTGCTATGCTCAGGCTGGCCTCGATCTCCTGGGCTCAAGCAATCCTCCTGCCTCAGCCTCCTAAGTAGCTGGCAATACAGATGTGTGCCACCATGCCTGGGCAGCAATTTGTATTGCTTTCTTTTATGGTGGAGAAATGACCTTGTGCCATGAGCTGCATCCTTTAGAGCAGGGTGTCCAATCTTTTGGCTTTCCTGGGCCACATTGGAAGAAGAATCGTCTTGGGCCACATATAAAATATGCTAACACTAATGATAGCTAATGAGCTAAAAAAAAAAAAAAAAACAAATTCAAAAAGTCTCATAATGTTTTAAGAAAGTTTATGAATTTGTGTTGGGCTGCATTCAAAGCCATCCTGGCCACAGATTGGACAAGTTGCTTTATCGTAACACCTATAAATGCTATGCTCTGTCCCCCAAGCTTTTACTATCATCTTGCTTATTTATGCCTAGCGTTCCATTATTGGAACGCTAAGCATGTGGGAGTTATTTATATCCTACTGCTCAAGGCATTTCCAAGGTCTGATTTTTCAAATTAAAAAAATTGCCACCTCAGCCATGAATGGGTTAAAACTAAGCCATTTTGAAATTCAGAACAAAACTGCCTCTCTCTCACATGACTAGCTCTTTCAAGCGACTGTGGCTTCAGATGTTGTGAATTATCCATCCGCTCAGCACCTCCTGGCTGCTTTGTTCTCGCTGTTTTCACTTTCTCCTGAAGTAATGAATGCCATTGAGCCAATGGGGGCAGAGTCAATAACTTTGAAGAAAAAGAACCTCAGTTTAAAATTTCAAAATATTATTTTTAATTTTTGATAACTTATATGCCTTCACTCCAAATAAATGAAGATCAAAATATGTGAATAAAATTCAAGATGACAGGCCGGGTGTGATGGCTCACATCTGTAATCCCAGCACTTTGGGAGGCTGAGGCAGGCGGATCATGAGGTCAGGAGTTCGAGACTAGCCTGGCCAACATAGTAAAACCCCATTTCTACTAAAAATACAAAAATTAGCTAGAGTGGTGGCACATGCCTGTAGTCCCAGCTACTCAGGAGGCTGAGGTGGGACAATCGCTTGAACTTGGGAGGCAGAGGTTGCAGTGAGCCGAGACCATGCCATTGCACTCCAGCCTGGGTGACAAAAAAAAAATCAAGATGACATCACTCTAGTTTATCCCAATCCTGGTGTAGCTTGAGTAAGGAAAAGCAGATGCCCTCGTTATAGGTCTAAGTCTCTCACCAAGGTTGCTCATGTTTCTGTTTTTAAACCTTCCACAAAGAAAATCACATGTAGGTCACACTGTCCTCACTAATATCTGGTGGAGCCTCATACCATCTGGATTCCTGTTTTCACCTATAAGAACTGATAGTTTTGTTTGTTTTTGTTTTTGAGACGGGGTCTTGCTCTGTTGCCTAGGCAGGAGAAGTGCAGTGGTGTGATCATAGCTTACTGCAGCCTTGACCTCCTGGGCTCAGGCGATCCTCCCACCTCAGCCTCTTGAGTAGCTGGGACTACAGGCATGCGCCACCACGCCCAGCTAATTTTTTGTATTTTCAGTAGAGACAGGGTTTTGCCATGTTGCCCAGCCTGGTCTTGAGCCCCAGGGCTCAAGGGATCTACCCACCTCAGCCTCCTAAAGTGCTGGGATTACAGGCATGAGCCACCTCATCTGGCAGAACTATTTTTTTTTTTTTTTTTTTTTTGAGATGAAGTTTTGCTCTTGTCGCCCAGGCTGGAGTGCGGTGGCACGATCTCAGTTCATTGCAACCTCCGCCTCCCAGGTTCAAGTGATTCTCCTGTCTCAGCCTCTCGAGTAACTAGGATTACAGGTGTGCACCACCACGCGCCTGGCTAATTTTTGTATTTTTAGTAGAGACGGGGTTTTTGCCATTTTGGCCAGGCTGCTCTCAGACTCCTGACCTCAGATGATCTGCCCGCCTCGGCCTCCCGAAGTGCTGGGATTACCGTGAGCCACTGTGCCTGGCCCAGTGGAAATGATTTTTAATGAGGCAGAGGGAGCAGCATTTGATTCACAAACATTTAGTGTATACTGTTTTCAACAGTTTACCACATGCTGCAGGGGGCAGAGGTGGATCCAGGTTTTGGGAGGCCTGAAGCTTACAGAATCTGGGCGCCCTTTTTAAGTAGAAGAATACAAAGTTATGTAGATAAATAGTTATCACATAATGAGCAAAGAATGTACAGCAAATCACATTATCAAAAGCTAACAAATCACACAAAATCATAAAACTCCAAAAAGTACATAATATTTTATTAACCACTTGCTATACTTTTTTTTTTTTGAGACAGAGTCTCACTCTGTTGCCCAGGCTGGAGTGCAGTGGCTCGATCTCGGCTCACTGCAACCTCTGCCTCCCAGGTTCAAGAGATACTCCAGCCTTAGCCTCCTGTAGCTGGGATTACAGGCATGAGCCACTGCGCCTGGCCCACTTGCTATACTTCTACCGTACTCCCCTACCCCTTGTATTTTTTGGCTGTGTATTCTTAGGTGCCCTTTTGAGAGAAAACAATTTTATAATTTCATTTTCTCTAAAGAGAATAGAATCATTCAGTTTTTCTTCTAGCATGGTGGATTGGAATGTACTTATACATAGTTTGAAAGTTTTGTTTGGTAATGTCATTTAAAACTTTCTTTTTTTTTTCTTTTTTTTTTTTGAGACCAAGTCTCACTCTATTGCCCAGGCTGGAGTGCAGTGGTATGATCTCGGCTCACTGCACCCTCCGCCTCCTGGGTTCCAGTGATTCTCCTGCGTTAGCCTCCCAAGTAGCTGGGATAATATATGTGTGCCACAACACCCGGCTACTTTTTGTACTTTTAGTAGAGATAGGCGTTTCACCATGTTGGCCAAGCTGGTCTCGAACTCTTGAGCTCAGGTAATTGCCCACCTCAGCCTCCCAAAGTGCTGGGATTACAGGTGTGAACCACTGCGCCTGGCCTGTATTTAAAATTCTATCTAAGGTTGTTGTTAAATTTGGTATAACCTCTATCAAGTTCTCTTGATATACATACAAGCTATAAAATTGGAAAGAATATTCCCCCAGACTGGCTTCTGGCTCCAAACTGTGTTTTATGTTCATGAGACACATACTTGTGGTGCCAGAAGCCACAGCACACATTTATATCATGATGCAAATTTTGGCCTGCACCTTCATGTCCTGATGCCCAGTGAGTTGGCACGGGGAGAGGGCGTTTTCCTGGAAGCCATTCCTACATCAGGATGAGTAGCAATAACTTCAACTATGCACAGACACATCTGCAAATCAGATGACTGTGTTTTACCAAGTCCAACTAAATGTATCCCTAACTCAACTTGCCATTAGCCAATTCCCCAAAATGCTCACAGCCACTTCTAGGACCCCTAACACAAGTGGCGTTGGAGCAGAATGCAAATGGTCTTAATCCCCTAAAGTTACAGTTTCTTACTTATAGAAATTTTATATATAAACACACACACACACGGCTAAGGGTCCTTGTAGGGCCTTGGAAGGAGCCCGTGCAAATGAGGGATTCTGAAGCTTCAACCCCATTAGCTTCACTGCACAGCCATAGCTGATGGGGCGGGAGGATGGATGCTGAGCAAAGCCAGAAATCAGGTTCTTGCTGAGAAGACCAGCACAAAAGACCACGATGCCACAGTCCGCAGTCCAGTGACTTGCTGACTGTGTCACTCTGAAGGAGAGATACGGATGGGATAAATAAAGCCCTGAGTGGCAGCTCAGAAGGAGCCAGGGGGGATTTTCTGCAGGCCCCGGTACCCACAGTTACATCGCCCTCTTGGTACAGCCTCATCATGATGAGTTTCAAGAGAGAATTCAACAACGGCTCTCCTCCCTTAACTGTTTGGATGCTAAAGTGTTGTGATTTTTGTTATTACTGTTTCTAATTCAGATGGCTGATCAAACTCGGTGTTTTCTGATGCATCTGTGAACAAAGATTACACTTAGATAATGTCTAAAATGCAACGCCAGCTGAGTGCAGTGACTCACGCCTGTAATCTCAGCACTTAGGGAGGCCAAGGCAGGAGGATTGCTTGAGCCAAGGAATTCCAGACCAGCCTGAGCCATATTGTGAGGCCCCATCTCCACAAAAAAATTTAAAAATTAGCCTGCAGTCCCAGCTATTTGGGAGGCAGAGGTGGGAGGATCCTTTGAGCCCAGGAGGTCAAGACTGCAGTGAGCCATGATCATGCCACTGCACTCCAGCCTGGGTGATAGAGTGAGATCCTGTCTCAAAAAAATAATAAAATAATAAAACAAAATAAAATAAAATGCGGTGACACTTCTACCCTCATATGCTGGAGTTTGATGGGGGAGCACATTGATTTAGATGCCGCAAAAGCAGCATTTAGCTGTGGAATTACAGTCGTTACCCATTTGGGTATATTTTACTCTGCCTGGAAGAGTTCATGTGTTTCACGGTGGCTACTAGGTAAGGACGCAGGCCCTGGGAGATCCTGGTTCAACAGTGACTGTCTTATGTAACAGAGTCATTCTCTTTATGACCACCTTAGGAACCGCTAAGGAACATAATAAGAAATACACAGAACTGATTGTGGAACTGCTCTTTCTCCCTGCGATTCAGAGGGGAAAAGATAAAGCCACACAGCCCTGGGGCCTCTTGCTTAAGAACACATCTCAGTTTAACCACCAAGGCCGTTATGATAACAAATGTCAGTATAGAGGCATGAACATCAGGGGCTATTCAAGGACGCTTCTCTGATCACTGCCATGTCTATCTGCTGTGATCAGGACTATTTTATAAACACCCTTCCTACCCAATGCCATCAGAATTTTAGGGACGATGCTTCAGTAATTATCTTTTTTTCCCTCCTTCCTCCCTATTTTCTTTTTCCTCTGAATAGCTGCCAAAGTAACTAGAGTCATATAATTTTAGAGCTGGAAGCTCAGGGAGAGGCTTGGATCCTGATGACCCAAGCACGGGAGGGGCCTGAAAAAATGTCAACAGCGCTCTGTTGTTGATCCCACACATTTACTTAATATGAGCTGGTGCTGGCAGAGGTTTATGTTGGAGAGGCTGCAACTTTCTGTGCCCCACATAAATGAGATAAAACCTGGGGAAAGGAGTGTTGGTTTAAATCAGAAAGGCTCTGGTTTTTATTTGATACTAAACAAATCATGCAGTTTACAAGTCTGTGACACTCTAAGAGTTAACTAGCAGTTTTGTTTTTTTTCTTTTTTTTGAGACGGAGTTTCACTCTTGTTGCCCAGTCTAGAGTGCAATGGCGCGATCTTGGCTCACCGCAACCTCTGCCTCCCAGGTTCAAGCAATTCTCCTACCTCAGCCTCCCAACTAGCTGGGATTACAGGCATGCGCCACCATGCGCAGCTAATTTTTGTATTTTTAATAGAGACAGGGTTTCTCCATATTGGTCAGGCTGGTCTCGAACTCCCGACCTCAGGTGATCCGCCTGCCTCGGCCTCCCAAAGTGCTGGGATTACAGGCATGAGCCACTGTGCCCGGCCTAATCAGCAGTTTTTAACATGCTACAGAGGGTCTGGGAAAGACAGCTGCCAAGTTGGGGGCTTTGAAAATATGAGACATCTGTAAATAATCTTTGGGTATTTCACCTGTGGTTGCTTCTTTGTATTACTTTTGTGTGTGTGTGTGTGTGTTTTGAGACAGAGTGTCTTGTCACCCAGGCTGGGCTGCCTCAGCCTCCCTCAGGCACTTGCCACAATGCAAGGCTAATTTTTGTATTTTTAGTAGAGACGGAGTTTTGCCATGTTGGCCAGGCTGGTCTTGAACTCCTGACCTCAGGTGATCCACCCGCCTCGGCTTCCCAAAGTGCTGGGATTATAGGCGTGAGCCACCATGCCTGGCATATATTACTTTGTTCTAAAATTAATTTAGATCTGGCATCCTCTTTTTGTCCCTCAAATGTTATTTTACCAAAACATATATTATTGGGACAAGAGGCAAATTGCATGGCCAAGTTGAATGACGTTATTCCCCACTCTGACAGCTTTTGTTTTTAACTCTAGAATTTGTACATATGGCTTTGGAAACCTCATCCAATACTAAGTAATGAACATACATGAGGATACTATGTATTTTTCAACCTGCAAGCCCAAGATTTCAAATGCTTTGGTTTATCGCAGAGAACACATCTCTCAAATTGTCTTCAATGAGCACTGCAGGAGGTACAATCCATTCCCCGCTAACCCAGGAAGACTGTCTGAATTTTTTCAGAGGGAAGATGGGTGGGGGAGAAGTGGGGATGGTTAATGGGTACAAAAAAAAAAAATAGAAAGAATGAATAAGACCTAATATTTGATAGCACAACAGGGTGACTATAGTCAATAATAATTTAACTGCACTTTTAAAAATAATGAAAAGAGTATAACTGGATTGTTTATAACATAAAAAATAAATACTTAAGGGGACAGATACCTCGTTTTCCATGAGGTGATTATTATGCATTGCATACCTGTATCCAGAGTATCTCATGCACCTCATAAATATATACACCTACTATGTACCCACAAAAATTAAACATTAAAAAGTTAATCTTTTTAATGTTTAATTTTTTTTGAGACAGGCGTGGTCTCGGCTCACTGCAACCTCTGCCTCCTGGGTTCAAGCAATCCTAGTGCCTCAGCCTCCGGAATAGCTGGGATTACAGGCCTGTGGCACCACGCCCAGCTAATTTTTATATTTTTAGTAGAGACAGGGTTTTGCTATGTTGGCCAGGCTGAACTCCTGACCTCAGGTGATCTGCCCGCCTTGGCCTCCCAAAGTGCTGAGATTACAGGCATGAGGCACTGTGCCTGGACAGAAAGTTTTAAAAAAAAATTTGTTCAGAGGGAACCCATTTCCTCTTCTGCTACACAGATAGCCAGGCCTGACTTGCACTGTTTCTATCCCCCCACAAAAAAAGCAACAACATCACCGAGAAGATATTTCTGTTTGTCTTGATGATCAACATAGATCTGTATAGTTGATTTTGTGCCAGCAACAGGCTCCAGTCACAACAACATGAGATTCCAGGCCTTTTTGCCTGCCATGCTGGACACAGACTGGGCCATAGAGAATAGGAGAACCTGTGTGTTCTTCTGAGTTGTCTGTGAAGAAAAATACACGGGGAGAGGGGTAGATGTGAGTTACTGGAAGAGTGGAGATGTGTTGGGAATTCTCCAGCGTTCCTTAATTAGGAACACAACTCAGTGATGTTCTCTGGAGCCCAAGACCCCGGAGGTGCTGAGTCCAGTGGTCCCAGGAAGCTAAAAATGAGGGCAAGAGTCAGCGTGGCTTTAAAAATCTCTGATCACTCATCCCCCAGAATGAAATCTGGGACTCAAAAGCTCTGATGGAAATGAAGCAGACTTTAGGAGGTCTGGTTTCGGGGGTGCTCCAGGAGCTGAATGTGAAATGTTATTTGTTCCAGAAAGTCCTGGCAACTTGGTGCAGCGAATTTGATCAGCACCATACGTACGACCTGTCTCAGGAACGGTGCCATGCGTGTGACTAGGACTGCAAAGCAGCTTGTGTTCGTGGGGGAAATGACAGGCACAGGAAGGAAAAGCTGAGAACACTGAAACGGTTCCTAATCGTGCAGTGGGGAAAGGAGGGCGACTGCCGCGCAGAGTGGCACGTTGGCTGGAAGAGGGGATTGATCAGCAGTGCTGGCAGGAACAGCATAGGCTTGTCGTGTGATCTGGAGGCGCCCCAGATCAGAGAAGAGACATCAAGCCCCAGGAGAAATGGATTTCATTTCTCCCCACCCATCAGCTGGGTAGGAAGCCCGAAGGAGCCTTTCATGGAACTATGGGAAGGGCTCCTCTGACGCAGAGGGGATGAACTGGAAGCAAGATGCTGACTGTTTCCAAAGGCTTGACAGTCAGAAGCAGGCAGGCTTCAGCCTATTGAGATACTTTACCCAAGAGGATTGCCGCTTAGGTTCTGTCTTGAAAGAAATATTCGCTCCCAAATTTCCTCCCATCAAGAGTGCTTCTCCCTACAGAAGGCTAAGGCTCACAGGTTGTCCCCAGGGACACATTTCTTTCAAGTAGGATGACTGGTATGTTTAGACTGAAAAGCTGATTTACTGGAAGATTGCTATCACCCCCTGACCTACCATGTCGTTGGTGTGGCCAGTGTTTATCAGACAGTGGTGTTTCCAGCTTAGGCCTGAATGAAAGAAGAAACTGAAAGAAGAAATAAAAAGAGAGATGCGCCGGGCATGGTGGCTCATGCCTGTAATCCCAGTGCTTTGGGAGGCCGAGGTGGCAGACCACTTGAGGTCAGGAGTTCAAGACCAGCCTGGCCAACATGGTGAAACCCTGTTCCTACTAAAAATACAAAAATTAGCTGGGCGTGGTGGCGTGTGCCTGTGGTCCCAGCTACTCGGGAGGCTGAGGCAGGAGAATTGCTTGAACCCGGGAGGCGGAGGTTGCAGTGAGCCAAGATTGTACCACTGCACTCCAGCCTGGGCAACAGAGTGAGACTCTCTCAAACAAGACAAAACAAACGAAAAAGAGGAGGCTGGGCACGGTGGCTCACGCCTGTAATCCCAGCACCTTGGTAGGCTGAGGCTGGCAGATCACTTGAGGTTGGGAGTTCGAGACCAGCCTGACCAATATGGAGAAACCCCATCTCTACTAAAAATGCAAAATCAGCCAGGTGTGGTGGCGCATGCCTGTAATCCCAGCTACTCAGAAGGTTGAGGCAGGAGAATCGCTTGAACCCGGGAAGCAGCGGTTGCGGTGAGCCAAGATCACACCATTTTACTCCAGCCTAGGCAACAAGAGCAAAACTCCATCTCAAAAAAAAAAAAAATGGAGAGAGAGATGTTTCTCAGCTTTGGGAAATGCTGACTTTTCCAGCACGCCTTTGCTCAGAAAAGCCCTATGATATAAAGTGTCATAGGAACCTCGTCCTTGGAACCAAGCCTAGCCTAGGCTCAGGGACATCATGTGGGAGTGACATAAAGGAGGCTCCTCTGTCGCTGTGCTTGGGTTACAAGTAATTCTCGACATGGGAGCATGTTGATTTCTAACCATCGGTGGCAGAGCTGTGACTTCCCAAGCTGGTGGCTGACCTCAAGAGGACTATTATAGACATTGTGGTACCACGGCCTGAGAAAAGAATGGCTACCTCCCTCTCTATCCCATGACCTCTAACGGCCCGGTCACCACCATGGCCTTTTGTTCCTGGAGAGGGACAGGAACTTTGGAAAGTGGGGTCGCTCTATTGCTTCCGCAGGTCATCTTCCCAGACTTGCCTAAGCCTCAGAATCTCAGTCTTCTGCTCTGTTTTGCACGTCTTCTTTGAAAGGTTTTTAAAAATTACAATCTACTGTACAGAAGAAAATAATACACAGAAAATAATTTTAGAAAATAATACAACAGATATCTAAGTATCCACCACCCAGATTGGACAACATATTAACATTTTGCCCCATCTATATCAGATATTATTTATTTTCTTTTTTACTTATTTTTGAGACAGAATCTCGCTCTGTCGCCCAGGCTGGAGCGCAGTGGTGTGATCTCAGCTCACTGCAACCTCTGCCTCCCAGGTTCAAGCGATTCTCCTGCCTCAGCCTCCCGAGTAGCTGGGACTAGTGGTGTGCACCACCATGCCCAGCTAACTTTTGTATTTTTAGTAGAGACAGGGTTTCACCATGTTGGCCAGGATGGTCTCGATCTCTTGATCTCGTGATCCGCCCGCCTCAGCCTTCTACAGTGCTGGGATTACAGGCATGAGCCACCTCGCCCAGCCTATTTTTATTTTTTTTAAAGACATGGTCTTGCTCTGTCACCCAGGCTGGAGTGCAGTGGCACGATCTTGGCTCACTGTGGCCTTGACCTTCCAGGTGCAAGCAATCCTCCCATCTCAGCCTCCTGTGTAGCTGGGACTACAGGAGCACACTGCCACACTTGGCTGATTAAAACATTTTTTCTTTCTGCAGAGACAGGGTCTCACCATGTTGCCTAGGCTGGTCTTGAACTCCTGGGCTCAAGTGATTCCCCTGCCTCCGGCTCCCAAAGTATTGGGATTACAGGCATGAGCCAGCATGCCCAGCCTATATCAGATTTTTTTAAAATTGCAGATAGAATTAAAAACTTGCTTATCTATTTTTAGTAGAGGGAAAAACCTAAATAAGTTTAATTCTAGTAAGTTGCTGACTCTACACAACAACTTCCTTTCAGTCTTCAGATAATGGAAACTTTGTGGAGTTATGCACAGCACCCAAACCCCAGAGATCCGCCCCAACAGAAAGATTGCCAACAAAATGTTTGTCTTAATACTTGAACACATTTTTCTCAAACTTACATTGTATATTTTTCTCCACCAGTTTGCTAAATGTCCACAAGGTTAGTACCCGCCCAGCCAAATGAAAAGACCACTGGGATCCGGTGCAGTGGCTCACGCCTGTTATCTGTTCCAGCTACTTGGGGAGGCTGAGGTGGGAGGATTGCTGTAGCCTGGGAAATCGAGGCCGCAGTGAGCTATGATCAAGCCACTGCACTCCAGCCTGGCCAACAGAGCAAGAGCCTGCTCTAAAAAATCAAAATAAAAAAAAAAAAGAGCATTGGGTCTCCAAAGGTAACAGGTGTGAAATACACCTTAGCCTACTCAGAATTTTGCCCCATGAAATAAGTAAGGACTATTAAATATTTCTGGAAACTCAAACAACTCTTTAAACAATGTTCACAATTTTTCAATGTCCACATCAGCCAAACCCACGGAAAGCTAAGCATTAATTCACCTACTGTTGGAGAGGCTAGACTATTTAAGGAATCTCTCCTGAGTTCTAGTCCTGAATTTCCAATGCAACTCGTGTCCACTAGAATGTTCTGTGAATGTTTCAAGCTTGAAACGCCTGCAGCCAAATTTGTTTTGTTTCCATCCAATTATATCCTCTTTCCAATGTTCCCCTTTTTTCATTAAAGTCACCACTATTCTTCCAGCCATCCTGATTCACAGCCTCAGAGCTGGCCTCAATTTCCTTGTCTCCTTCGTCTTCCACATCCAATTATTCACTAAATCCTGTTGAATCTTTTCTCAAAATATTTCTTGCACCTGTTTACTCCATTCTGCTCCCACTGCCACCTTTCTAATGAGGTATTTTCCACCTGTGTGTTTCGGCTCCTGCAGCAGATTCTGCATCTCCCCTTTCTCCTTTCAATGAATTATCAGTATCAGATTAATCTGCTGAAAGAAGCACTGTGTGCCATCCTGCTCAACATAATTCAGTGATTCCCAGATGGCTTACCAAATAACAGCTTTTAAAAAAATCCAGAACCTTCAGTGATCTTCACGATCTTTATATGTCCACCTTCCTAGACACATCCCACATTAGGAACCCATTGAAACCTCTGCCCCAGGCGCATGGCACTACTGGCTTGCTAATTCTGATTCCTGTTCAAGTATTTCTTTGGCCTAAGTATTCCTTCCCCTCCTTCACTACATGAACCAATCTTCATGGTGCTTAATATGAACCAGATCATCTGGTGGGCCTCTAATACAACAGTGAACAAGACAGAAACAACCCCTGCCTCCATATACTCCTTACAGCCTAGTGGAGAAAACAAAAGATGAACTGGCAGTTGGCATGCCAGGCTGTGCAGGAAGAACTGTGACAAGGAAAGACAAGGCTGAGGTGGGCAGATCACTTGAGGTCAGGAGTTCAAGACCAGCCTGGCCAACATGGTGAAACCCTGTCTCTACAAACAACAAAAAAAATTAGCTGGTGTGGTGGTGGGCGCCTGTAGTCACAGCTACTCGGTAGGCTGAGGTGGGAGAATCTCTTGAACCCAGGAGGTAGAGATTGCAGTGAGCTGAGATTGTGCCATTGCACTCCAGCCTAGGTGACAGAATGAGACCCTGTCTCAAAAAAAAACAAAAAAAAGGCCAGGACCCCAGAGCCAGGCATGGGGATTCAGAGCAGGCTTTTCAGAGGAAGGGATACCCAACCAAGTTTTGATCTGTTCTTCATGATGGCTAGTGAGGTGAAGGAGAGGGAGAAGGGTCAGAAAAGAACTCTACAGCAGAGAGAATCATCCTGCTCAGCCCCTATCCAACCTTTAATGCCCACCTCAAATGCCTTCCTTTTTTTTTTTTTTGAGATGGAGTCTCGCTCTGTCACCCAGGCTGGAGTACAGTGGCACCATCTTGGCTCACTGCAACCTCTGCCTCCTGGGTTCAAGTGATTCTCCTGCCTCAGCCTCCCGAGTAGCTGGGATTACAGGTGCCTACCACCATGCCCGGCTAATTTTTGTATTTTTTAGCACAGACAGGGTTTCACCATATTGGCCAGGCTTGTCTTGAACTCCTGACCTCAGGTGATCCGGCTGCCTTAGCCTCCCAAAGTGTTGGGATTACAGGCATGAGCCACTGCGCCCAGCCTCAAATGCCTTCTTGACCAGGCCGGTGGTGTACTGTGAGAACACAGACTTAAAGTCATCCAGAAACAAATCCTAACCCTGCCTCTGCTGCATGCTAGTTGTGTACATGACCATGCAAAATTTGCTCATTCTCAATATGAGTCAATCTCTGAATCTGTAAAAATACTCTTTATTTTGACAGGGTCTCCCTCGGTTGCTCAGGCTGGTGTGCAGTGGCATGATCACAACTCACTGCAGCCTCGACTTCCTGGGCCCAAGCTATCCTTCCACCTCAGCCTCCTGAGTAGCTAGGACTACAGGCGGGCACCACTATAACCACCTAACTAAAAGACAATTTTTTTGTAAGGGTGGGGTCTCACTGTGTTGCCCAGGCTGGTCTCGAACCTCTGGGCTCAAGCGATCTTCCTACCTCAGCCTCCCAAAGTGCTGGGATTACAGGCATGAGCCACTGTGCCCAGCAGAAATACTCTTACATTACAGAGTTTATTCATTCAATAAATATTAAGCACAAGAACCACATACTCTTCTCCGTGATAAGGATACACTTAAGAATAGGATAGAAATCTTGGCTCTTATGGTGCTTACATTCTAGTAAGGAAAAGGTGACAGTAAATAAGATAAATATGTACATTATGGAGTATATTGGAGGGTGATGGATTCTATGGGGAAAATACATCAGAGAAGGGAGACAGAGAGTAGGGGGGAATTGCAACTTTATTCATTTGTTTATTATTTAACTCATTTATTCAAACAAATAGTATTGAAGGTCTGCTACATGCCACACCCTGTTCTAGGCCCTGGGCGTATAGCAGGGAACAATGGACAATAATCTTTGCCTTTATGGAGCTTACATTCTGATCAGAAAGAGAGATAAGCAAAATAAAAATAGAAAAATATGGAGATGTAGCCGGGCGCAGTGGCTTACGCCTGTAATCCCAGCACTTTGGGAGGCCGAGGCAGGCGGATCACCTGAGGTCAGGAGTTTGAGACCAGCCTGGCCAACATGGTGAAACCCCATCTCTACTAAAAATACAAAAATTAGTCGGGTGTGGTGGCACATGCGTATAATCCCAGCTACTCGGGAGGCTGAGGCAGGAGAATCACTTGAACCCAGCAGGTGGAGATTGCAGTGGGCTGAGATTGTGCCATTGCACTCCAGCCTGGGCAACAGAGCGAGACTCCATCTCAAAAAAAAAAAAAAAAAAAAAGCCAGGTGTGGTGGCTCACATCTGTAATCCCAGCACTTTGGGAGGCTGAGGTGGGTGGATCACGAGGTCAGGAGTTCAAGATCAGCCTGGTCAACATGGTGAACCCTGTCTCTACTAAAAATACAAAAATTAGCTGGACGTGGTGGTGCGCACCTGTAGTTCCAGCTACTCAGGAGGCCGAGGCAGGAGAATTGTTTGAACCTGGGAGGCGGAGGTTGCAGTGAGCCAAGAAGGCACCATTGCACTCCATCCTGGGTGACAAGGGTGAAACTCCATCTCAAAAAAAAAAAAAGAAAAGAAAAAAACATATGGAGATGTTAGTGCAAAATAGAAAGATGGATAGGAAAAATAGTAGATGAGTTCCAACATTGGACAGGGAGGCCAGCTAACCCAACTGAGAAAGCAGTAGTTATGAAAAGGTGTGGCGGGATCTAGGCCAGCCGTGTGAACAAATGGAGGAAGAGAATTCCAGGAACAGCAAGTGCAAAGATGCCACATTGGGACTGCATGGTGTGGGCAGGAGGAGCGAGTGAGGGGAGAGCAGAAAGAGGCAAACAGGGGAGAGCAAGGCAGGTCAGGGCCCTGTGGGTTATTGTAAGGACTTTGGCTTTTACTCGGAGTGACAAGGAAACCTAGTTTGGAGCAGAGGAGTTACCCGATCAGATTTGTATTTTAACAAGAGCATGCTGGCGCTGGGTCAAGAGTAGTCAAGAAGGGGGACCAGGGCAGACACTGGCAGAGCAGCTGGGAGACCACCGCAATCACCCAGACAAGGGGTAAGGAGGGTGTGGACAAGCGTGATGGCAACAGAAGATGGGCAGATGGCAGGGTTCTGGATGTATTTTAAAAGCAGGGCTAACAGGACTTGTGGTGATCAGATACGGGATGCAGAAGAACTAAACTGATTCCATTTTTGGCTTGAGCAACTGGGAGAATGAAATAGCTCTTTACTGAGGCAGGGAAGACTCTGGGAGGAAAAGGTTGGGGGGAACTATCAGGAGTCCAGCTTTTGATGCGTTGAGTTTGCTTTAGGGTGATCCCGCAAAGTTTCACTGCAAAGGAGATAGTTCAGTAAAGGCTTGAAGGAAATGAGGAGCAGAACTTGGGAAGATTAAATGAAAGGGTGTTTGAGAGGGCACTTTGCACAGTTCAGTGCCGGCCAGCTCAGGCTCAGTTAATTCCATTCCCTCATCCATAACAAACTTCTTCCGCTCCAGGGGGCAGGGGCTGGGAAGCATCAGTTCATTATTGGAAAATCCTCGCTCTAGTGGGTAGGCTGCACCTTGTGCATTGTAGTTGCCAAACTCTATTTGCTGAATGCACGAGAGAAAGGAGTAAGCTGTAACCAGTAAAGGAAACTGTTCCAACCAGCTTCCCTTTCTCCTTCTCTTCCAAAGAAGAGGTTTGAGCCAAGATGCTCTTGTGTCTGGGTGAGGGGATTTGGAGGTCTGAATCCTCTGTCTTATGGTGAACACAGCGTGGGGGTTCTCCGAGTGTAGAACCACCTGCAGCCCGAGCAGGGATAGTGGTAAAATATGAATTCCTGGACCCTTTCCCAGACCTTCTCATTTTGAGTTGTTAGGGGAGAAACGGGGATCTTTCTGTTACAGACACATGCAGTGCTTCCTTGGAAACTAAAGTTTAAGAATTACTGACACTAGGGAAGATGACCCTTCATTGACATTGCTCCTCGGAGGCAGATCATTTCCAGCCATGATGTGGTGAATTACAGCCGCTCTGCAATTTTATGAATAATGTGTGCTCATCACCTAATCAAACCTCTCCAGTGGAGGTAGAACCTGGCTGGCTCAGATCCCCACTCACATTGTCAGGTGATTGCTTTAGCAAAAGGCCTTCTGCCAAATACCTCTTGGTTGAACTTTGCAGCTTGAGGAGAGAAGTATGCACGAACGAACACATAAATGCCAAATCTCTTATTATTCTGAGTTTTCAAACAATGAATACGATTCCACCCCACATTCTTGAGAAAGGGCAGCACACCTATCTCACCCTCAGCTGTGATGAAGCAAGAAACTCAGTTTCTTCACATTGCTTGGTGAGTCTATACCACAAACAGGACTAAAAGTCACATGTTGGCTTTGGGCACCATTTTATCGTGAGCCTTTCATAGCCCATCTTCCAAGGCTATTAAAATGTCAGCTCCATGAGGGCAACATTCGTGTTGTTTATTGCTCTCTTCCCAGTGCCTAGAAGAGTGTGTGGCACACAGTAGTCATTCAGTAAACGGCAGAATGAATCCATTCCACTTCCTAAAGTGAAGAGCCAAATCGACACACATTCCCATCTGTGGAGTATCACAGTTTCCTGCAGTTTACTTCCACATACCTCACTCCACCAGTTAACTACCCCCTATATAAATCTGTGCAGTTTTCACTTAAGATATAACTTTCTGGTGACCCCATAAAAAATTGGCAGAAATTCTCAGAAAGGATGATAATGTAATTGGTCTTGTGGGGGATCCATGGAGGGATATATTTCACATTATTCATGTTTCCAGATGGGCTTCAGTCCCCAGTGCAGTCATTCCAGAACCCTTTCTCAGCGTTAAGTTTACTCCGAAAAATATAAATAGTGATTTAGGGCTTGATTGCTCCCACAAAAGGCACCCCTGTTTTGGTGCAGGGTGGGAAGGGGGGCAGAGGAAGAGGCAGCTGGGAAGCTGAGTGAGGGGCCAGGCGCCCGCAGGGGGGCCACTGGGTGTGAGCCAGCAGCTGGTCAGAGTATCTCTGGAGGATGAGGGTTTCACAGGTGGGGGCTGGGGACTAGCTAGAGATGGGATTATCCGTGGTCAGGCAGTTCAGGAAGCTTTCAGCAGCAATAAAGCTTGGATGTGGGCATGCCAAGCTTGGAGGAGATATGGGTCCATTCCCATCCTTCTGAAAAAACAGTCTTCAAACACCACGGCTAGTGTCCAAGGCTACTTAGCTCAGCTGGTTGGGGTGCTGGGCTACTAAAATTTCACTGTAGCATTTCCTGAACTCTTACTAGGCTCATATATTAACACCTTCAACAAATATTAGTGTGTCAGCCTCTATGCTGAGGGCTGGGGATACAGCTATGAACAAGGCTGTGAACTAAGTACTGTTTCTTTACCAGTGAATTCTTCCGTTTCACGGGCCTCCGATTCTGGCCCTAGTCAGATATTTCTCAAATGCCTGACGTTGTTTCCAAAGGGGTACATTCGGAGTAGCTAGATCACAGCAAACGCTTCAAGAGTTCTCAACAATAGGTCAGTGGAACCTTGATATTCTAAGGACATAATGATCTAATTTAGACTGAAAATCATCTAGCCAAACACACACTAGGCATTTAATTCATGTAAGGCTCAATCAGAATGTCAGTATGAAACAGATAGGACAGAGTGTTCATTTGCAGAGAACAATATCCCGGCTTGCCTGGGCGGCTGCAAAGCCTTTAAACTGAAATCCTTGCTTCCACTCTTGCTCTGCACGGCAGCCAAAGAATTTTATCAACCCTCCACCGGCTTCCTGTTGCAATTCGAATAAAATTCCATCTCCTTACCAGGATCTGCGCAGCCCTGGAGTCTGGCCCCTGGTTGTATCTCTGACTTCTCTGGAAGCTGGTCCTGGCCTTGGAGTTGACCTGAAACTCTCCCGCCTCATCTTTTCTCGCCTGGCTCCTCATTATGCAGAGCTTTGTTCAAATACAAAGCTCTCCTTCCCAGGGAGGTCCTTCCTGGCCAGTCTTTCTGTAGCAGTTCTGGACCTTCCCCACGGCATCTCTTTATGTCCTTAGCATATTTCTTATTCTTCATAGCGGGAATATTATAGCAATTTATAGCAATAAATGTTTGTTGAGTGAATTAATATGCATCACACTTACTAAACACCCAAAGGTTTTCTGGGGATGTCTATGACTATTACCAGATGGCCAATGGTTTGCGGCACTTTATTTTTATATTTTTTTACAGCCCACCCATAGGAGATGATAGTACTTTATTTTATTTTATTTTTATTTTAAGAGACAGGGTCTCACTATGTTATCCAGGCTAGTCTCGAACTCCTGGGCTCAAGCAGTCTTACCTCAGCTGCCCAAAGTGTCACCAGGCTGGAGTGCAGTGGCACGATCTCGGCTCACTGCAACCTCAGTGAGGTGTGAGCCACCACTTTTAAAACGGGCCTAACAGCACTTTTTAAAATCATATTTGAAAATCTGGTACTTGACACAGAGCCCTAGAACCTACTATTAACAAAGTGCTTAATATTTTTGTTGTTGTTGTTAAATTGACTCTAACTAAATTAACACCAGACCAGTGACTGGAAAAATCACATGTGACCAAAGAATCCCATTGATGGTGTCAGACAATGACCCAGGAAGAGGAGTTCATAGCGGCTGCTTGTTTCCTTACTGGAAATGCAGGGTGACAGCAGAACTCAGGGAACATGGTGCTACCCAGTAAAAGAAACAGGCATAGGCCGGGTGCGGTGGCTCATACCTGTAATCCCAGCTCTTTGGGAGCCCGAGGCGGGCGGATCACCTGAGGTCAGGAGTTCAAGACCAGCCTGGCCAATGTGGTGAAACCCCATCTCTACTAAAATACAAAAATTCGCCAGGCATGATGGCGAGTGCCTGTAATCCCAGCTATTCGGGAGGCTGGAGAATCGCTTGAATCCGGGAGGCGGAGGCTGCAGTGAGCTGAGATCACGCCACTGCACTCCAGCCTGGTGACAGAGCGAGACTCCGTCTCAAAAAAAAAAAAAAAAGAAAGAAAGAAAGAAACAGTGCATAACAGGGGCAGGGCTGTTTGCAATGTGATGAAAGCATAATGGTGCTGCAGTCCTGGGCCTGATGTCATCTTGAGACTGGATGTTGGTAGGATGGTGCCCTTCTGTAATATGTTTAGTAGCTGCACTTGCTGAATTGACAGCCTCTCTGTTTAAAACTGACAAGGAGAAAATTAAAGTTTCCCCTGCTTTTCATGTCATGCATGAATAACCAATTGCTTGGCAGCTAGTTAAAATTCATATTTCTCTTGTCAGGTTTTTAGAGACTGTGAAGATCAGGTTAATGTAAGCCTTCCCTCCTTTTGCCCTCTTGGCTAACTAGCTAGTTATATTTGCATTTCTTTTTATATAAATCTTTTTTTTTTCCTGTCCCTTTGACAGCACAGTATCAGAGATGGCATATTATCTTCAGATGTGCCATGCTGGAAAGCGTTTGCTCTTATATAAATATAGAGACAGAAAGAGACTGTCTTTCTTCGCACGTATCCAATCCTTTTAGGTATCCAATCCTTTTAATGACTCCAAGTCAAAGGTTGTTTTTTCTCACCAACAAAAAGGATTTGTCAACTACCAGGAATCTGAGAGTTTTCTAATCCTACTGGGGTGGGAAGTTCTAAACATTGTGACATAGACTTTTCTATTTGTATAGAGTCACTCACAGATCCTACACCATGCAATTGTATCATTGCCTCACGGAAAAGAAGACGCTCTTCAACTTTAACATGTTTTTGACACCTGCTAAACACCTGGTAATGCTCGCTTTCTACTCAGGTCTCTTCTCAGCTCTCTTCTCAGCTCTACAGATTATAAATCTTTAATGCTGACAAAGGAGTTATCCTGCTGCTGCCAGAAAGAAGCTACACAAATTTTGCGATGCTGTGAGGCAAGGCACAAATCTCAGAACTGTGGAAAACAGAGAATCTTTCCCTTCTTCAGTTGTGTCTTCTTGCCACAACTTCCATAGAATCGCAGCTGAGAGTCACTGGCAGCTGTAGCCACATCTTCTCTCCAAATCACAGAGAAATAACTGAGCGGGGAATTAAGAGTTGTCTCTGGGTTGCACAAACAATGTCTCAGGAACACGCTGGCCACCACTCTGTATGAGGAATGAGAACTGGAGAGCAGGATATGAATTTTTCTCACCCTCAAAAAACCCAGGAGAGATACCCTCCTAAGGTTTATAGGAAATTTGTTCCTGACCCAAGGGTCAGAGAATAGCTTACTATGAATTTTAATTGGCTCCCAAGTAATTGCTAATTCATCTCTGACTTTGGCAGGAAAAAAAAATTAAATGTTAAAGAAATGAATTTAGCAGGAAGACTTTTTTCCCTTCTTTTCTTTTCTTTTTTATATGAGCACGGTCCTACAGCTGTTGAAGCCTAACAGAGAAGATGGTAAATAAACATGCAGGGCTAGGGGCGTTCATTTGCAGAACTTTCTGCTTGAAGAGGAGCCTGGAAAACTGCAGGACTCATTTGGGATTACAAATCTTTTTTTTTTTTTGAGACAGGGCCTTACTCTGTCACCCAGGCTGGAGTGCAATGGTGCTATCTCAGCTCACTGCAACCTCTGCCTCCCAAGTTCAAGTGATTCTCCCACCTCAGCCTCCTGAGTAGCTGGGATTACAGGCACATGCCACCATGCCCAGCTAGTTTTAGTATTTTTAGTAGAGATGGGGTTCTGCCATGTTGGCCAGGCTGGTCTCGAACTCCTGACTTCAGATGATCCATCCGCCTCGGTATCCCAAAGTGCTGAGATTACAGGTGTGAGCCACTGCGCCGGGCCTGGATTATAAATCTTTAATGCTGACAAAGGAGTTATCCTGCTACTGCCAGAAAGAAGGTACACAAATTTTGTGATGCTGTGAGGCAAGGCACAGTGGGTGGGAGATGCAGAAGGGACAGGACACAGGAGGGCCTGTCCCCACCATGCAAGTCACATGAAACCAAAACCGACCTAACTTGGGTTTGAGAAACTAAAGTCCCAGGTGTTGGACTCACCTCTTGTCCTTGTGGACTTCAGAGGATCCGTCTTTGTCCCTACCCTTTCCTCTCATTTCCTCTCTCCCCAATTTTTTTCCCTGACATTTCTCTGCTCAAACTCACATTTTCTCTTATTTGATGTCTGCTACATATATAACATACAACATGTTTTAAAATGTATAGTTGAATCATCAAACATTGAGCATTCTTTCTGGGAATTTATGCTGCCTGGCAGATAACGTCCATCTGTTCACTCGCCATTCATTGCCAGTCACCTCTGCCCTTGTCTTTCTCTGTTGTGGAGGCTAAAGAGAGAAATTTTCAACTTCCCCAATTGCCCATGGCTAGGTGGAACCCGAGGAGTCTGGTTCCTGCTTAAATCCCATGTGTGGCTGGGCACGGTGGCTCACGACTGTAATCCCAGCACTTTAGGAGGCCGAGGCGGGAGGATCACCTGAGGTCAGGAGTTTGAGACCAGCCTGGCCAATATGGTGAAACCCTGTCTCTACTAAAAATACAAAAATCAGCTTGGGCGTGGTACGGGCGCCTGTAATCCCAGCTACTCGGGAGGTTGAGGCAGAAGGATCGCTTGAACCTGGGAGGCGGAGCTTGCAGTGAGCCAAGATCGCGCCACTGCACTCCAGCCTGGGTGACAGAACGAGACTCCGTCTCCAACAAACAAAAACAAAACAACAACAACAACAAAACCAAACCCATGTGTGATTTTTTTCAGGCCTGACCGACTGCTATTCCAGAGGCATCACCCGTCAGGCCTCACGGGAAGGCTGCACAGCCAGTGCCACCTCAGAGAGTCTCTGGCAAGAGGTCAGCCTCCTCTGGCTGCTCCTGCCCTTTTGTGGATCTGCTTTCCTAGTCCAGGTGCTCTGTTCGGAGGGCTCAGGGACCCTTAAGGGAAGACACCTTTCTTCACTCTGACTCAGTACTTTTACACTCTCAGCTTTTTCCCCTCTCACTACCCAACTCCCCAGCCCCTGGTCCACAACCCTTCAGGAAGCCTTTGGTTAGGGGCCCCCTCAAGAGTGAGACGACCCCCACATCTGTGCTGATCCTCCTGACCCTGAACCGTATGGATGCATTGTTCCAAGGGGAAAATGAAGCAGGAGAGCTCAGCACTCCCTCCAGTGTTAGCCTCTTGCTTGTACTACTGCAGTGCGGGATTAAAGTCTTCGCTATTACTTCCATTTGTGCTTGTTGTAGCTTCAAGTGGCTACTCTAACACCTGACAGCTCAGCTCCCTTCCAGCTCTACTGAGCTCCTGACAGAGCCATGCGATGCAATTTGGGGCAATTTAATCTAAGAGGAATTCAGCCGCATGGTTATACAGGGGCACGGTGGAGAATAAATGACATTCTGCCTTTGTTCTGCCTAAAATACAGGTGTGATGACTGGAGATGCAGAAGCCATTCCATTATATCAACATAACATGATAAGCCAAGACCCTAAAGATGCTGAGAAAAATGGTCAAAAGAGCTTGGGTTTTTTTTGGTTTTTTTGTTTGTTTGTTTGTTTTGGTTTTTTTGAGGCAGTGGTCTCACTGTGTTGCCCAAGCTGGTCTCAAACTCCTGGCCTCAGGCTTCAGCCTCTCAAAACTGCTAGGATTACAAGTGTGAGCCACTGCATGAGACTGGGCTGTTTTTTGTTTGGTTTGGTTTTTTTAGAGACAGGGTCTTGCTCTGTCACCCAGGCTAAAATGTAGGGATGTGATCATAGCTCACTGCGGCCTCAACCTCCTTGGCTCAAGTGATCCTCCCACCTCAGCCTCCCAAGTAGCTGGGAATACAGGCATGCACTACCACACCCAGCTAATTAAAAAAACAAAGTTTAGTAGAGACGGAGTTCTCCCTATGTTGCCCAGGCTGGTCTCGAACTCCTCACCTCAAGTAATCCTCCTACCTTGGCCTCCCAAATTGTTGGAATTACAAGTGTGAGCCACCATGCCCAGTACTGTCTGGTTTCTTAATAACATTGTTGAGCCATTGTAATAGCCTTGGGATATTGCTCTTTGTACTTTTTCTTATGCAAGAAAAACAGATTCACAAGTTATTTGACTCTCTTCCCATCAAAAGGAAAAGTCTAATTCTTTTTCCCTTGATTATGGATCAGCTTGAGCTTGTTGCTTCTAACAAATGGAAGAGAGCAACATGCTGGAGTGATCACATGGAGGAAGCACAAAGGGATACATGCCCAAGGGGCCCCAGCTGTTCCAGCCCCTAGACATTTGAATCTACTCAGGCGCCAAGTAAGCAGGTGAATAGCCTTCAGGTGATTGCAGCCCACTCCCAGCTGAAGCCAAGTGGAGCGCAGATGAGCTGCCCCTGCTGAGCCCTGCCCAAATTGCAGATTTGGAAGCAAAATGAATATTGTTTTAAGCCACAAATTTGTGAGTGTTTTGTTACATAGTATAAGGAGCCAGAACAGCTCTACAGATGTAAATTATAGTCAGATATGTTGCTATTTATAACCAAAGCATTCCTAACTTATAAATGTTGCAACATTAATAAGCAGAAGAAAGTGTAATAATCTTATCAAGGTAATACAAGGTACTTGTTTAGTATAACAACCTTCATGGCAAGCCTCAATTTCATAACCTAATCACTTTGAGTACAACTTGGACCTAATGGGTAGCTTTTTTTTTTTTTTTTTTTTTTTGAGACAGGGTCTTGCTCTGTCACCCAGGATGGAGTACAGTGACACAATCATGGCTCAGCACAGTCTCAAACTCCTGGGCTGAAATGATCCTCCTACCTCAGCATCCTGAGTAGCTGGGACTAAAGGCAGGCCCCACTATGCCCAGCTAATTTATAATTTTTTTTTTTTCTGTAGAGATGGAGCCTTGCTATGTTGCCCAGGCTGATCTTGAGCTCCTGGGCTCAAGCAGTCCTCCAGCTCAACATCCCCAAGTATTGGGATTATAGGCATGAACCACCACTCTTGGCCTCTGTGTAGCATTTTATAGAAAATATAAAGTTGATATTATAAATTTTATATTAACAGATTTCTATAATTAAAAATCTTGGCTAGATTGTTTTTCCTTTACTGTTTTTTTTTGAGATGGAGTTTCACTCTTGTTGCCCAGGCTGGAGTGCAATGGCACCATCTCGGCTCACTTCAACCTCTGCCTCCCGGGTTCAAGTGATTTTCCTGCCTCAGCCTCCTGAGTAGCTGGGATTACAGGCATGCACCACCACACCTGGCTAATTTTGTATTTTTAGTAGAGATGGGGTTTCTCTATGTTGGTCAGGCTGGTCTCGAACTCCCAACCTCAGGTGATCCGCCTGCCTCAGCCTCCCAAATTGCTGGGATTACAGGCATGAGCCACCATGCCCGGCCTCCTCTACTCTTTCATTAGTAGAGTTAATATCCATTCATTGAGCACTTGCTATGTGCTAGGTGCTAAGGACACAATAGTGAACAAGATTAATCACCTGAGATCCTTGTCCTAATGAAGCTTACCTTCTGGGGGGGAAAACATGATAAAAATGCAGACAAGTATGTTAATATAATAATTTCAGATCGTAATGTGAAGAAATTAGTGTGGGATATGTGGGGGAGATGGGGAATAGATAGTTTTACTTTAGTTAAAATGTCAGGGAAGGCATCTCTAAAGAAGAAACATCAGAGATGAGACCTGGATGATGAAGGGAGCCAGCCATGGGAAGTTCTGGGGTAGAAGTGCTTCAGACTAAGGGAATAGCCAGTGCAAAGAGCCTGTAGCCAGAATAAGGTTGGTAGAGTCCAGAACAGAAATTAAAAAAAAGTGGGGACAGAGGGTGGGGTGGGGGAGATGGTACTAAGTGAGAGAAGGGGAGCAGGCAGGACCCATATCCCTTAGGTCCTTGTAGGCCATAGTAAAGAATCTGGAAGTTATTTCTGTAAGTGCAATGTTAAAGATAGTGACAGGATATGCTTTGCACTTTTAAAAGATCACACTGTGGAGAATGGAGTGCAGAGGGGCAAGAGTTGAAGCAGGAGACCCGTTAGAAGGCTGTGGCAGTAATCAAGAAGAGATGATTACGGCTTGATTACACATTGGCAATGGAGGTGGTGAGGAGCTCTGAGATCTGGGATAAATTGAGACAGAGCTTGAAAGACAGCTGATAGAAATTGCCAATAGAGTGCTGACGGATTTCCACGTCGACTGGAAAGGCAAATTATTAATTTATGTGAATCTCAATGGTTTTGTCATCATTTGAGTGTACCATCCGGTTGTCCCCCGAGCCTACGTGTATGGTATTTGGAGGATAAATAGAAGGAGCACAAGGATGCAGACACTAAGAGTTTAAAGCTGAAGCCAGGCATGTCCTGTGCATTATTTCAAGCAGGTGTTGTTAATTAATGCCCCTCTCTGGCTGTATGGCAACAAGCTGTAGAGCCTCCTTCTGCGGCCATCCCTCTAGCTCTCAGTTCCTTTTGTTCCAAATCAGAGCACTAGGGTTTGAGTTACTTAGGATCTCACATGAATCATTCTTGGGGAACTAGGGGCAGGGTAATGAATGCTACTAATTAGCCTGCTAAGTATTCTCTGTAACTAGAGGATATTTGGTTGCAACTAGAAAGCTGAGGTAATTATCTCTTTATTATGTATGAATCTTATTTACATGAGCCACATGGGCATTTATGACCGATTAGCTCAGATAAATGGACATCCAGGCTAATGACAACATCACAAATTCATTCCCTGTAGAATCCTTCTGTTTTAGGGCTGTAAACTCTATTCCTTGTAGTATGAGGTGGCCAGCAAGTCTGGAAACATAGATAATACTATTTTTATTATGTACGATTTATAACCCATTCATTATGCTTTTCCCTGTGTTTCAAGAATTTGGTGGCCACCCTGGAGACACTTCTTGGGGTATCTTTACCAAAACTCAACATACCAGCTCTCAAACCATTCTACCTTTCTGAGACGCACCCCATCCACAGAAGTGGGCTTCCAGGGACTCTGCCCATGTGAGTGACTCACCTAGCTGGCCTCAGGTGATTGGACAGAGCTGAACACTTGTTTCAAGCAGGGCCAATCAGATTCCTTCTCCCAGAAGTAGAAATGGAGAGACAGGCACACGGTCTCTGTGAATGAGAGAATAATCACCTCTAAACTTGTTGCTGTGGTTCAGCCATATTCAGCCTTGTGGATAAAGAAGCAGAGAAAGCAGGACTCTAGTGTCAGAGAATGAGCTAGATGTGCAAAAAAAGTGGAGGAAAGATGAACCAAGGGTGCATCTTGGGAATGCGGATGCTTTTTCGTTCTCAACTTTGCCCTTCCTAAGGTCTGGCTGTACTCCTGCGTTTCGTTCCTCAACACACTTTTGTATACGTATACCAAATTCCCCCTTTGTGCCTAAGTGGAGTCCTTTTGGTTTCTGTCACTTGCCGCCCAAGAGTCTTAACTAATATGACTTTAGATCTTGTCCACAGTCTCCCCAGGGAATTCCACTGGTCATAAGGGTCAGGAAGGAATACATAGATAAGTATGAATCCATTGTCACTGAAGTGGAAACAATTTAAGAGCAGTCTCTTCTAGAATGATACCAATACTATCATCTGTAAACACAAATGCCAGTTGCATCCCGTCCTGCAGAGCAAGGAAAAATCCTCTTTCTATTCCAGAATTGACTTTTTTCTATTAGAAAAGAGTTTCCCTGAGGTACTGACAGAAGAATCTGCTCTTTGAAAAACAATTTCAAATCCTTATACGCCAGCAGATCTGCACTAAATGAAAAGTTGCCCTCAGATATCCGTGGCTGCAATGTCCTCAGAAATTGTTTGCACTGTCCTTTACCAAAACGAACTCTATCAAGTATAACCAAATAGACTTGCTTTCCCGGTCTTGGTTCTATGTACAATGCCACCAAACTGCATTTTATTTGATGAAAAAGGTGATGTTTCCAGTTTCAAATGGTTAGCAAAAAGTAGGGGAATTAAGGCTTCTTATTTTAGTGTAATGTGCCTTCTTGTGTTTAGATGGTAACTTCATAAGGGTGAGCAAAGAGTATCCCCCCAAAATGGTAAAATACTTTAAATATAACAAGAAACACAAGACATAAGGAAAGTAAAAGTCTAGGCTGGGCACAGTGACTCACACCTATAATCCCAGCACTTTGGGAGGCTGAGGCAGGAGGATCACTTGAAGTCAGAAGTTGGAGTCCATCCGGGGCAACATAGCGAGACCCCATCTCTACAAAAATAAAAACTTAGCTGGGTGTGGTCACATGCAACTTTTGTCCTAGCTGGTTGGGACCCTAAGGCAGGAGGATCTCTCGAGCCCAGGAGTTCAAGGTTGCAGTGAGCTATGATCGCACCACTGCACTCCAGCCTGGGCAACAGAGCTAAACTCTGTCTCCAAAAATAAATAAATAAGCTATATTTTTTAAACAAGAAAAAAAATTAAAAAGGCTAACAACCCAAATAGCACAACCAGAGGCAGTGGGTGTGGGGCAGATCAGTAGGCAAATTCCTTGAGGGCAAGGGCCCTTTGCCCCAGAGCCAAGCACTTTGCCTGGAATAGAACAGGAAATAAATGTTTACAGAGTAAACCGATTGTATGAACACATGATTGAAAGTATTGATAAAATGAAAGCCAGAAAACTATATTACCCATTGCTAATAGGACACAAATTGGTTGCTGTCAAATTTAAAGTATTAAATCCTCTTGAATTTGTCCACGCAATTGAATCTGATATAGCCTCTGGATATAAAAAGTAAGATTCTAAAAGCTCATCAGGCTCCCCTAGTTACTGCTTTTTTTTTTTTTTTTTTTTGAGATGGCATTTCGCTCTGTCGCCCAGGCTGGAGTGCAATGGCGAGATCTTGGCTCACTGCAACCTCCACCTCCCGGGTTCAACCGATTCTCCTGCCTCAGCCTCCCAAGTAGCTGGGATTACAGGCGTGCTCAAGTGATCCACCCGCCTCCGCCTCCCAAAGTGCTGGGATTACGGGTGTGAGCCACTGCGCCTGGCCGCTGCTCTTATACTATTTTGAATATAGGCCGGCCGTAGTGGCTCACACCTGTAATCTCAGCACTTTGGGAGGCCGAGGCAGGTGGATCACCTGAGGTCAGAGGTTTGAGGCTGGTTTTAGTAGAGACGAAACCCCGTCTCTACTTAAAATACAAAAATTAGCTGGGTGTGGTGGTGGGCACCTGTAATCTCAGCTACTCAGGAGGCCAAGGCAGGAGAATCTCTTGAACCTGGGAGGCAGAGGTTGCAGTGAGCTTTGATCATGCCATTGCACTCCAGCCTGGGTGACAGAGCGAAACTCCATCTCAAAAAAAATTTTTTTTAAAGAACATAGATATAAGCCACAACCCGAGGACCCCAACCTCCCCACTGCATATGTGAATAGGGAGTTCACTATGAACTCTTTCTACGTGACCACTCTTGAGACCTTAATGGCTGCTGTACTTGGGCTGCCGAACTCCATAAAGGACAAGACTGAAAGATTCACCTCCGACCTGGTGTTTGCAGCCTGAGGCCAGTCCTGTCACAGGTCACAGGGAATCACTGCCACCCCTTTTAATTACAGTCTCTGGAAGAAGAGGCCGAACCCCTTCTGATTTGCAGAAAGCCTGGTTTCTTTATCTTATTAACAACAACATATCCCAGCGCTCCAGTAATTACAGACCCATTCCTGAAGCAATCAAATTGCCTATTTGAAAGAAAGACTATTTCCTTTCCCTAATGAATGTGAACAGTCCCCCAGAGCCTGAAGGTATGGCTATGAATGCCCCACTGTAACAATGAAAAACGATTATAAATAAATGACACAGAGCTGCTCTGTTCTTAAAAATCACCACATGATCAATTTGAGAGACATGCATGAAGATGGGACTCAGGAGATTTTGTTTTAATTATTCTGCCCAAAGGAAAACAATACTTTGCTCTTTGCTGGCACCGCTGTACAGAGAAGCTTAAAGAGACTTTGAAAACATGATCCTGTTCATCCTTCTCAAATCAGAGGCAGACACAGTTGCCCTCATTTTTTGAAAGGGGAAACTGAGGTGTAGACAAATGAGTGTTTTCTGTGTTTCGCTGGCTATTTAAAGACTCATATATCATCATATCCAACATGTTTTTATGTCTCTCCCCTACTCAGCTGTTCTGATCATTGTATTTGAAAACTCACCAAAAAGGGGAGAAATTAACAAAAGGCTATAGAGAAGGTGAGCTTTTACTTTTATAAGCTGCCAACTTCTTAAAATAATTTTAAAATGAGGTGTGTGCACGTGTGCCTGTGTGTGCATGTGTGCGCACACACATACATACACATGTTTGAGTATGCCTTGGTATTGGGGTCAGGAAATAGTAAGGATAGAAAGATAGGAAGAAGTGAGGGCACTTCATTGCAGCCACCAAACCCGGGAGTACCTGCCCCTCCCTGAAGGCTGCAGCCTATTAGTCAGAGGGCCTGGGATATAGCCAGCGACCGGGGCTGGATTAGTGAGGTTGATGAAAAATTATGTACTTTATAGTTCTGTCAGACCAGGGTACCCTTGGAATAAAATCTTTTAGAATTTGAAAAAATATCCACTTACTAGTGAATACAGGACCCCCATCTGAGACCTACTGCTGCCCAGGATGGCAGTTTATAATTAATATTTCATCAGGGGTCAAACTGCAGACCACCAAGAAGACCCTGTGAGACCATATTGAAAAATCAACTTGTTACCCTTTGCCATTTTTTAAAAAAGAAAAAAGTGAATCCATTTGAAATTCATAGATAGGAGTCTGCGACTGCAAAATGTCCAATAAGATTAACTAAAAATTCCTCAGGAGCCTGAATATTTATATTTCCAGGGATTCTTTACTGTAGTATCAGTACTTCTTAGATGGGTTTGTTGTTTGTGGATGGCAAGTGCCTTTGCACTGCTTCTTTGTACAATTCTTAGCCACATGACTTTCCTCAGGAGTTGACAGAATCCCCCACCCCCCCAAAAAAATTCAGAGGAGCCTTATTTTTGCTTACTTTTAAAGGAAGACAACACAAGTTATTTGAAAAAGTTTCTGGAATTTGGCTATCTAGATGGTTTGACAGTGTTAAGTGAATCAACTAATCTCATTGACCAAATCACTGGCTAATTCAGTAAAGCAATCAGCTTAACTAACTGTCCAACTGATGATCAAATCAATGAACCGGTCTTGTTTTGGATCTTTTGTTTTTCGTTTGCTTTGTTCTTGACATTGGGTAGGCACAGCTCAAGTTGTGCAAGCCAGACATTCTCACCAATACTTATAGGAAAGAAGTGGACAATATACTTAAAAATGTGGGAATCCATATGGAAAACAGAACTTCATTAAAGAATTAGATGGAATTAAATGGGTTAAGCTCATCAGAAAAAAAAAATAAATAAAGGAAAAGTCTATTCTTACCAGGGAATGAAGTCTCTGCAGAAATTGATTATGTAGAGGGTCCCTTTGGGCCTTGGAACAATTAGCTCTCAGAAAATTAGAGGATAGCCTTTGGCTTCTGGGGATTCGAATGTAACAGGTGTCTGCTGTCCCTTAGGAAATTCTTCACTCCTTCTAGCTGCTCATTTTTTGGCTGCCTGCCCCTGCAGGGTAAACCCAAACCCCTGAGAGTTAAAGATTTTGAGTCATAGAGAACCTGAATAATTGGATTCTCGGAGGGCATTACTTTTGCAAGATTCCGCCACAGATGTACTTCTGGGGTGTTTTCTGTGATAGAAAAAAGAAATCCCTTCTCCTACTAAGAAAAGACAACAACTAAGAGGCCGTATTTCCTACAGTGGGTAACGGAGAGGAGACAATATTTGTTTCTGTCCCTGTACTAACCTCATTCTTAGGACAGCATGAACACTGGGGGAGGTGACTAGGCCTCCATCTTTCAGATACCTGAGAAAAGTGAAACGTGATCTCTGTGGTGATTCGGGTAGAGTTATTAGGCATGGACAGAAAGCAGGGAGTGCACAGATGCCTTTGTGCAAAGGAGAGTGATTTTCTCATTTTACCTGCTGAGAAAGAGTAGAGGTATTTATGCCAGGACGGGGGTTATTAAACAGATGAAGGACAATCTGACAGAGTTAATTAAGGATCTTGAGTGTCAGGAGCCAGAGAAAGAGATATCTCGTGTAGGAGGCAGGTATGGGAAAGGTAAGTCCGCAAGGGAGGGTGAGTGCTTTTCCCACAAAGGGGAGGCAGCACATTCTTGCTTCAGGGTGAAGGATACAACACATTCTGAAATGAGGTTTGGAATATTGTGTATTTTTAGCTGCTGCTGTGAAAATTCCTCCTAAGGAGAGAGCCATCTTTGGGGAAATTGCCTCTCCAAGTCTCCCTGGGTAGGGGCTGAGCCTCCAGGGTTTGGCTAGGCCAAGGGCCAGCTCTCAGAGGCCAGGGTGAGGTAAGGCTGCCTGTAGAGGATGGAACCTGGGAAGAAGGGGAAGAAAGAGATAGAAAAAGGCTTCCAGAGGGACCTGGGTATGAAATGACTGGGTCTACGCGGGATGTGACTCCTCTCTCTGGCTCTTCAAATCTTCATAATAATCAAACTGACAACATGTTTGGTGGAAATAGATTTTTTTTTTTTAAACCAGTGAAGTTGGGCCCCTAGAGTGGAACAGAGATACAATGTGTGGAAGTAGGGTCTGGAGCAGAGGACCTCTAAAACCACTATGTCTGTGCTAGGGACACAGGAACCATAGTGGGCCCCACCCAGTATCTGAGTTTCAGAGTAAAACAAAATGAGGCTTTGAGTGTGCTGTATTTTAATATGTGGTTGCAGAGATCAACACGCAGCAGGAGAACCACTTTGCAATATAAAAATCTATCTCCAGGCTGGGCGTGGCGGCTCACGCCTGTAATCCCAGTGAGAGGTGACAGCGTGCTGGCAGTCCTCAAAACCCTCGCTTGCTCTCGGCGCCTCCTCTGCCTGGGTTCCCACTTTGGCGGCACTTGAGGAGCCCTTCGGCCTGCCGCTGCACTGTGGGAGCCCCTTTCTGGGCTGGCCAAGGCCAGAGCCGGCTCCCTCAGCTTGCAGGGAGGTGTGGAGGGAGAGGCGCAAGCGGGAACCAGGGCTGCGCGCAGCACTTGCGGGCCAGCTGGAATTCCGGGTGGGCGTGGGCTTGGCTGGCCCCGCACTCTGAGCGGCCAGCCGGCCCTGCCGGCCCCGGGCAGTGAGGGGCTTAGCACCCGGGCCAGCGGCTGCGGAGGGTGTACTGGGTCCCCCAGCAGTGCCAGCCGACCGGTGCTGTGCTCGATTTCTCACCGAGTCTTAGCTGCCTTCCTGCGGGGCAGGGCTCGGGACCTGCAGCCCACCATGCCTGAGCCTCCCACCCACTCCATGGGCTCCCGTGCGGCCCGAGCCTCCCTGACGAGCACCACCCCTTGCTCCACGGCGCCCAGTCCCATCGACCACCCAAGGGCTGAGGAATGCGAGCGCACGCACAGGACTGGCAGGCAGCTCCACCTGCAGCCCCGGTGTGGGATCCACTAGGTGAAGCCAGCTGGGCTCCTGAGTCTGGTGGGGATGTGGACAGTCTTTATGTCTAGCTCAGGGATTGTAAATACACCAATCAGCACCCTGTGTTTAGTTCAGGTTTGTGAGTGCACCGATGGACACTCTGTTATCTAGCTGCTCTGGTGGGGCCTTGGAGAACCTTTATGTCTAGCTCAGGGATTGTAAACACACCAATCAGCACCCTGTGTCTAGCTCAGGGTTTGTGAGTGCACCAATCGACACTCTGTATCTAGCTGCTCTGGTGGGGCCTTGGAGAACCTTTATGTCTAGCTCAGGGATTGTAAATACACCAATCAGCACTCTGTATCTAGCTCAAGGTTTGTAAACACACCAATCAGCACCCTGTGTTTAGCTCAAGGTTTGTGAATGCACCAATCGACACTCTGTATCTAGCTGCTCTGGTGGGGCCTTGGAGAACCTTTGTGTCCATACTCTGTATCTAACTAATCTGATGGGGATGTGGAGAACCTTTGTATCTAGCCCAGGGATTGTAAATGCACCAATCAGCACCCTGTCAAAACAGGCCACTCGGCTCTACCAATCAGCAGGATGTGGGTGGGGCCAGATAAGAGACTAAAAGCAGGCTGCCCGAGCCAGCATTGGCAACCCGCTTGGATCCCCTTCCACACTGTGGAAGCATTGTTTTTTCACTCTGCAATGAATCTTGCTACTGCTCACTCTTTGGGTCCACGCTGCTTTTATGAACTGTAACACTCACCGCGAAGATCTGCAGCTTCACTCCTGAGCCCAGCGAGACCATGAGCCCACCGGGATGAACGAACAACCCCAGACGTGCTGCCTTAAGAGCTGTAACACTCACTGTGAAGGTCTGCAGCTTCACTTCTGAGCCAGCGAGACCACGAACCCACCAGAAGGAAGAAACTCAGAACACATCTGAACATCAGAAGGGACAGACTCCAGACGCGCCACCTTAAGAGCTGTAACACTCACCACGAGGGTCCGCTGCTTCATTCTTGAAGTCAGTGAGACCAAGAACCCACCAATTCCGGACACACCAGCACTCTGGGAGGCCAAGGTGGGAGGATCACCTGAGGTCAGGAGTGCGAGACCAGCCTGGCCAACATGGTAAAACCCCGTTTCTACTACTAAAAATACCAAAATTAGCGGGGCTTGGTGGCGGGTGCCTGTAATCCCACCTACTTGGGAGGCTGAGGCAGGAGAATCACTTGAACCTGGGAGGCAGAGGCTGCAGTGAGCCACTGCATTCCAGCCTGGGCAACAAGAGCAAAACTCTTGTCTCAAAAAAAAAAACAAAAAAAAAAACTCTTGAGTGGTGATTCTTACTTAAGTGCACACATTGGCACTTTTTTATTTTGAGGGAACTATGGTAGTATCTATCAAAACTTAAACTAGGAACAACCTCCAACTCAATAACTGCCTTATAGAAACACTCAAATATGTGTATACTTCAAGGAAACTGCCTTATAGAAATGCTCAAATATGTGTACAAATACGTAAGTGCAAGGAAGTTGTTTTGAAGCATAAATTGTAAGAGCAAAACCTTGGAAATAACCTGATTGTCCATAAATAGGGAAATAGTCAAACTGATTATTATACGATTATGTAATCTTCAGTATACTAATTTTTTTTTAATTGGGGTAAAATTCACATAACATAAAATTAACCACAAACCATTTTTAAGTGTACAATTTAGTGGCATTTAATACATTCATAGTGTGCAACTGAGACAGCCAAATGCTTAGGCAGATAAGAAGGGGTCCCCAGAGAATCTCCAACCTGCCCCACAAGTGTTTACATCGGATGCTTTCGTGCAGATGAGGGACTCTGCCCAAGGCTTTGTCTGGGCATGCCCACAGTGGACTGGAGCTCCACATGCGCACTGGGGGAAGTGGGTGGAGCCATGGGGAATTGGCACCCTGCACAGGGGAGGAGCCTGCTCTCCCAGGTTCCTGTGTGGTGGCCAGGGATTCAGTCTGTGAGGTGGACGGCATGTTACAGGTCTCCATCTCACTTTGCTGAGTGTTTTTTTTTTTTCTTTTTTTCCTTTTTGCCCAATAAAGTCCTGCTCTACTCACCCTTCAATGTGTCCGTGTGCCTAAATTTTCCTGGTCGTGTGACAAGAACCTGAGATTTAGCTGAACAATACAACCATCACCTCTCTTTAATTCCTGGACGGTGTTATCACTCCAAAAGGGAGCCTCATACACATTAAGCAGTCACTCCTCATCACCCTTGAGAAATGATTTCTTGAATTTTTGAGACAGGGTCTTGCTTTGTTGCCCAGGCTGGAGTGCAGCGGTGCAATGATGGCTTACTGCAGCCTCAATCGTTCAGGCTGAAGCGATCCTCCCACTTCAGCCTCCCAGAGTAGCTGGTATTACAGGTGTGTATCACCATGCCCAGCTAATTTATCAATTTTTTGTACAGATAGGGTCTTACTATGTTGTCCAAGCTGGTCTTGAACTCCTGGCCTCAAGCCAGGAGTTTCCCAAAGTGCTAGGACTACAGGTGTGAGCCACCATACCTGGCCGAGAAAAGATTTTAAATGTCAGAATAGTATGAACAGTGTCACCCTATATATGTATGAAAACCCTCCAAACTATGTCCTATGTTTCCGTCTACTGACAGAGGCATTGCAGAATAGTGGTTCTAGGCAGAGCTCCAGAACCAGGCCGCCTGGCTTTCAAATCCTGGCCCTGACACAGACCAGCTGTGCATCACTGGGGGTGTGTTTAGCCTATCTGTGCCTCTGTTTCCACAGGTGTAAATTGGGCATAGTTGTGAAGAGGAAATCAGTAAGGACAAGCCTAATACAGTCACTGTTTAGTATACTTACTTCTGTGTTTGAAGTTTTCTTTTTAAAGTCAAAATCATGGGCAAATAAACCTATTGCCAGTGTAGAACACACATTCCTAGACTACTCCCTTTCAGGACACCAGGTGAGGGCTACCCCCCATCAGTGCTTGCCTCTTGCTTAAAGCTAAGGCTGCAGGGAGGATGCATATTTTCATGCCAGCACAGAGCACACTTTAAATCTCCTCAACAGCGTGGCAGAAACGCAGGCTTTAAAGAGCAACAAAATCCTGACTGACAAGATTCAAGGGAAGTACCTGATCAGGGAAGTACAAGTACAAGATTCAGGGAAGTAACTGAAAAATGTAAGTTTTAAAACTTACATTTGACTTAAGGGCCAGCAGGCATTTCAGACAGCAAGAGGGAGGGTCTCTGTGAAGGTGAGATACCCAAAGAAGAAGGAACAGAGGGAAGAAGGAAGGAAAAGGAAGAGGGGAAGGAATGGAGAAAAGAAGAAAAGGAAGAAGGGAGAGAAGGAGGAAGGAAGGAAGGGAGAAAGGGAAGAAGGGAAGAAGGGAAGGAGGAAAGGGAGAAGAAAGGGAGGAACAGAGGAAGAGGGTAAGAAAAGAAAGGAAGAAAGGAAAGAGGAGAGAGAGGGAATAAGGAAGGAAGAGGAAAAGAAAAAAGGGTTAAAAAATAAGTTAGGATGAAGGAAAGGAAGGAAAGAGAAGGTGAGGAAGTACAAGGAAACAGGTGAGCCCCAGCCCTGCTGTGATTTCAGTTCTCAGATCTAAAGTGTTCAAGTAAAAACAAAGCACAGGCATAGCCTTCTTTTTTTTTTTTTTTCTAGATGGAGTCTCGCTCTGTCACCCAGGCTGGAGTGCAGTGGTGCGATCTCAGCTCACTGCAACCTCTGCCTCCCGGGTTCAAGCGATTCTTCTGCCTCAGTCTCCAGAGTAGCTGGGACTACAGGTGTGCGCCACCACACCTGGCTAATTTTTGTATTTTTAGTATTTTTAGTAGAGATGGGGGTTTCACCATATAGGCCAGGCTGGTCTCGAACTCCTGACCTCGTGATCTGCCTGCCTCAGCTTCCTAAAGTGCTGGGATTACAGGCAGGAGCCACCGTGCCTGGCCAGCACAGGCAAAGCCTTTCAACCAAAAAATCAAGGGAGAACTAAGAGAAGTATTTGCGATTTCAATTTTTTTCTACTGAGTCCTAATCTAAATGGAGGTCAGAAACTGGACAATACAAAGCTGCCATGCGTCAAGGATGGAACAAGCACAGCCGCCGCCAAGCTCGCACATTCCTAGGTGCTTTCCAGGATGCCCCTCCAGGGTGCGTGCGGTGGCCTCCAGGATGCCCCTCCAGGGTGCGTGCGGTGGCCTCCAGGATGCCCCTCCAGGGTGCGTGCGGTGTCCCAGCCGCCAGAGGTGCCTGCGGAAACTGTTGCAAGGGTGATCCCCTGATAAACCTTTCACTTTGTTTCTGAATCGGAACACAGCCCCAAGCGGACTTGGGGCTGCTGGGCTGCCAGGGGTTTTTAAATATTTAACAAGGTTTGGAGGCAGTGAGCACAAAGTTCAGGTCCACCCAATTTCTTAGCAGAAGGTGGAAATGCAAGTATGGAATTGTCTTGCAGAAAAACGCAGTTTTGAACTTCTGTCTTTTCAAAGACAATATTTTAAAACTCAAATGCTACGAAACTACCAGATAATGAGGTAGTTAGATGGAATTTTGCTAGCATATATTTGCAAATATTTTAAGAATGCTTTGTATGCTTCTGTTGACTTAATGAAGTGATTGAAAAGGGTTAAGCCGTGTTTGGCATCTTCAAAATGGCGATTTTGCTTCTGATAACTTTCCAGAAAAATTAAAGGTGTTGTGAAGGATAAATTATAGTTTGATTTGAGTCGTCTTGTTAAAACGTCATTCCTCTTTCTCAGCAACCTACTTCCCGTCTCATTAAGCCAGTTGACTAGATAGGTCTAGGCAATTATGACGATGATTTACTATCTTCATGCTCCATTGTCACTGGGAGCCAAGGGATGGGGGAAGGGAAGTCACATTCCCATCTTACGTGTCTCTTGGAGGGACAATCAAGTCCTCAGCTGTAGCGTTAAACACAGCAATAGAAAGCAGAGACACAGTAAAGCATTTTCACTGCTCTTATGAGCTGAGATATAAAAGGAGATTTATTTGCAACAATCTGATAGAGAAAATTGAGTCCTGAGAATTGATGTCCTAGAAAGGCTTTCAAGTCAGCCAGGAGTTACTAAAGGACGTGAGTCACACAGCAAAATATCAAAGAGTTGGAGGAGAAAAAAAATTGAGCTTTGACATTTTCTGCAGCCGCTGTTAAAGAAATTTACCAATGTGTACAATATGAATTATGGTCACAATTACAATCTTCTCCGATCCAGTCTTTCCTAACAGTTGGATACCTCGGATCCTTAGATTGATGTCATCATTCAGCTTTTTGCTTTTTAAAATATTCAGTTCTACTGCAGATGGGATGCTAAATAAACAAACCCCCTAAATGGCTCTCTCCTTTCCCCCCAGAGGTTTAATCCTTATAAATAACTCCGAATAATTGTGATGTATCTTCTGGCATTTCACATATTCTGAAAATTACCATTGAAATTTGAATTTAATGATATAATAACCCCCAAATATATTTTAAACTGAGAGTATAAACTAGAAGTTTTGGGGTAATCTCATTTACTCAGGAATTCATTTAGTGGCCACTATTTGTCATGATTTTAATGTGGGTCTGACATTGGTAGGTCATGTTCGGAGTGAAGATATCTGCAGTTTTTCAATTTGCGTAATCCAGTTAGTGCTTCCAGAATGTCTTCCATGTCTCTTCATGTTTGCAAATTACCAGACGTCACAGGTAAAATTTTAAAACGTGAGAGTTGTTCATGAACATACCCGGGCTTTGTCAAAATCAGGATATCTCCCTTCCCTTTGTAGTTTACTTTTTTTTTTTTTTTTTTTTTTTTTTGATAAGTAATGGGTCTGAAGCTTCAGGACACAAGATGACCAAAACCAGTTTTTCTGCTGGGCCCTCTGAATTCTACCCAAGATAATGCTACACATTTATATAACGCCCACACCTGCTTATGCTGCAGTAATTCTTTCAAAAGTTCTAGCAATTTGGACTCCTCTTTTTATTTAATTTGGGGATTTAGTCGCTAATCTACAGTTACTTCTAGAAATAAGCAGATGACTGCTTCAAAAAGCAAAAACTTTCTGACACCTTTTACTACCCTCTAGACGAAAATGAGGACGGTAATAACTTTCAAAGGTAACTGATACACTCAATGGTGGCTCACCACCTCATTTCAGACAACCAGGGGGGCTCAGTGCACAGCTGCTCTTTTATTCTCTTCCAAGAGAGTTTGTGTAAGAACTTTGCAAGCATTTCCTGTACAATTTGTCTTTCTGGGAAAATTGCATACGGCGTTGGTATAACTTGCTTAATAGTCACAATTTATTAATTTCATCATTTTTTCTCAAGAGAGGTAGAAAAAAATGACTAATCGTGTGGTGGGTGACAGACAGTCTTTCTTTGGACCATAAAAGGTAACTGCAAGTCCCCAAACAATGTTACTGACTTAAAAATTCACATCTGCACTGTATTTATAGTTACCTTATTTTTTGACCCATTGCTTATGCTTGAACAAGACTCTTTTTTTTTCTTTGAGACAGAGTCTTGCTCTGTCACCCAGGCTGTAATACAGTGGCACAATCACGGCTCACTGCAGCCTCCATCTGCAGCCTCCATCTCCTGGTCTCAAGCAATCCTCCCACCTCAGCCTCCCTAGTTGCTGGGACCACAGGCTCATGCCACCATGCCCAGCTAAAAAACAAAACTCCCCGCGCCGCCTCACCAAAAAAACAAAACAAAACAAGGCTCTTAAGAAGTTCAATTTTCTAAGTAAAAATTTGTGAAACTATTTTTGTTGTTTCATTACCATTCGTTTCTAAGACCAAAGGATACATATTGTTCTCTGCTTTCTTCTCCCTAAAGCCAAACTTTTTTTTTCTTTCTTTCTATGGTTATGTCACGTTAATTTTTTTTTTTTTTTTTTTTTGAGACGGAGTCTCGCTCTGTCACCCAAGCTGGAGTGCAGTCATACAGTCTCAGCTCACTGCAACTCCGCCTCCTGGGTTCAAGCGACTTTCCTGCCTCAGCCTCCTGAGTAGCTGGGGCTTCAGGTGTGTGCCACTACACCCAGCTAATTTTTGTATTTTTAGTAGAGACAGGGTTTTACTATGTTAGCCAGGCTGCTCTTGAACTCCTGACCTCATGATCCGCCCCCCTCCACCTCCCAAAGTACTGGGATTACAGGCATGAGCCACCACGCCCGGCCGTGTCACGTAAATTTTAATGAGGCGAAATATCTATCAAGCTTAAAATCATATGAGAAATTTGAAGGAAAATGATTGTAGATTTTATTCAGAAAAGATACTCTGAGTCGTCAGTTATTCCTTTTTTTCTGATTATTAAGGCTGATAAAAAAAAAACCTCTTTATTTTGAAATATGTATGGGCTCACAGAAAGCTGCAACACTTAACACATAGAGTTCCATGTACTCGTCGCCCATCTTCCCCCAGTGGTGACATCTTATATAACCATAGTACCATATTAAAACCAGTAAACTGGCGTGGAATAACACTAGTAACTAGAGTATAGACCTTACTCTGCATTCACCAGTTTTTACATGCACTCATGTGTGTGTGTATTTATAGTTCTATGCAATTTGACCCCAGTTATAGATCAGTACATAATTACTGTTGTAGCTAACACAACAATTAGGATACAGAATTGTTCCATCAGCACAAAGGAACTCCCTCATTCTACCCCTTTGCATCCTCCCTCCGTCCCCTGTTCATAATCCCTGGCCACCACTAATCTGTTCTCCATCTCTACACTTTTGTCATTTCCAGGATGTTCTATAAATGGAGTCATACAGTATGTAACCTTTTGACATTGACTTTTTCACCCAGCATAATGTCCTTAAGACCCACCCAGTTTGCCACATGTATCCATAGTTTATTCCTTTGCATGGCTGAATAGTATTCCACTGTATGGATATGCCAGAGTTTGCTTAACCATTTGCCCTTTGAAAGACATTTGGATTGTTCACAGTTTTTTTGCTATTACAAATAAAGCTACTATCAGCATTCATATACAGACTTATTCTCTGTGTATATGAACATAAGTTTTCATTTCTCTGGGATAAATGCCCAAGAGGATATGATTGCTAGGTTATGTGGCAAATGCAGATTTAGTTTTATGAAAAACTGTCAAGAAATTTTCCAGAGTAGGTGTACATTGTAAACTTCCACCAGCAGTATAGGAGGGGTCCAGTTTTCCCACATCCTTGCCAGTAACAAACTTTTTAGATGAGTAAGTGAACATGAAAACATTGTGAGATGACAAAGGCCACATATAGACTGGGCAAAGTATGTGAAAGGAGATATTTGGCTTGTATATGAGCCTCAGACCACTTTTTCAGGAGAGATGACAGCAACATTTGCTGTAATATAAATTTCCCCTGCTCTTATCAGCCTGTAGCCATGAATCAGCAGTGGCTTCAAGTGTTAGAAAACTCAACTACAGCCATTTAAGCACATGGGGCTATTTTCCTCACAGAACAAGAGGTGCAGAAATCAGCGACTGCGGAGGCTTAAAGATGATGGCTGCTGCTGCTGTTGCTTCAGGAATCATGTTCACATTCCTCCAGGAAGAAGACAGAAGGAGAAAAGGCAGTGTTTCTATCACAGAAAAAAAAAATTGTTTTTTTTTTTTTCAGGAACACCGCTAGTGTTCTGTTTTGGTCATGTTGCCCAGAACACTGCCTCAGATCCCCTCATGGCTGGAACAACATGGTAGGGAGAAGGGCCTTGGAATGCTGACTGGGTCAGGAATTCACTATTATCTGCCACAGGGGACCATCAACATTAATGGTCAACCTTTGCCAGCTTAAGGCTTCCCCCAGTGATGCATTGCCTCATCCTATTGTAATGTCCTCCATCCTAAAGCATTTCTGGGTATTTCTACGGGGTATCTCACTTGTGCTTATAAGCAAAGTCCAGTCCCACTGCTCAACACCATTGTTCTCTGCAGGTCCTTGTGAGGTACAATGTTACCTGCAGGGCCCTCCCCTCCCCTAAGCTTCCGCCCTGGTCCTCTGGTTGTCACCATGGAGGAATTAGAAAGTTCACGCAGTTGGGGCTGCATTCCTTGCCAAAGTGGGGAGAGAGCTCTCCCCCCTGCTTTGGGCACTCTTTGTCATGCTCTGTGCCATGCGTTTCATGACTACCTTTCTGAACCCATTTCCTCACTTGAGCTTATGAACGTTCACTCTTCATTGGTTCATACATTGTCCATGGGGCTGGACAGGTGACCAGACACAAGGCCATCCTTTCCACTGATAATGTCTTTCTCATTCTTACATTCCCACAAAAGTACAACCTAACATGCCATTTCTTCTTTTCTTTTTTTTCTTTCTTTCTCCTTTCTTTCTTTTTTCTCTCTCCTTCCTTCCTTCTCTCTCTTTCTTTCTTCTTCCTTTCTCTCTCTCTCTCCTTCCTTCCTTCCTTCTTTCTCTTTCTTTCTTTCTTTCTTTCTTTCTTTCTTTCTTTCTTTCTTTCTTTCTCTCTCTCTCTCTCCTTCCTTCCTTCGTTTCTTTTTATTTTTCTTTCTTTCTTTTTTTGAGATAGTCTTGCTGTGTCACCCAGGCTGGAGTGCAGTGATGCAATCTTGGCTCACCACAGCCTTGATCTCCTGGGCTCAAGCAATCCTCCCACCTCAGACTCTTGGGTAGTTAGTACTACAGGCGCCACCACACCCAGCTAATTTTTGTAGAGACGGGATCTCCCTATGTTGGCCTGGCTGGTCTTGAACTCCTGGGCTCAAGCAATCTGCCCGCCTCAGCCTCCCAAAGTGCTGGGATTATAGGCATGAGCCACCGTGCCTGGCCTAGCATGCTCTTTGCATGGCAAACCAGCTCACGCAAATAAACAGCTGTGTAGGGGACTTCGCCAGCCTCACCTGTCCAGACGTGAATCTCAGTGTAAGCTGAGAAAAGACCAACTGTGCACACTGTCTTCCTATTGGATCGCCTGTGTGAATTCAGTTGGTCTGACTGAATTACTAACTCCCTCCTCCCTCACTGCTCACTGTTTCTTTCCCTGGTGTTTGTTTATGTTACAATTAAAAATGACTGTTTTCCAATCAAGGATGTAGACCCAGTTAGAGCTTCTTTAGATTCCAGTGGGACAAAGGAAGCTCCCTGTTTTATACTTGGTCTTACCCAAAAGGACAAGAAGTGATCCCTCCTCTTTTCATTGCTGCCTTTTTGGCTTAGTGCATGCAACAGCAGTTGGGATGTGTGTTAGTTACCACGAAAATGCCAGTTGCTATAACAAAGAACCCGACAGAACAGAGATTTAAGCAAGAGAGAAGTTTATTCTCTCTCAGGTCTCAAAGCTGATATGGGACCTCTACCATGTCAAACATCCAGCCACCCATGCTGTTGTTACTCTGCCATACTCAACACACAGCTCCAATCCCTGTGTCCAGTATGGCTGCTCTGGCTCTCACCATCATGTCTATAACTAGCCAGCAAGAAGGTGGAAAGTAGAATAGAAGGAAATATTTCTTTCCTTTTATGGGCAAGACCAGGAAGTTCCCACACAATTTTTGCTTAAATCCTGTTAACCTGACTTTAGAAGCATGGCCCTACTTAGCTGTAAGGGAGGTGAGGCTGGGAAGTATGGTCTTTATTCTGGATATTCTGTTATCACAACAGAATTATACACTTTCAGCATCTAGCAGAATCAGGTACAATGTCCTCCAGATTTGGGGCCAGACAGGAATGCTACAATTTTGGGTGGTGGTTCTCAACCAGGGCAATTTTGCTCCCCTCTACCCCACTCCGCCCCCATCCCCTTCTAGGAGACATTTGGCAACGTCTGGAGATATCATTGTTTGTCACAACTGTGAGGATGTACGTTACTGGCATCTAGTGGATAGATGCTGCAAATATTCTGTGGTGCACAAGACAACCCCCAACAACAACAAAAATTGTACATCCTAAAATGTCAATATTGTTGAGTTTGAGAAATCCTGCCTTAGGAATCTATCTTTACAAAGTCTTAGCCCACCACATGTTAATCTCTCTCAGCTTTCATTTGTGGCTTTTCCAATACAATTTCTGAGATTCAGGCATATCAATGTGCTTCCAGTAAATCAGAACTGTAAGACACTGTTAGCTCTGTTTGCCATAGGTCATTTTAACAAGAAAATGAAACTTTTTTGACCCCTATCCATAGTTCCACGACCACCATTACTTACCCAGCTTTAGTTCTGAAGAGAAAGGTTTCCTTCTTTGGGTTTTCTGAAGCTATTTAATAATATACAATAACCCACTAATCCAGAGTAAAGAAGAAATCTGTTCAATTAAAGGCAAGTGTAATTGTGTATAATTAATCATAGTCTTCTTAAGGGAAATAAACATAATTTGTTTTTAGTAAGAAGGAATCTATAATTATTCGGTGACAGAGGAAAAACCATTCATTAATATATCATGTTTACTTTGAATGTAGCGAAATGCATTGTAGTTTTTGCTGTTAGTTTTAGGCATGAAAAACTGTGTGTTAAATCTTGTCATTTCTGGTTCTGATAATCTGCTTTGATGACAGATTAAAAATGCAGTTTGTCATATCAGGACATTAATCTTAAATAATCTACCTGAGAGAACAGTACCAAACCCTCCGGAGAGGTTTCCAACATGAGATGGTGACACTTCTTAATAAGCTCAGGATTAGTGATGTAACTTGTCACTGGTTCAGCTGGAAAAAGTAGAAAAATGACACAGTTGCTGCAGTGACCACTCAGGAGTTGTGTTCTATAAATCTGGAAAATCAACTTCTGGAAATTCTCCCCTGAGATGAAGATGTACTGTGTGTCAGCCATGCATCACAGAAATCTTTCATTATTTTAGGTTGTTATTTAGACATCATATATTTTTCTTGTGGACAGACACAAGCATACTGTTCTTCATTTCCTATTCTTCTGGATCTGAGCACTTTCCTTTTGGGTTCATAGGACTTTGTAATTAACTCTCTTAAAACATCATTTCACAGGGAGTCACGTGCTACCTTTGCATTTTTATTCCATTTCTACCTATTTTATTTTTCATATCTTTGTTATTTGCCTTTCCAATGAGACAGTGTCTTGAAGAAAATGTTTATTTCTTTTATTTTGTTTATCCCGCGACATTTAGTACAATTCCTTATATGTACTTATATGTACATCGTTATTGATTGTCGTGTTTTCCTTTTGTTTAATATCATGGCTGTAACTGTGCTCTTGTCACGAGTAGACTTAAAAACCATTGTAAGACTGCATGCAATTACACTGTTATTATTATGATGGAATACAAAAGAATTTGGAACACAAAAGAGTAGAAAGGCCGGGCGCGGTGGCTCACGCTTGTAATCCCAGCACTTTGGGAGGCCGAGGTGGACGGATCACGAGGTCAAGAGCTCGAGACCATCCTGAGCAACATGGCGAAACCCCGTCTCTTTTAAAAATACCAAAATTAGCTGGGTGTGGTGGTACATGCCTGTAGTCCCAGCTACTTGGGAGGCTGAGACAGGAGAATTGCTTGAACCCGGGAGGCGGAAGTTGCAGTGAGCGGAGATTGCGCCACTGCACTCCAGCCTGGCGACAGTGGAAGACTCCATCTAAAAAAAAAAAAAAAATTGTAGAGAATAAAAGATCGGACTGTTGTGTGACTGCGATGTATTTTAGGTAGGGAACTAAACACACATATGTATATTAAAACAATATACAGAACTTTAACTTGTTAATAATCTCTCTCTGCTTTCATTTTGTGCTTTTCTAAGAAAATTTCTATTGTATCAGCAGATATAACAAATGATCTACCTGGTAAGATCATTTAATGCAAAATGTGTCTGAAATATTAAGCTTATGTGGCAATGAATGAAAACTTTTTAATATCCTTGCTCATTTGTGACATAGAAGAACATGCAGAGCCTTTGGCATCCAGGCAAAGACTCAAGCCCCTTGTCACACTTCACCACTTACTAACTGTGTGTCTGTGAGCAAATTACTGTAACCTCAACTAGCTTCATTTTCATTGTGTGTAAAATGGAGATTATGATACCTTCCTTTGAAAAATTAAATTAAATTAATTATCATATACATCACCTAGCACACTGCCTGGCAGTGTCAGAGTTCTTGGGACACAAGCAATAGAAACCCACCCCGCCAAACTTAAATGAGAAAAGCCCATTTATTAGAATAATACTGGGGACCTCATAGAATCAAGGAAGAGGTAAACAACTCAGTTTCAGAACTGGGGGACTCTGGGCATCTTCGCAGCAGGAAGTCCTGACAGCTTTCTGGGTACAACATCTCCATGGATGACTGGGCTCATCTTCAACCACTCTTGGTTCTTCTTAAGATGTATATTTTTAGGAGAAAGATGCTTATTTCTCTGGACTAGGTTACCTGATTTTTCAAAGGCTGGAGGGTTGGGTTAAGTCACTGGCAGCCTCACTAGATCATCAGGAAAGTGGGAGTGGAATTCTCTAGCCACTGGACTCCAGCCCGGGTGACAGAGTGAGACTCTGTCTAAAAAAAAAAAAAAAAAACCAAAACAACAAACAACATCAACAACAACAACAACAAAAACAGCCTTCTATGGCTTTCTATTTTCTTTAAGATAAACACCGAAATCTGCAATGTGTCCTGTGAGGTTTAGCATAATCTGACCTATGCTTAATCTCTTTTCCTCATCTTATAGTTTTCTATTCCCTTCCTTCTCAAGCTTCAGGCACATTACTGAGGTTCAGTTTCTGGAATAGTTTCCATCTGGGTCATTATGCAGCCAAGTGCCCAGACCTCTCTTCTCCACATTTAACAGCCCCTGCCCCACAGCTTTCTTCACCTGATTAACCCTTTCTCATTCACCGAGACTCAACTTAGGTGGAACTTCCTAGGGAGTTTCTCCTGATTGCCCAGGCTAGGCTAATTGCCCATTATTCATTTCTACGGCCCCTCCACCTGCACTTTCTTTTCTTAACATTTTTCATAACTATAATCACTTGTTCAGCACACATGTTGCAGCATGAGGGGAATAACGGCGGTTCACTGCTGTCTTCTTTGGCTCTGCCACAGTGAAGGGAGTGCAACACCTTCTCACCATGCATCCGTGGGCTCAGGTCTTCAGATATATGAATAATCCCCCAGATTAACAAAGATGTGCTAATTAAATACTAATTTAAATACTTCAACACAGCTGATCACATAGTTTTATTTATTATTTATTTATTTATTTATTTATTTATTTGAGATGGAGTCTCGCTCTGTCGCCCAGGCTGGGGAGTAGTGGCGCCATCTCGGCTCACTGCAACCTCCACTTCCCGGGTTCCAGTGATTCTCCTGCCTCAGCTTCCCAAGTAGTTGGGATTACAGGCGTGTGCCACCAAGCCTGGCTAATTTTTTTGTATTTTTAGTAGAGATGGGGTTTCAGCAAGTTGGCCAGGCTGGTCTCGAACGCCTAACCTCAGGTGATCCACCAGTCTTGGCCTCTCAAAGTGCTGGGATTGCAGGCGTGAGCCACTGTGTCCGGCCATCACATAGTTTTAGAGTTAGTCTTCTCCTCATTGATGTGGACCTGTGTTGTGATTTTTTTAAGCATGAAATATCTGTAATATGAAGTATACATTTTCTGCTACTAAGTTATTCTTAGATCATGTGATGAAATTAAATATATTGATACTTTGTGGTGCGCCACAAAAAATTCCATGTCCTTGACAATGGAAACAATAGACACTGGGGACTTCTTGTGGGGGTTGGGAGGGAGAAGTGGGACAAAGGTTGAAAAACTATTGGCTGCTATGCTCACTACCTGGTGGATGGGATTATTTGTATCACAAATCTCAGCATCATGCAATATACCCATGTAACAAACCTACACATGTGCCCCCCAAATCTAAAATAAAAGTTGGACTTAATAAAAAAGAAGAAAGAAAATTATATTTCACAACTGTATTGGTATAAAGGTGAATATATTAATATTATACATTAGATGTTTTGTCCAACCTAAAAGAAAAAATAAAAGTATTGGTTAAACACAAAAAATAGGCCAGATGCGGTGACTTACACCTGTAATCCCAGCCCTTTGGGAGGCCGAGGCATGCAGATTGCTTGAGTCCAGGAGTTCGAGATGTGTTTGGGCAATATAGTGAGATCCTATCTCTACAAAAAAATACAAAAAAATTAGCCAGGCATGGTGGCATGCGCCTGAGGTCCCAGCTATTTGGGAGGCTGAGATGAGAGGACTGTATGAGCCCAGGAGGTCAAGGCTACAGTGAGCCAAGATTGAGCCACTGCACTCCAGCCTGGGTGACAGAGCGAGATCCTATCTTGAATAAATAAATAAATAAGACAAAAATAAAAAATAAAACAAAGCGAGAGGAAAGAAAAACATTCCATGTCTTCCCTGTGTCATCTATGCTATTGCTGTGAGGCTGGTGTGTGTTAACATCTCTTCTTCATAGATACGATGAGGATGAGACACCCCTATGGTGATTCATGTCCAATACACACTGCTTTGCATGTGTATCTATTTCTGTTGGATTCACCACTTCATCAATAGCTTCAAAACGTCTCCCAGAATTCCACATAAGTTCAGACTTGTGCTAAAAAGGAAAATGAGGATGTAATAGATGCTAACAGGGAAATACACTTTATTATGTTATTCTGAGGACTGGAACTTTAGAAATATATTTGAGGATAATCTTTTACAAATAAAGAAACTTGTTCAGGTTGAAGCCTCAGACCTCAGATATATATTTTTAATACACTGATTTGAAAGAAATGGAAGTTAGAAGCCAGAATTTATTGATTTATTTACTTTTATTATTATTATTTTTTTGAGATGGAGTCTTGCTCTGTCACCCAGGCTGGAGTGCGGTGGTGCGATCTCAGCTTACTGCAACCTCCACCTCTGGGTTCAAGTGATTCTCCTGCCTCAGCCTCCTGAGTAGCTGGGATTACAGGCACGTGCCCCAAGCCCGGCTAATTTTTGTATTTTTTTGTAGAGACAAGGTTTCACCATGTTGGACAGGATGGTCTCAAACTCCTGACCTGAAGTGACCCACCCACCTCGGCCTCCCAAAGTGCTGAGATTATAGTCATAAGCCACCATGCCAGACCCAGAATTGTGACTGACATATTTTGTGTGAGATACAAGAAGTAAGGAATATCAGAAGAAAAACAAAAACAGAAGATGTTTTCTGACCTGAGAAACCAGAATAATAATATAAGGCAAGTCTCTCAATAGTGATGGCTAAACTATGGCTGTCTGATGCATAAGTCCAGAATGCCTATTTCCTGTTGAAAGGAGGTGCTACTAATTATTAATAATTGTAAGGCGATGGCATCGTGCTAAGTATTTTATATAGGATCAACCTATCTTATGGCTGTCAATAACCTCATGCCAGTATTATTTTCCCTATTTTTTGCATAAAGAAATCTTAACCCAGAGAGTTTAATAACTTGCCCAAGATTACACAGCTTGTGGTAGAGCCAGAATTCAAATTCAGTAGACTAAACCCAGAGTTATATATGATGCTATATTGCCAGTTTTATATATGTTTATGGAATTTTGCCTGAAACAGTGTATGTTGTGAATGAAAAGTATTCATGTTGTCATCTGTCACTTTTTTTATTTTTGGAGACAGGGAGTCTCTGTCTGTCACCCAGGCTAGAGTGCTGTGGCATGGTCACAGCTGACTGCAGCCTAGACCTCTTGGGCTCAAGCAATCCTCCCACCTTAGTCTCCCAAGGAGCTAGGACCGCAGGCACGCACCACTACACACAGATAATTTTTCAATTTTAATTTTGTAGACACAGGGTCTCTCTGTGTTGCCCAGGCTGGTCTCAAACTCCTGGGCGCAAGTGATCTTCCCACCTTGGCCTCCTGAAGTGTTGGGATTACAGGCGTGAGCCATGGTGCCTGGCCTCTGTCACCTTCTAAGCCAATTCTTTTCAACTGATTTATTCCATCTCTATTTAGTAGAAGGGAAAAAGGATACATTCCATAGTTTTGGTTAAGGATCATCTACTTTATACTCATTTATTTAAAATTATTGTGGTTTAATGGCTAGCCTAGTAAATTAGCCAAATAAATTAATATGTCATTTTTAAAAATAAGGTGAATTTTGGCCCATTTTTTCCCACTCATAGGTTATATAGGGACCCATAAATATGTACTCCTCAACTCAGTAACTTACGCAAATTATGAGTATTACTTGCCAGAGGGGACTGATTCATATTCCTTATAGGATTGGTGTCTGTTTCACTTCTTAAAAATTCGTATCTCTCTCCATACATTATCACCTCCTTTTCCATTTATCTTTGTATTATTATATGTTGCGTGCTGGTTCTGGGACTCACTACTGGTTACTTGGAACAAAACATTTACAGATTTCATGGGGCATTGAGCTCAGCTCAATAATATTTGAAAAAGAGAAAAAGGCAGTTGTCTGTTAAGGAGACTAAATGGTGTACATGTTGCATTTAAAACAGAGCTTATTTTGAGCAAAGATCCCCTAGGGGGATGCTGCTTGTATGGTGTATCTGATCTGCTGGGGAGCACATGCCCAGCCAAGCCTCCTTTAATAAGGCCGCCCACTCTGAGCCCCTCTGGCAACGGTGCTTGGCTGCGGGTGCACCTTCTGCCTTTGAGCACCCCACTCACTCACATGGCAACGTGCCTCCCCCGCGAACTGCTCTCCACAGGCGCTAATCTATCCCCCATTAACGACCAATCCAATTCTCTGTCTTGAACAAAGGGAGTCAGAGTTTAATCCCTTGAACTGAAAAGTCCTATGGGGCTCAGCCGTTTTCAACTGTGTGATTAGTAAATAAAGTGGGTCTGCAGGAAGGAGAAATTTAAAACAGAGGACAGCAGAGAAGGGGGCTCTTACGGCCTCAGAGAGCATTAAGGGGGCAGAGGGATGTGCTGCTGTGGTCCCTGGGGCTCCCAATGAGGCCCGTCTCTAGTTCCACGGGGTCCCAGCTTGCTTTTTGTTGATGTCATATTCTGCATCATAAACACATATTTGAATTGCTTTCGAGGGCTTCTCTTTCTTGCAGCCAAAAAAGAATCTCAACTACAATTACAACTATCTAAAGTCAGTTTCCAGATTTGGATTTATGTGTACATGGTACATTTTCAGGATTCCTGGGAAGATGAGGGAGAGACAATATCATGTAGTGGTTGGGGAGAAGGCTCTGTAGCGAGACTGCTTGAGTAGAAATTCTACAAGTTCTGCCACTACTAGTTGTGTGATCTTGGACAATCTAACATCTCTGTGCTTTGGCTTCCTTGTTTGCAAACACAAGGGTAGCAATATTTTTCTACATCATAGTTTGTTGTGAGAATTAAACACAAGTAGACAGTGTGCTTGGCACATAGCATTTAAGTTATCCAATGAGCATTTGCTGTTATCTTGGGAAGGGCTTACTTTTGTTTTTTTTGTTTTTGTTTTTGTTTTTGTTTTTGTTTTGAGACAGAGTTTCACTGTTGCTGCCCAGGCTGGAGTGCAATGGTGCAATATTGGCTCACCACAACCTCAGCCTCCTGGGTTCAAACGATTCTCCTGCCTCAGCCTCCCGAGTAGTTGGGATTACAGGCATGTGAAACCCGGCTAATTTTGTATTTTTAGTAGAGACGGGGTTTCTCCATGTTGGTGAGGCTGGTCTCGAGCTCTGGACCTCAAGTGATCCACCCGCTCTGGCCTCCCAAAGTGCTGGGATTACAGGCGTGAGCCACCGCGCCTGGCCAGTAAGGGCTTACTTTTACACACCCACCCACCCACCTACACACTCTCACAAACACATATATGTATACACATACATATAATAATGCATACATACCTATAATGTATACCTATAATAAAATATACACATGTGTATATATGTATACATATATAGATGTCTACACACACACATGCCCCCCTGCCTATTTGGCCTGAGCCTGAAGCTCTATGTTCCTATAGCACTTCATTCACATTTACAGCCTTTATCACACTGTATCGTAATCTGCTTATTTGTCTGTTTCTCTCAACACATGTGAGCTCCACAATTCAGGTAATTGCCTTCTTTGCCCTCTTATCCCCAGAGCTTTACATCTGATACTGGGGATGTTCCTGAGCTCGCAGTAGATTCATATTGTTGGACAGGTAGATGCTAGATGATATTTCACTGTTAGATTGTCATCCCTTTAGCTTAACACTTGGCTCTCGGCTCAATTTACATGTCCCTAGGTGACATAACACTTTATGCTGTTACATTATTTACCACCTAGAGGGAATGAATTTCCAAGTCCTCCCTGAAAGTAAGCTTTGGCAAGAAGATAGGAGAGGACCTCGAGGGGTCTGGATGCTGCAGGCCATGGGCAAGTGACGAGGATGAGATTCACAATCTTCCTGTTTCTGCTCTGGAATAGGTCTCATAGTAACAACCTCTCCCCAACTCAACTCACACAATCAGCAGTGGCTGTGTGATATTGCCTAGCAGCACTTTGCAGCTTGCCTGTAGTAGAGAAGAAAGTAAACAGTCACATTGTATTAGTCTGCTGGGACTGCCATAACAAAATACCACAGACTGGGTGGTTTCGACACCAGAAATTAATTTTCTCACAGTTCTGGAGCCTGAAAGTCTGAGATCAAGGTGCAATCGTGTTGGTTTCTGGTGAGGCTTCTCTTCCGGGCTTGCAGATAGCTGCCTTCTCACTGTGTCCTCACATGGCCTTGTACAGGGAGGCAACAGAGAGAGAGAGAGAGAGAGATTCCCAGCACAAGCTCTCTGGTGTCCTATTGGATTAGGGCCCTACCCTTAGAACCTCATTTAATCTTAATTATCTCCCTAAGGGCACTATCTCCAAATACAGCCACATTGGAGGTTAGGACTTGAACATATGAATATGGCAGGAGAGGGGGGAGCGGGGAGGGGCACGATTCAGTCAATAACACACATTAATCCCAAGTGGAGGCTTATTTTAATTAAGTTTTGTGTATGGCCCAAGTTTTCTACTCTGCATAACTGTTTAATCAAAATCCAAACTGAGAGATGGGTCTCTGTAGCCTGTAGATGAGAAACAAAAAGCAGTGATCCTTAAAATGAGATCCCTACAGGCACACGGGTGCCATCTGGAAATGCAGAAGCCATTACCTGCAAGTCAGTTTCGAATGTTAAACCATACAGTATCGATTCTGGCTTTCCCAGGTGACTTGCAAGAGTGAGAACGTCTTTCAGAGCCCAAGTGCAGTGAAGGCTGCCAGGCCCGTGCCTCTGATACAGATCTAGGAGTCTGAGTAGCTGCAGGGCCTGGATGGGAAAGGCTCACTTAAGTCTGGGAAATGCAGCAGGTGAGTTGACAGCCACGTGAGACTATGCAGCCAGAAGGATAGAGGGGGGAAGGACCTGAAACAAAGAGATGGAAATGGAATAGTGAGAGGCTGGGGTCAGAGGATTGAGGCCAGTCTTAGAACTAATTTCGGAACACTGAGTTCTCCTCTTCTATGTGGCTTGGCAGGCGTGCTGCATTTGGGGCCTGATTTTAAGTATCCAGAGCTGGCTTTATACCATTATAAAATTTTTGGCTGGGAAAAAAAAGTTTCGTAAAATTTCAGGCATTATGCTCTCCCATGGTACTTCCTGGTGAAATGTCCAACCTGTGATCTCATCTAGGCGTAATACTAACTCTACTTTGACTAACAATCTCTTTCATTATTAAGGGTGAATTTTTAATTCGGAATTTTATTCTTCATGTATAAATTATGTTATCACCTAGTTGGCTTTGTAACATAATGAATGGATAGTAGCTGTAGTTATCATTCTTTGCAATCTTTCTTTGTTATTATTCATTTACTTTATAGAACATTATGTCCTGAAAGAAGAAGCCTTCTCTGACCCCAGGCCTCCATATTGGATCAATGCCCCTAGTTATGATCCCTCCTAGCAGCCTGTACTTCTCCTTTATAGTTCTTCCCACCATTGGAATTAAATAGTGATGGCATGATTAATTGTTTAATGTCTGTCGTCTTTGCCAGATTATTTTCCCAACGAAAACAGGCACCAGGTCTATCTTAATCATAGCTGTATCGACACTGGTTCTTGCTTATAGCAATAAATTCCTTTTAAGTGAGTTATTTCATTCACTAATTGATTCATTTGTTAACTCATTTATTTAGCATTCACAAGCCCTAGGAACTGTGCTACAAACAGGGAAACAAAAACCAATGTGATCATTTCTGGATTCAAAGAGTTGGCAATTAAAAACAGAAAGTTTTTCACCATTTTATTTTATTTTTTATGTTTTTTTAAAAAAGATGAGGTCTCACCATGTTGCCCAGGCTGGTCTCAAATGCCTGGGCTCAAGTGATCCTGCCGCCTCCATCTCCCAAAATGCTGGGATTACAGGCGTGAGCCACTACACCTGGCACTTAACCATTTTAGGTGAAAGTTCCCCTTGAGAACCCAGTGAAGGAAGTGGACCCTGTTTCAAGAAGCTACTCATCTAAAAAGCACATGAGATTTTGTATTCAGCTTGGTAGGTTCACAGATCCTTGAGAATCTATTCACTGTCTTCCTAAAATTATGTGGATTCTGACGTCACAGTAACTCCATGAAATACAGACTTGAAGACACATACAAGGTAAGAGGACGGGTGAAGAAGGACATCAGCATGTCCTCCTTTGGGTCAGGAGAAGCTTCCATTGCAAGAGATGTTTGAGCCACATTTTGAATGATAAATCAGATGTTACCAGGGAAAGCAGTGGGAGCATTCGAGGTTGAGAAGACAGTGTTTGGAGAAACATGGATGTGTAGAAGTTGGAATGGTATTTAGGGAGTAGAATCAGCAGGACTTTGTGACTGATTGGATGTGGGATGTTGAGAGAGGGAAGGAATAAACTCCATGCTTCTGCCTTAGGCAACTGAGTGCCAGGTTTAGGTCTCGGTGGGCAGCCTCAGAGGCATAAACGCCAATTCAACAAAATAACAAGCTCATGGGCCACATTTTTTGTTCCCAATCAAAATGAAATAAGCTTTTGTAAGTGATAAAAAGTACATTCCTTACAATTTAGATTACCCAGCAGATTGGATACAAGAATGCCAATGAGGAAATCAACATGCTTTTTAATCATAAAAGTTATATCTGTGCAGCCACACTAAGGCAGCTTTCTAATCTTTCTTCTTGAAAGAAGAGCATGGTCTGTATGGAGAAGCTACGCTGGCCACATGCAATTTGGGTCATGCAGATTATCATCACTGCCTGAAGAATCCTGGGAGACCGCTTGCTGGCAGGAAGGGTTACGCTTCAATTATGCATCTGATAAGCTGGATGTGCTTAGTATGGTGCATTTGTAAAGAGGATTCTCAATGCATATTCAATCATAATTCATAAATTTCTTATAAATAAATTTTCCTGCGTATTTGGAATCTTGGGCATTATAAATCTTGACGTATGAAAAAAAATTCATGAAAGGTACAACCCCTTATAATTAGTTGCAGATTCAAATTTCATATAACAGGGCAGTAGGCTTTAAATTACATCTTTTTCAATAACAGTTCCATTAGGATATAATTTGCATACGATACAATTCACACGCTTAAAGTGTACAATGCTTTCAATGAGTTTTTATTTACTTTAAAAAGTTTATGTTTTCTGTTAGCAATTAAATGGTATTCCTTTTGTAATCAGAAAAATAATACTAGGCATGCATATTTAAAAATTTGTATAACAGTCCTTATACATAAGGAATTTTCTCCTTTGATTGTGGGAGCCAAGAGAAAATATATCCTATGTGGATTTAAGTTAAAGTATAAAATATGGTTAAAATATTACCACAAAAGTGGCATGTTTAGTGAGAAGGAAAGACTAAAGGTGGGTCATTCTAATGGCTTCCTTCAATGTCCTGCTGGGTAGGGGAGACCCAGTTTAATTTACAGATCCTCACTTCACTATCAGGGGCTTACAGAGAAACTTCCCCTGCTGTAACCTTCTCAGCTAATGGGTGATGTGCTGTGATAGATGTATTCTCACCCGGGATAGTGGTGATATTGTATTAAGAGGGAAAAAAATAAATAATAACCTTGAGGTTTAACCTGAGGTATGTGTTGAATAAAAAGCCCAGCTTATCCATTTACTGTATATATACAGTGAGAAAAGTTGGAAGGTTTTCAGAATTCTGAATGTCACCTCATATCATGTGTTAGTGATCTTCATGATAGATGGCATAGATCTAAAAACCATTTTTTTTTTTGCTAAAATAACAATGTGTAGAAAAAAAATAATCACTTTCCTAGCAAATGGAGAGAACTGTTCAAAAGATAAACCTCTCTGGTTTGACCTAAGGTGCAGGAATACAGTTGGCATTTAGGCTGACCCTTATATGGGTAATTTATGTAAAACAGTTTTTTCTTTCCAAGATTGCATAGTGTATAGTAGGAAAGTGCATAGACAAATTTGATCTGGCCCATTTTTATATCACTGGGAAACTGTTTGTTTTTTAGAACACTTTTATTTTGAGACAGGGTCCTGCTGTGTCATGCAGGCTGGACTGCAGTGGTGCAATCATGGCTCACTGCAGCCTTGACCTCCTGGACTTACATGATCCTCCCAACTCAGCCTCCCGAGTAGCTGGGACCACAGGTAGGCCACCATGTCCAGCTAATTTTTTTTGTATTTTCTGTAGAGATGGGGGTCGGGGGGGCGGGGGTCTTGCTGTGTTTCCCAGGTTGGTTTTGAACTTCTGGACTCAAGCAATCCTCCTGTCTCGGCCTCCCAAAGTGCTGGGATTACAGGCATGAGCCACCATGCCTGGCCTGCTAATAGTTCTTAAATGCAGCTCTTATCTTGTTACTTCTGCAGTTAAAGGCCTGTTTAATGCTTGGCACCTGACTTTAAAGCTGACTATAATATAGCACCATCCCAAATTTCCTCAGGCTTGTTTCCTCATTGTTTCAAACATATATTGTTTCAAAGACACAATTTTTATGTGTGACTGTTTGCTTATATTGTTTAACTTCCTATTGTATTTGCTTTTAATAAAGTCTAATAGATGCTATGAAAACAGCCTTACAATCTCTTTTTCTTTTCATGAAGCTCACTGTCTACTACAATGCTTAGTGTGCCATTTAGGAGGACCTATGAGGAGGGAGTTTTGCTCAGGCTTCTCTGCTGCATAACCAGGAGGCTGATTTCTTACAGAAATTACCACTTGTAATTATATTTCCTTTGTTGCTTTCACTGGCAGGAAACTCTAAGTTTATGAATCTCTTCTTTAATACTAAATAGCTTCTTATAGCATGACTTTATTCGTATTTTTTCCACTGACCTAATTTATTGTTCTGGCCTTGTGGGAGAAGGGGCAGTGGTCCTCTTTGCCTTTCAAATTCAAATACTCATGTATTTTTGCAAACCATTTCAAATCTTTTTTTGGATCTAAATGGAACAGGAATAACAAATTTAAAATAATGCTCAACTTGCTTATTTACAGACTTTTTGCTCTAGTTTTCCTTTTTTCAAACCTCATCCAGCCCTCAAATCCAGCTTTTCCATGCACCCCTTCATTCTTCACTGATCTCCAGTTTCTCGGAGCTCTTGTGTTAATATAATTTTGCATTTTACTAAGTATGATTTTGGATACCTCCTAGTGTTTCATGTGTATTAGTCCTGTAGTTCTGGGTTGTAGTTTTTTTAGTGGTAGGGACCATGGCTCATACTTTTCTGAATCTAGTAAAATAATATTGTATCAAGAAATGCTTTCTGTTTACACTATAATTGTAACAAACATTGAGTTTTTTAGCTTATTAACTCTCAGAGCACCCAGTACATCTTATTTAGAATTGCAGGAACCCATTTTTGTTTCTCTACAGCAGTCGAAGCTTGTTTCATAGATCTTGCAAGACTATTCAATCATTCAGTTAAAATTCCTTGACCTCCTGCTGGATGATGTTCGACAGGGCATTCATCTTCACGACACCCTTCGCGATGAATGGTAACATCTGGGCGGGTAGAGGTCCATTTCTACAGCAACCTGGGGGAGGAACAGGTAGGGTAGGTTTTGGTGTGGGTGCGATTCTTGGGGACTTCTTCAACAGGTAGGACATCAGGTCTGTAGCCAAAACAACACCTGGGCGAAGGGCATATACCGGAGCCCCGACCGCTCATGCCCAGTAATGCTTTCTCTGGGTTCTAACTACGTGATCAGGTCGTCTCGGTTTGCCAGGGAAAGCCCAGCGTCTTGACAACCCTGTCAGTTCCGAACAAACCGGGTCGATTGGTCACCGGGGCTCGAATCCCGACTGATATGACCCAGCGGGGACAGAGGATAACCCTCAGTGCCACAAGTACATTTCCCACCGAGCAGCGCGCCTGCGCCAGTTGCTCTCGTGCGTCAAGACTACAGGTCCCAGCAAGCATCGAGGCCCTCTCCAGGCCGTTCTTCCGCCGGCGGGGAGCTCTCGCCGGCGTATTTGTTAGGTGTGGCGCGGAAGAGTCCGTGCGTGATGACGTCGACGCGGCGACGTCGAGCTCTTCCTCCTTTTCACGGCGTCTTGCATTACTATTGTCCGGCTGCAGGAGGTGTCGAGCGGCGTTATTTTTTTTTGCGGTTTGCCTTTTTTTTTTTTTTTTGGAACCGCGGTTGTTTAAAAGCCTGAGGGAACCTGGAGAGGGGCTCCCACTCCCTACCCTCTTTCCTCCGAGTTTGTGACTCCGAGATGGACAAAGTGTGTGCTGTTTTTGGAGGCTCCCGAGGCATTGGCAGGGCTGTGGCCCAGTTAATGGCCCGGAAAGGCTACCGACTGGCGGTCATTGCCAGAAACCTGGAAGGGGCCAAAGCCGCCGCCGGTGACCTCGGCGGTAGGTACCAAACTGGAGTTGTCCAGTTGTGTGGCCGCGGTCCAGGCGCCTAAAGAAAATCTCCTTTGTAAAAAGAGTGGGTCTGGCCTTTAAGGCTCTGGGATTACTCGATGCAGCCGCGTGCAGGCGCTCTCCCGTTCCAAGGGTAGAATGCGTCTCGTGCAGAAACCCGCGATCTCCCTATGCCTCGCAGAATGCCGGCCACGCAGCTTGCCGCCGAGGGCTGAACACTTGGGGTTTTCTTTGAGACCTCGTAGTCTTGTGAGGCCCCGCTATACGCACCCTCCGCCCTGCGGCTAGTGCTAACGCTGAGGAGCTTCCCTGTTGTGGGAGAGAGCCACGTAACAGTTTACTTTTAATGTAGGGAAAAGGGCGAGTTCTCGGCCCCCGGAGACAGGGCTGGGCCGAAAGGAGTTCAGGCAGGAAAGGTGGGAGTGCAGGTATCAACGGCTCCCTTCAGTTTTGCCCAAGGGCCGTGCCTTGGCCCTGCGCGAATGCACAAAGCAGTGTTTGATAGAGAAACCCTTTTGAGTACCAGCCAATTTTGAGATAGACCTGGTTTGCTTTAATGTTATTAAATTGTTTTGGTGAGTTTTGCAAATGGACAATTGAACTTTGTTCTGCCAAATTCTTTTTTATTGCATTTAAACTTAAGGGTTTTTTATTTCCGGCTTATTATTAATGGATTAGTCATTTTGTGAATATAACTCTTCATTGAGTTTAGGGAGAAATAGGACGTTAGATCCGAAGATGCTATTTGTTTAATCACCAGAATGGACAAAATTATACTTCATTTACTATCAGGGAGGCATGGGGAGAACAGAGGCCTAGGGGTGCGTCTTGTGGCTCTTACTGTTTTTGTGTATCTGTTTTTTTTTTTTTTTTTTTTTTTTTTGAGAGGGCTTCCCATTATGTTGCCCGGGCTGTACCCCAACTCCTGATTTACTGGCTCTAGAGATCTTCTCGCCTCAGCCTCCCAAGGACCTGGGACTATAGACGCCAGGTGTGGCTGTTCATTTTTAAGTTAACATTATTGATCGGTTTGGTATCACCTGTTCAGTGCTGGTTGGGAGACTATTGGGCTCTCTAAAAGAAAAAAGATTCTGTAAGTTACAGGTCAGGGAGAGTGTCAGTGAATGCTTCTTGAAGCTCATATTCTTTGCCATTCTAACAAAGGAGGGGAAGAGTGGTGACCCTTACTGTGTCACCCCAAGCCATCAGTGTTTGCTGGACTGAATTGAAGCCATTAGTTGGGCTTTCAAAGGTGGTTGTGGACACAACAAGTCTTCGGGTGAAAACCAAGAGTAAGAGAGACACAGGATGCTTTTGGGCCCTGCATTCCTTTGGATCGTGTTCCATGAGTGATTGGTTTTCATCTAGAAAGTATAATTCCCCAGGTCGCTTACTGTTTCCAAAGGCTTGATGGGGTAGTGTTGGTGTAAGCATATTTATCAAGGTCAGACAGAAGATAAAGAATTGTTTTAGCTTTTAAAAACAATCCTACATTTTAGAGTATTAAAATGGTAGATTACATAGGGAATGCTTTGTTTTTCTTTTAAGTGTAGTTTTTTTTTGGCATTTAACCATCATTTTTTAAAAGTGGTAAGTAACAGTTGCTTTTAGTAAAAAGTGTTTTTTTCCCCCCGTGGTTTGTAGTTTTAGCATTTTTACAGCTTCCTGTGTTGTCTCATCTCTCCTGATGGTCAGGTTTGAATAATAGTCGTTATAATATATGTGCCATAGTGCATCCGTAGCACTTAAAAAGAAGAAACCCAAGAGTTCCTGTTCAGGGCCAAAGAAACTAATTCAACAAAAACCTGACAGAATTAGACATAAATTTCAAAAAAGGAATATAAAACCCAGAAGACTGTCGAATTGGGTAGCATGAATTCAGTGTTAAAGCTATAAATATTAGATGAATCTTACAGAGCCTTTATAACTTGAAAAAGCCCTCCCCTCTTTGTTGATTAAAAAGAAAATTTTAAAATTAACTTTCTGTAGTAGTACTTTATTTCCTCTTTGTTCCCGCATCCCAGTTTCATTAGACCAACTCTATGAAAGCCAGGCCTCGTGACATTACTTTTTTAATCTTTAGGTTCTAGATTAGCACAGGCCTGCCATCTTAGATAGATGCTTAACAAATGTGTATTGAGTAAATTTAAAATTTGAGTTATAAGTAATTCTTATTTAACTTTGTTGTGTAGGAGATCATTTGGCATTTAGCTGTGATGTTGCTAAAGAACATGATGTTCAAAATACATTTGAAGAGATGGAGAAACATTTAGGTCGAGTAAATTTCTTGGTAAATGCAGCTGGTATTAACAGGTTGGTCACAGATTTAAATAAGTTTCTTATATATATTTAAAACTTTTATTCCTAATATGCCTTTGATTGGTATAAGTTAATATGTTTATTTTGCTTCTAACTAGGAGAAAAAGCTATTTTAAAACTTGTCAATCCATAAATTATTTTCTTTTATATTGAGATACAACATATAATAAATGTCCAGTTTAGTCGATTTTAACATTGTAATCATCACCCATATTGAGCCGTAGAATGTTTCCAGTGCTCCAGAAGGTAGTGTCTTCTCAATACTTCCTTGTTGGTAACTATTTTCTGAGTTTTGTCACCACAGATAAGTTTTGCCAGTTTGTGAACTTAATACTAATAGAATCATGGAGTGGATATTATTTTTTAAAAGATGAATTTAGGAGAGAATATTTAGAATAACATATTAATTTTCTTGCTAAACAAGGCTTAGTATGGCAGTTGCTCAGGCCATTCAAACTATTTTGGCTATATGTTACTACTTTTAGGGGTTAAGAATATTTGCCACTCAAACTGAGAAGGAGTAGCAACCTGTCTTCCAAGTGGATCCTTTCTGGTTTATCAATTGTTATTTTAATGTTTCTCAAGCCAAGTTCAAAATGGGACTCTAGGTATTCTAGCTATTCTAGCTCAGATAGGAAGCACTTCTTGCACTCTCAGTAAAAATGTTATATCAGTCTTGACCTTTTTGGTTTTTATCTTGTTATTATATGCTATTAAATGCTGTTTCTTTTTGTAGGGATGGTCTTTTAGTAAGAACAAAAACTGAAGATATGGTATCTCAGCTTCATACTAACCTCTTGGGTTCCATGCTGACCTGTAAAGCTGCCATGAGGACTATGATTCAACAACAGGGAGGGTCTATTGTTAATGTAGGTGAGTCTTCACCTTTGTGAATTTATGATTATGCCATAATACCATACCATAAAAATATTTAATCCACGAATTTGTGATTTATTGTGAAACACGAATGAAATTTATATTATCTATGGAAAAAAGGATTTAATTAATTGATTAATGAGTAAAATAAGAATCACACATTCACATCCCTATAGGAGTCAGGCAGGTGTTAAATGAGTGACACCACTGAGAACTGGAAAAATGACAGTACCAGCCATGTGATAAATGATATCCAGCTTCATTGTCCAGAGCCCCTATGGAATGGTGGAGGCCACCACTTAGATTCAGTAGATTGTTGCCGTGCAAGAATGTGGTCCCAGTTTTGCCAGCAATTTTGATTTTTCAAGAGAAATTGGATCATCCTGATTTTTATGTGAATTTTTTTTTTTTTTTTTTTTTTTTTTTTAAATAGAGACGAGGTCACGCTATGTGGCCTAGGCTGGTCTTTAACTCATGGGCTCAAGTGATCCTCCCGAAGTGCTGGGATTACAGAGGTGAGCCACGTGCCCAGCCAGGAACCTGATTTTTAAAACATGGACAAGGAATTAAAGTAGACAGTGGTGGCTAAGTAATATTGTCTATAGCAGTTGCATGGGTTACTGTTAAATCTTGTGTAGAGGTTTAAAGGAAGATAAAATTTCTTTGTTTTTAAGAATGGTTGTAAGTAACCCCTAGTTTTCAGTTCATCTAACCCACAGGGCAGATAAACTGTGGAGTATATGCCTGTAGAACTTAAAATGCAAAATGACTTGAAATTTTATTTCAGTTTGGTAATTTGGAAATAATAGTATACCATCTGCTTTTTATTTTCAAATGGTAATACCTTAAAAGGCCACAGAAGGGAGATGCTGCTCCATAAAAGTAAGTGACCGTGTTCTTTTAAATGTAGGAAATGGTTTTTCAAGCCAGAATTTAGAGTTTTTCTGTTTTGAAAGTGAGAAAAGGAAAGAATACTATGCTAATAAACTAAGGGGACATGAGAGCATTTTGGACATTTACCCTTAAAAATTTAAGGGATCCGTTTTCTTATGTAAGAGGTTAGTCAATGAGTCAACCTTTGCCTTTTAACACAGCCAGATAAGGACTTTGGATACTTATAAGCAGGCAAACAGGCCTGTATCTATCACCTGATAACCCGAGGTATATTTGTTTAACTCTAAAATCTTCTTTTTTTTTTAGGTGTATTTAAAAAACCCATTAGTCCTCCTTATGCATGCAAAACTTTTAGAATTGAGCTAAAAGTAAATAATAGATAGTAAATTGAGAATCTTACTACAGGAAGGACTACTTTAAACTGCCAGACACTTCATTGGTATTTCAGAAATTACCACTTTTTGATCTGATGAACAGTAGTGCGTGGCACGAATCAAAGCTGCTAAAGCTTGTGTTTTTTTTTTCTTTTAAAAGCCACTCATATTTAGCAATTGGGGGTTGTATACTAACTTTAGTGACACTACTGTTAATAAGTTCTGATAACCCGCTACCATCGGACCAGCACTGTTTTGGTATTTTTTTCGTGCATGTATTTTTCTCTTTTTGTGTCTCTCTGTATTTTTCTTTCTGATAAACACCCCTCTATCCATATGCATTTCTTCAGTCTGATGTGTGTTCTCTCTGTGTACTTCGCAGTTCTCTTCCTTTGTTATTAATTGGCCTACAATATATAATGTAGATAAATATTCTAATACTGAACTTGTTGATTCTAATAGAGAAATGTTTGGAATGTTTTCTTTTTTTAAAATTACTTAAAAAAAATTTTGTGAGGTCCTTGATTAATTTTTATATCATAAGTACAGGTCAGTGGTGCAGAAAATTACTTCCCCACTTCTGTTTTGCAAGAGTTTATTTGCATATAGTTGATATTTGAATTAAAAATTATTATTACATATTCATTAGATGTGGTCACTCAAGAATCTTCAGTAGGCAGTACAGTTTACAATATATCACTGAATGTAATGAAATTGCACTTTTACAAAAAGTGTATAATTGAAGCTTTGCCAATTTAGATTGACAGTACAAGCATGTCTCGCAGATATTGTAGCTTTGGTTCTGCTCCACCAGAATAAAGCTAATATCTCAAGAATGTAAGTCACACAAATTGAATTGCTGCAATCTCATGATAAAACAAATGGGTGAGGAGTTGCTTCTTATGTATGGATAAACAAAGTTGTTTCTCAAGATGGAATCTACTTGTGAAGATGTGAATACTGTTGACATGACAAAGGATTTAGAATATCCTATAAACTTAGTTGATAAAGCAATAGCAGGGATTGAGAGGAGAGGCTCCAATTTTTAAAGTTCTACTTGGATAAAATGCTATCAAAGAGCATCACATGCTGCAGAGAAATCTTTCATGAAATGAGGAGTCAATCAATGTGGCAAATTTTGTCTTATCCAATTGTTTAGTTTCTCAGTGCGTGTAAAAGTTATATTATGGTCTATTAAGTATGCAGTAGCATTATATCTAAAAAACAATGTAAATACTTTGTTACTAAAAAAATACTTTATTGCTAAAAAATGCTAATGATCATCTGAGCTTCTGGCAAGTCATAATCTTTTTGCTGGCAGAGGGTCTTGCCTTGATATTTATGGCTGCTGACTGATAATAGTGGCTGTGGCAATTTCTTTTTTTTTTTATTTTATTTTATTATTGTTATACTTTAAGTTTTAGGGTACACGTGCACAATGTGCAGGTTAGTTACATATGTATACATGTGCCATGCTGGTGTGCTGCACCCATTAACTCGTCATTTAGCATTAGGTATATCTCCTAATGCTATCCCTCCCCGCTCCCCCCACCCCACAACAGTCCCCAGAGTGTGATGTTCCCCTTCCTGTGTCCATGTGTTCTCATTGTTCAATTCCCACCTATGAGTGAGAACATGCGGTGTGTGGTTTTTTGTCCTTGCGATAGTTTACTGAGAATGATGATTTCCAGTTTCATCCATGTCCCTACAAAGGACATGAACTCATCATTTTTTATGGCTGCTTAGTATTCCATGGTGTATATGTGCCACATTTTCTTAATCCAGTCTGTCATTGTTGGACATTTGATTTGGTTCCAAGTCTTAGAATAAGACAAAATTTGCCACATTGATTGACTCTTCATTTCATGAGAGATTTCTCTGCAGCATGTGATGCTGTTTGATAGCATTTTATCCAAGTAGATCTTTAAAAATTGGAGCCACTCCTCTCAATCCCTGCTATTGCTTTATCAACTAAGTTTATAGGATATTGTAAATCCTTTGTCATTTCAACAGTATTCACATCTTCACAAGGAAGAGATTCCACCTTGAGAAACAACTTTGTTTATCCATACATAAGAAGCAACTACTCACCCATTTGTTTTATCATAAGATTGCAGCAATTCAGTCACATCTTCAGGCTCCATTTGTAATTCTGCTCCACTGAAGTCTTGAACCCCGCAAAGTCATCCATGAAGGTTAAAATAACTTCTTTCAAACTCCTGTTAATGTTGGTATTTTGACCTGCCATGAATCACAAATGTTCTGAATGGCATATAGAATGGTGAATCCTTTCCAGAAGGCTTTTAATTTACTTTGCCCAGATTCCTAAGAGGAATTACTATTTATGACTGCTATAGACTTATAAAGTGTTTCTTAAATAAGACTTGAAAGTCAAAATTATCCCTCGATCCATGAGCTGAAGAAAGGATATTGTGTTAACAGGCACGAAAACAACATTAATCTCCTTGTACATATCCATCAGAGCTCTTTGGTGATCAGATGCATTGTCAGTGAGCAGTAATATTTTGTTTGTGGCACCCCAACAGCAGTAAACATTAAGAATCACTGACCACAGATTGTTATAACAGATGTAATAATAATGAAAAAGTTTAAGATGGTATGAAAATTACCAAAATGTGACAAAGAGACACAGAGTGAGCACTGCTCACAGTGAGCCATGGTGTTGGAAAAGTGGTAATAGAATTGCTTGTTGCAGGGTTGCTAACAGTCCCTAGAGTGTGATGTTCCCCTTCCTGTGTCCATGTGTTCTCATTGTTCAATTCCCACCTTTGAGTGAGAACATGTGGTGTGTGGTTTTCTGTCCTTGCGATAGTTTACTGAGAATGATGATATCCAATTTCATCCATGTCCCTACAAAGGACGTGAACTCATCATTTGAAATTTTTTTTACAATTGAAAGCCTTCAATTTGTAAAAAAAAAAAAAAAAAAAAAAAAAAAAAATGCAATATCTGCAAAGCACAATAAAGCAGAACAATAAAATGAGTTATGCATGTAATTCAATTTTAGTGAGATTTAGCTTCAAATGAACTAGTTTTTAGGGTGAAAATGAGAGCTTTCTGCCTTATGTCTGTGTTGTAGAATCATAAAATTAGTCAGCTTTTGTCTGACTTTTTCTGGCTTTAACCTCTACCTGCTGGAAGCCTTTATAAATACCACAGAATTTTCATCATATCTGACCTACTCAGAGATTAGAGTGCATCCCCTTCATGTAATGGATCAATTCGCAAGCACCTGCATTGGCAGTTTTTTTTTATTTTTTTTTATTATACTTTAAGTTTTAGGGTACATGTGCACATTGTGCAGGTTAGTTACATATGTATACATGTGCCATGCTGGTGCGCTGCACCCACTAACTCGTCATCTAGCATTAGGTATATCTCCCAATGCTATCCCTCCCCACTCCCCCCTCCCCACCACAGTCCCCATAGTGTGATATTCCCCTTCCTGTGTCCATGTGATCTCATTGTTCAATTCCCACCTATGAGTGAGAATATGCGGTGTTTGGTTTTTTGTTCTTGCGATAGTTTACTGAGAATGATGGTTTCCAATTTCATCCATGTCCCTACAAAGGACATGAACTCATCATTTTTTATGGCTGCATAGTATTCCATGGTGTATATGTGCCACATTTTCTTAATCCAGTCTATCATTGTTGGACATTTGGGTTGGTTCCAAGTCTTTGCTATTGTGAATAATGCCGCAATAAACATACGTGTGCATGTGTCTTTATAGCAGCATGATTTATAGTCATTTGGGTATATACCCAGTAATGGGATGGCTGGGTCAAATGGTATTTCTAGTTCTAGGTCCCTGAGGAATCGCCACACTGACTTCCACAATGGTTGAACTAGTTTACAGTCCCACCAACAGTGTAAAAGTGTTCCTATTTCTCCACATCCTCTCTAGCACCTGTTGTTTCCTGACTTTTTAATGATTGCCATTCTAACTGGTGTGAGATGATATCTCATAGTGGTTTTGATTTGCATTTCTCTGATGGCCAGTGATGATGAGCATTTTTTCATGTGTTTTTTGGCTGCATAAATGTCTTCTTTTGAGAAGTGTCTGTTCGTGTCCTTCGCCCACTTTTTGATGGGGTTGTTTGTTTTTTTCTTGTAAATTTGTTTGAGTTCATTGTAGATTCTGGATATTAGCCCTTTGTCAGATGAGTAGGTTGCGAAAATTTTTTCCCATGTTGTAGGTTGCCTGTTCACTCTGATGGTAGTTTCTTTTGCTGTGCAGAAGCTCTTTAGTTTAATTAGATCCCATTTGTCAATTTTGGCTTTGGTTGCCATTGCTTTTGGTGTTTTGGACATGAAGTCCTTGCCCACGCCTATGTCCTGAATGGTAATGCCTAGGTTTTCTTCTAGGGTTTTTATGGTTTTAGGTCTGATGTTTAAATCTTTAATCCATCTTGAATTGATTTTTGTATAAGGTGTAAGGAAGGGATCCAGTTTCAGCTTTCTACATATGGCTAGCCAGTTTTCCCAGCACCATTTATGAAATAGGGAATCCTTTCCCCATTGCTTGTTTTTCTCAGGTTTGTCAAAGATCAGATAGTTGTAGGTATGCGGCATTATTTCTGAGGGCTCTGTTCTGTTCCATTGATCTATATCTCTGTTTTGGTACCAGTACCATGCTGTTTTGGTTACTGTAGCCTTGTAGTATAGTTTGAAGTCAGGTAGTGTGATGCCTCCAGCTTTGTTCTTTTGGCTTAGGATTGACTTGGTGATGCGGGCTCTTTTTTGGTTCCATATGAACTTTAAAGTAGTTTTTTCCAATTCTGTGAAGAAAGTCATTGGTAGCTTGATGGGGATGGCATTGAATCTGTAAATTACCTTGGGCAGTATGGCCATTTTCACGATATTGATTCTTCCTACCCATGAGCATGGAATGTTCTTCCATTTGTTTGTATCCTCTTTTATTTCCTTCAGCAGTGGTTTGTAGTTCTCCTTGAAGAGGTCCTTCACATCCCTTGTAAGTTGGATTCCTAGGTATTTTATTCTCTTTGAAGCAATTGTGAATGGGAGTTCACTCATGATTTGGCTCTCTGTTTGTCTGTTGTTGGTGTATAGGAATGCTTGTGATTTTTGTACATTGATTTTGTATCCTGAGACTTTGCTGAAGTTGCTTATCAGCTTAAGGAGATTTTGGGCTGAGACGACGGGTTTTCTAGATAAACAATCATGTCGTCTGCAAACAGGGACAATTTGACTTCCTCTTTTCCTAATTGAATACCCTTTATTTCCTTCTCCTGCCTGATTGCCCTGGCCAGAACTTCCAACACTATGTTGAATAGGAGTGGTGAGAGAGGGCATCCCTGTCTTGTGCCAGTTTTCAAAGGGAATGCTTCCAGTTTTTGCCCATTCAGTATGATATTGGCTGTGGGTTTGTCATAGATAGCTCTTATTATTTTGAAATACGTCCCATCAATACCTAATTTATTGAGAGTTTTTAGCATGAAGGGTTGTTGAATTTTGTCAAAGGCTTTTTCTGCATCTATTGAGATAATCATGTGGTTTTTGTCTTTGGCTCTGTTTATATGCCGGATTACATTTATTGATTTGCGTATATTGAACCAGCCTTGCATCCCAGGGATGAAGCCCACTTGATCATGGTGGATAAGCTTTTTGATGTGCTGCTGGATTCGGTTTGCCAGTATTTTATTGAGGATTTTTGCATCAATGTTCATCAAGGATATTGGTCTAAAATTCTCTTTTTTGGTTGTGTCTCTGCCCGGCTTTGGTATCAGAATGATGCTGGCCTCATAAAATGAGTTAGGGAGGATTCCCTCTTTTTCTATTGATTGGAATAGTTTCAGAAGGAATGGTACCAGTTCCTCCTTGTACCTCTGGTAGAATTTGGCTGTGAATCCATCTGGTCCTGGACTCTTTTTGGTTGGTAAACTATTGATTATTGCCACAATTTCAGCTCCTGTTATTGGTCTATTCAGAGATTCAACTTCTTCCTGGTTTAGTCTTGGGAGAGTGTATGTGTCGAGGAATGTATCCATTTCTTCTAGATTTTCTAGTTTATTTGCGTAGAGGTGTTTGTAGTATTCTCTGATGGTAGTTTGTATTTCTGTGGGTTCGGTGGTGATATCCCCTTTATCATTTTTTATTGTGTCTATTTGATTCTTCTCTCTTTTTTTCTTTATTAGTCTTGCTAGCGGTCTATCAATTTTGTTGATCCTTTCAAAAAACCAGCTCCTGGATTCATTGATTTTTTGAAGGGTTTTTTGTGTCTCTATTTCCTTCAGTTCTGCTCTGATTTTAGTTATTTCTTGCCTTCTGCTAGCTTTTGAATGTGTTTGCTCTTGCTTTTCTAGTTCTTTTAATTGTGATGTTAGGGTGTCAATTTTGGATCTTTCCTGCTTTCTCTTGTGGGCATTTAGTGCTATAAATTTCCCTCTACACACTGCTTTGAATGCGTCCCAGAGATTCTGGTATGTTGTGTCTTTGTTCTCGTTGGTTTCAAAGAACATCTTTATTTCTGCCTTCATTTCGTTATGTACCCAGTAGTCATTCAGGAGCAGGTTGTTCAGTTTCCATGTAGTTGAGCGGCTTTGAGTGAGATTCTTAATCCTGAGTTCTAGTTTGATTGCACTGTGGTCTGAGAGATAGTTTGTTATAATTTCTGTTCTTTTACATTTGCTGAGGAGAGCTTTACTTCCAACTATGTGGTCAATTTTGGAATAGGCGTGGTGTGGTGCTGAAAAAAATGTATATTCTGTTGATTTGGGGTGGAGAGTTCTGTAGATGTCTATTAGGTCCGCTTGGTGCAGAGCTGAGTTCAATTCCTGGGTATCCTTGTTGACTTTCTGTCTCGTTGATCTGTCTAATGTTGACAGTGGGGTGTTAAAGTCTCCCATTATTAATGTGTGGGAGTCTAAGTCTCTTTGTAGGTCACTCAGGACTTGCTTTATGAATCTGGGTGCTCCTGTATTGGGTGCATATATATTTAGGATAGTTAGCTCCTCTTGTTGAATTGATCCCTTTACCATTATGTAATGGCCTTCTTTGTCTCTTTTGATCTTTGTTGGTTTAAAGTCTGTTTTATCAGAGACTAGGATTGCAACCCCTGCCTTTTTTTGTTTTCCATTTGCTTGGTAGATCTTCCTCCATCCTTTTATTTTGAGCCTATGTGTGTGTCTGCACGTGAGATGGGTTTCCTGAATACAGCACACTGATGGGTCTTGACTCTTTATCCAAATTGCCAGTGTGTGTCTTTTAATTGGAGAATTTAGTCCATTTACATTTAAAGTTAATATTGTTATGTGTGAATTTGATCCTGTCATTATGATGTTAGCTGGTGATTTTGCTCGTTAGTTGATGCAGTTTCTTCCTAGTCTCGATGGTCTTTACATTTTGGCATGATTTTGCAGCGGCTGGTACCGGTTGTTTCTTTCCATGTTTAGCGCTTCCTTCAGGAGCTCTTTTAGGGCAGGCCTGGTGGTGACAAAATCTCTCAGCATTTGCTTGTCTGTAAAGTATTTTATTTCTCCTTCACTTATGAAGCTTAGTTTGGCTGGATATGAAATTCTGGGTTGAAAATTCTTTTCTTTAAGAATGTTGAATATTGGCCCCCACTCTCTTCTGGCTTGTAGGGTTTCTGCCGAGAGATCTGCTGTTAGTCTGATGGGCTTCCCTTTGAGTGTAACCCGACCTTTCTCTCTGGCTGCCCTTAACATTTTTTCCTTCATTTCAACTTTGGTGAATCTGACAATTATGTGTCTTGGAGTTGCTCTTCTCGAGGAGTATCTTTGTGGCGTTCTCTGTATTTCCTGAATCTGAACGTTGGCCTGCCTTGCTAGATTGGGGAGGTTCTCCTGGATAATATCCTGCAGAGTGTTTTCCAACTTGGTTCCATTCTCCGCATCACCTTCAGGTACACCAATCAGACGTAGATTTGGTCTTTTCACATAGTCCCATATTTCTTGGAGGCTTTGCTCATTTCTTTTTATTCTTTTTTCTCTAAACTTCCCTTCTCACTTCATTTCATTCGTTTCATCTTCCATTGCTGATACCCTTTCTTCCAGTTGATCGCATCAGCTCCTGAGGCTTCTGCATTCTTCACGTAGTTCTCGAGCCTTGGTTTGCAGTTCCATCAGCTCCTTTAAGCACTTCTCTGTATTGGTTATTCTAGTTATACATTCTTCTAAATTTTTTTCAAAGTTTTCAACTTCTTTGCCTTTGGTTTGAATGTCCTCCCATAGCTCAGAGTAATTTGATCGTCTGAAGCCTTCCTCTCTCAGCTCGTCAAAGTCATTCTCCATCCAGCTTTGTTCCGTTGCTGGTGAGGAACTGCGTTCCTTAGGAGGAGGAGAGGCGCTCTGCGTTTTAGAGTTTCCAGTTTTTCTGTTCTGTTTTTTCCCCATCTTTGTGGTTTTATCTGCTTTTGGTCTTTGATGATGGTGATGTACAGATGGGTTTTCGGTGTGGATGTCCTTTTTGTTTGTTAGTTTTCCTTCTAACAGACAGGACCCTCAGCTGCAGGTCTGTTGGAATACCCTGCCGTGTGAGGTGTCAGTGTGCCCCTGCTGGGGGGTGCCTCCCAGTTAGGCTGCTCGGGGTTCAGGGGTCAGGGACCCACTTGAGGAGGCAGTCTGCCCGTTCTCAGATCTCCAGCTGCGTGCTGGGAGAACCACTGCTCTCTTCAAAGCTGTCAGACAGGGACATTTAAGTCTGCAGAGGTTACTGCTGTCTTTTTGTTTGTCTGTGCCCTGCCCCCAGAGGTGGAGCCTACAGAGGCAGGCAGGCCTCCTTGAGCTGTGGTGGGCTCCACCCAGTTCGAGCTTCCCTGCTGCTTTGTTTACCTAAGCAAGCCTGGGCAATGGCGGGCGCCCCTCCCCCAGCCTCGCTGCCGCCTTGCAGTTTGATCTCAGACTGCTGTGCTAGCAACCAGCGAGACTCCGTGGGCGTAGGACCCTCCGAGCCAGGTGTGGGATATAGTCTCGTGGTGCGCCGTTTTTTAAGCCGGTCTGAAAAGCGCAATATTCTGGTGGGAGTGACCCGATTTTCCAGGTGCCGTCCGTCACCCCTTTCTTTGACTCGGAAAGGGAACTCCCCGACCCCTTGCGCTTCCCAGGTGAGGCAATGCCTCGCCCTGCTTCGGCTCACGCACGGTGCGCGCACCCACTGACCTGCGCCCACTGTCTGGCACTCCCTAGTGAGATGAACCCGGTACCTCAGATGGAAATGCAGAAATCACCCGTCTTCTGCGTCGCTCACGCTGGGAGCTGTAGACCGGAGCTGTTCCTATTCGGCCATCTTGGCTCCTCCCCGCATTGGCAGTTTTATATCAGCTGCTTTCAGATGCTGTTTTCTGTATGTATCTGGAGCAGACTTGGACTCTTAAATCTTCCGTAAATGACTGATGACATGTTTAGAATTTCTAATTTTAACAAAGGACAAGGTGAAGTGGGTTTTACCTTTTTGTTTACTATAAATTATCTGAATTTTCAAGTAACCCCATTAATTGAATTTAATACAGTTTTTTTTTTTTTTTGTCCTAGGAAGCATTGTTGGCTTAAAAGGCAACTCTGGCCAGTCCGTTTACAGTGCCAGTAAAGGAGGATTAGTTGGATTTTCACGTGCTCTTGCTAAAGAGGTAGCAAGAAAGAAAATTAGAGTGAATGTAGTTGCACCAGGTTAGTGAAAATTTTATTAAAATAACTTGATTATGATTATTGTTTTATAGGGAAGCCATTATTTGGAACATTACTAATTGACATCTGGGTAGAATAGTTTGTAAAATGATTGTGAAAAGAATCAAATAATGAACTGGTGGACTCAAAAAAATTTTTTGTACCTCATATTCTATATAAAGTCTATGTGTTAGCCTGTTTGCATTGCTCTAAAGGACTGTCTGAGGTAATTCATAAAGAAAAGAGGCTTATTTGGCTCTCGGGCCTGCAGGCTGTACAAGCATGACACCAACATCTGCTCAGCTTCTGGTGAGGCCCAGGAAACTTTTTTTCAGTCATGGCAGAAGGTAAAGAGGTAGCAGGCAAGTCATATGGGGATAGCAGGAGCAAGAGAGAGAGGAGGTGGCAGGCTCTAAACAACCAGCTCTGGCATGAACTAGCAGTGAGAACTCATTATTTACCATGTGGAGGGCACCAAGCTATTCATGAGGAATCCGCCTCCATGACCCAGACACCTCCCGCTAGGCCCACCTCCAACATTGGGAATCACATTTCAACATGAGATTTGGAGGGGACAAACATCCAAACCATAAGAGTCTTTATTTTTAAATTTTGCACTAGTGGAATAACTTAAGGTGGAGAGGGTCTTAGAAATAGTTTTTTCCAGTCATTTTTGTAGATTAGAAAACTGTACCTGGGATTCAGAGTGACTTGCCTAAGGTTACACAGCTAGTTTATGGAAGAACTGTTACTAAAAGCTTTGTCTTTTGATTTCCACCTAATGGGAGCTTAAAAATAATGTCCTACCAGGTGTGGTAGCTCATGTGGGAGGCTGAGGCAGGAGTATTGTGAGGCCAGGAGTTCCAGATCAGCCTGAGCAACATAGCAAGATGCTGTCTGTACCGAAAAAAAAAAAAAAAAAAATTAGCTGGGTGTGGTGGTGCACACCTATAGTCCCAGCTATTTGGGAGGCTGAAGCAGGAGGATTGCTGGAGCCCAGGAGTTGGAGGTTGCAGTGAGCTATGATCATGCCATTGTACTCCAACCTAGGTGACAGAGCAAGACCCTGTTGAGACCCTGTCTCTATAAAAATTAAAATTCTTTTTAGATTTTCTTTATATCATTACACAAACTTTAGATAGTTTTGTCCTTTTACTACTATGGTCTGTCTAAACTATCTGGAACCTCCCATTTTCCTAATTTTTACTTTTCCATTATTTGCCTTTTGCCAAGGTACTAGTTGATAAAATTGCCTGGATTAATGAAGAGGGTAATAAAAAGGTGCTAAAACTCAAAAATATATCATCACTAATTAGCTGGTGTGCTAGAAATTTTGATTAGGTATTTACTTGGTTTTTGAGTAACACAAGTGTTTTTATCTACCTCTGCCAGTTAGCCATGGAATCTTTGTCCTAGCCTACTGTAGGTACTTAAGAATTAATCACCTATATAAGAAAAGGCAGTTTATTTTGGTTTGCTGGTCGTTTGTAAGAAAGAGAGGGCTGAAGTAGACCTTTGCTACCTTTCCCTTTCCAGTCACTAATGGCTCCAGCTTGGATCTTACAGTTGGTGTTTTCTTTGGCACTGAAGTTGAGCCAGCAGGTATCAGGGATTTATCAAAATATCCTGTTAACCCTTTTGGTCTATAGTGTGTCTTTATTTCAATTCTTTTCTTTTCTTTTTTTTTTTTTTCTCACAGTGACTAGCTGCATTCAGACATTCTAAATCTATGAATATTTGATAAGTGACTGTGGTTCAGATACATCTATTTGCTGGGAGTAGGGAGAGAAAGAAAAAGAAAAAACAATCCAAAAGCAGCATTGTTGTTGTCTTAGCACTGTTTTCCCTTTGTGTATGCTTTATGCAAGCTGATTGATTTTTAGCGTTAGCCTAGATGAACTATCTGTGGAATAAATTATTTGTGATTTGGAACTACATGTATTTGCTTCCTTCTCTTTTCAGGATTGGAATACTGTGGGTAATGAGGGGTTAATTTTAGTTCATGATAATTTAAAAGAATGGTTTAGGGGAATGGAAGTGTTCTTAGCTAACAATAACTCATGCAGCAAACTTTCTGGCATGTCTCCTACATGTAGGGGCTGAGCTAGCTCCCCAAATTACAGGAATGAATAAGATATTTCTGCACAAGGAGCTAAGTATAGTGAAAAAGACTGACATGTAAACAAATAATTGCAGTGTCATAGGACGAATGTAAAATAGAGGTACATATATGGTGCTATAGAAATGTTGAAGAAGGAAAGAATGCTTAATTTTGTCTAGTTTAGAGTAAATAGTTGTCAAGGCAGTAGACTAAATAGTGGGAATCCAGTTTGCATACTAAGGGGAAGTTTTAAGATTGTTATGGAAGTGTGGTTGTAGTCTTTCTTTCTTAAAGATTTTACTTTCCAGTGCAGTTTTTTTTTTTTTTTTGAAAGTGGTGGTTTTATTTATCACTCTCCTTTTTTGTTGAGCATACAACCCTTATAGAGCATAATATATATTTATATATTATAGATTTCCAGTGCAATTTATACTACAGATAAAAACCTGTAGCTGAAAATGTGGCCATTTAATAGAGTGGCCTTTATGTATATTTAGCAGATTTGATGGTATGAATATGCATCATTTGTCAGAAGCAAAGTGCAACTTGAAATAGTAGAATTAAATCAGTTCTGTGGATTATTTACCAACTTTATTTTAGATAGTAATTTCAACCAGATTCTTCAACAGATCTTGTAACACAGCTAACAAACATCACAGTTAACAAATATGTGTCCTTTTATGTCAGTTTTCCTGGTCACCTTCAAATGGAGTTTCCAATTAGCAGGAAAACAGTTTAAAAGCAAATTATAACAGGAAAAGCAAGGAACAAGGAAAATAATAAATTAGGCTGCCATTCATTGCCTAATACTGTTGACTTTTTAAAGATCAATAGCTGCTAATCTTTGGTATTACTTTAAATATAAAATAAACTTCATGGGAAAATCATACTGATTGGAAAATATTGAATATTAGAAATAATATTTGATAAATGGAAACTATAATGGCTGTATTACCTTAAAAATATATGTGTTTTGAATAGATAATACATATTGTACAAAATTCAAAAGTACAAAAAGGCATAAAGAGTCTTTTCTCCTCTGGATATTCGGTTACTTAAAAGTAGTTGCTGTTAACTACAAAGTTTGTTTTGTATTTCATATATAAGCCAATAAAGCGTGCTGGGCATGAGTGTAAGAAAACACAAATTGTATCATGCAATTCACAGCTTTCTGTATCTTCCTTTATTCATAGAACAAGAACAAGATACCTTGGTGATGTTTCTGTGTTATTCCATATAGAGCTGCTTCACTTTTTTAAATAACAGCTTTGTGGAAATACAATTCACATACCATAGAATTCACCCATTTAAAGTTTACAATTCAGTCAATTCAGTGGTTTTAGTATAGTCCCAGAATTGTTCAATCTTCACCACAGTAAATTTTAGAACGTTTTCATCATCCTTAAAGAAATCCTAAACCCATTAGCATTCATTCCCTATTTCTTTCCAATCTCCCCAGTACACTAAACTACTTTCTGTATCTACAGATTTGCGTATTCTGGACATTTCATATAAATGGAATCATGTAATATTTGGTGTTTTGTGACTGTTGTGTCACTTTTAGTGACTGAATGAAAACAGAAAATGATGTTTGTTTTAAAGGTATACCTAATTTATTTAACCTGTTGCCTTTTGATGGACATTTAGTTTTGTTCTGAACGTTTTCTGTTATAACTAATGATGCAGTGACAATACTTGTATGGAGTTTATTTTGCACATTTGCAAGTATATGAGTGTAATCTTGGGACTGGAACTGCAAAGGCTTCAGAGGTATGTGCATTTTTAATTTTGACAAATAGTATTATGTTTATTTCTACAGGATACCTTAAGTGTTTCAGTACTTTATTTATTTTTTAAGTTGAAGAGCTTTTATGTTTACTACTTGGAGAAAATCTTGTTGACAAAGATTTGCATGAGTTTGTTAGCTACTCAGAGAAGATATTCTAAGTGTTCTTATGTGCTGTTTGGAATGAAGCTGATTTCCCACTCTGCTTCCCTCTACAAATATAATATTAAGACATAGAAATTTGTTCTGGTTAAAATCTTGGTTTAGCTTTTTGGTAAGAGCCTTATTTCTTCTCCCTTAGAAAAGTGTTGGGTTGTTTTTGTTCTTTCTGAGTCCTAGAAACTTACATCAAAGAGTGGACATCTGAGCTGACAGATACATCAAATAGTGCCCCATCTCACAATTGTTAGTACTAGTGATAGGCTAAAATCCTGATGCCTTTTTAAATATAAAGGCTCTGCTGTATATAAAAATGTTGAAAACTAAAATAATGACCTAGGGATATGGAAATGAGGTGTTTCTATTTATACTTTATAGCTAGTCAGAAATTGATAAAGGATATAATCTTTTTAAAAAAATTGTTTAAAAATTTTTTTGAGATGGGGTTTCATTCTGTTGCCTAGGTTGGAGTATAGTGGTGCAGTCTTGGCTCACTGCAGCCTCGACCTTCTGGGTTCAAGCGATCCTCCTGCCTCAGTAGTAGCTGGGATTACAGGCATAAGCCACCACACCTGGCCTATATCTTTAGAGTTTATCAAATATAAATCCTCATTGGGCAGGAGCCATGCATTTACCTTTTTGAGCAAGAGTGTCCCTGTTCCTAAAGAGTTCCTATAAAAATTGAACTGGGTTTTTAATCAAATATATGGAACTAAACTAGAAGTATCTTTGCTCTA